>NC_086320.1:317952387-318296137 GCF_036172605.1 Pelobates fuscus | reverse complement strand
CTGTCCCTGATTTAAAGTTGTTCTTTCTAGAGTTCCGGACGGGACTTGTTCCGGACTAAGCCATTTTCCTATATCATTTATACCAATGTTCCAGACCCAGCTTGTGCTGACTTTGCTTGGTCTAATCCTGGCCTGTACCAAGTTACATCAGTGCCGATACTACTTCCGCATTAGCATTAAGCTCAGCCACTCTAAGATCCGATAATACGCCTGTCCATGTTTTCCCACTGTGCCTCTGTCAGGGTGCGGACATATCTTTATTTTGGGGAGGATCCCTTTGTAGCACTGGGGAGGATACCTTGTAGCACTGTTGTTCAAAATGGAAAACTACAGATCTGACCCAGCTGTGGCTGATAGCTGCTGAAAGGTTTAAAACAAATTCTGATACAGAGCTGCTGAAGGAGATCACGCTTCTACAACTAAAATAGACAGGATCTTTGGGTAGACCATAACCATTTGCACAAGTTGGGACTGCAAGTGTATTTTACATATGTTTAATATCCATAACATTTGAGATCAGAATGACCCAACACACACACAAAAAAAAAAAGCAAAAACAAACAAACTAACATTTTGTTCAGTTAAAAAGTCTTCACTCATGCAACCCCCACCACGAGCTACAATCCTCAACAGCAATACAAAGTTTTATAGTATAACTACAGAGGCACAATTTGTATCAATCAATGCACCACTCAAACACAAACTTATCCCTGGCTCACACCAAGAAACAGGTGGAGGGTTTCACCAAGAATCAAAGAGTGATACATTCTGGATTATGAGGTGGTAATCTAAGGCAGAATCATGGATATTTGAAACCTATTATTACAAGCTAAGCTTTTGACTAGTATAAGCAAAGTAATAATGCAATGTGCATTCTTCAGGTCAATTGTACAGATCTGCTTAATAACTACTTTATAGGAAAGCCTGAATTATTCACGACATGGACTGGACACATTCCTAAGGCTTTATCCATTTAAAAAGAAGGCTAGAAGTGGCCCTAAATGGGTTCACACGGTGAACAACAGTGCTTAGGTGTGACATGGAATTTAACATATGTTCAGTTAGCATCAATGGTCCTAAAGTAAAGATAGTATCATGCCAGCACCACAGCAAACTTAAGACAGGATGGATTCATGACCCAACCATATGCTTGATGTGGAGGACATAAAACCATGAAACACTCGTACATACTATAAACTTTTCGTTCAAGTAAATACAAGACAAAAGTAACCTCATCTAGAGGCCTGCTGCTGCTGTAGTCCATAAACTGCAGAAATCAATGTGATATGTGCTCGGAGATACACTTTTGCACAGTACTGTTGTAAAGAGCTCTTAGTTGACCATTTGTGAATGGCCATCTTAAATAAGACTGGGAACGAAAATGTCCATTCTGCTCTTAACTTTTTCTTTAGCAAAGAACTGCTGCCCACTAGATTATTTTTGTTTATGCATTACATGACTTTTTGCGAGGTCTCAGAGCCTTAAAATTACAAGTAGACTGCTGTTTCTGAAAGTGTGGAACCTCCAGGTCTGCCACCCGCAATCACACCATGGTCAAAGTTGTTCACATCCCTAACCAACCTATTTTAAATCTATGCTCAAACAGCTCAACGAGTTGACGATGTCTACTTTAAATACAGTTAGGTTCTGGAAATAGTTGGACATTGACACAATTATCATAATTTTGGTTCTCTATGCCACCACAACGGATTTGAAATCAAAACAACTGAGATGAAACTGAAGTGCAGACTTTCAGCTTTAATTCAAGGGGTTAAACAAAAATCTCAAATTAAACGTTTAGGAATTGCAACTATTTTCATGCACAGTCCCCTTATTTCAGGGGTTCAAATGTAATTGGACAAATTAACACAAACAATAAAATGTTAATTTCTAATACTTTGTCAAGAAAGGCAATGACTGCTTGAAGTCTGGAATGCATGGACATGAAACACTGGGTTTCCTCCTTAGTGACGCTCTGCGAGGACTTTACTGTAGCGGTCTTCAGTTGTTTGCTAGTGGGTCTTTCTGCCCTAACTTGTCTTCGGCAAGTGAAATGCATGCTTGATCCGATTAGGATCAGGTAATTGACTGTCATTGCAGAATATTCCACTTCTTTGCCTTAATAAAAAAAAAAAAAAAACCAAAAAAAAAAAAACTACTGGGTTGGTTTTGGAGTATGTTTTGGGTCAGTGACCATCTGTAAAGTGAAGCATTGTCCAACCAATTTAGCTGAATTTGACTAAATCAGAGTAGACAATATATCCCCATTCACTTCAGAAGTCATTAGACTGTGTCAGTCTACTATGACATCATCAATAAACATTAGCAATCCAGTACCATTGGAAGCCATGCATGCCCATGCCATCACACAGCCTCCACCATGTTCTACAGATTATGTGGTATGTTTTGAATCAAGAGCCATTCCAAGTCTTCTCCATACTTTTTTCTTACCATCATTCTGGCACAGAATGCCATTCCATAACTGGGCTGGCTTTTTATTTTTTTTATTTCTTTATTTTATTGAGGCATGTGATTATGGTGGTACAGAAAAAAAAAAAAAAAGAGCGGGAGACTTGCAAGAGAGTTATACATGTTAGGGTCATCATAACAGATCACATATATCTCCTAGGATTTACAACCTCATTTTATGTTATATTAACAAGCTTAAACCTTTGAGTTGTGTATTCTGGTATACTGTAGTATATGTCTTATACTGTAGGCTATACAATCGCGATCAGAACCTGAGCTGGCCCTCTAGAGTTAACTACGTTAAGTGTTGTAGTGCACATGACTGACTGGCTTAAATGTGGCAATGATAACCCGTCTATGTTTTTCTTTTGATCAACATTAATAGTAGGTCCAAAGGCAGCAGACATGTACATTCTGAATTACACTGGTGACTATTGTGGCTTAGCATGCATGTGATATAGCGCTTTAAGTTAGCTTAACCCCTGGGGTCCAGGCATAATCGACGTTGGTTAGAGGCATGGTTCGTAATAACTGCGTATTCTTGGTGGCTGGCAACAAGCCAATTCGCCATGGGGTATCAAAAGTCAACCGACTCGCTCAGTCTGCAAGAGCTGGGCTCCAGCAGAACTGTCCCAGTGAGCCTCAGCGTCATGGATCATATTGTGTCTCGCATCCCGGGCCTCTGTGGCAGCTGGCGCCCCCGCATTGACCGTCGTGTTTTGTTGTGCCCTGGTTCTCCTCTGTCTGGTTCCCCTGTGGCTTGTGCCAATTTGGCGCGTTCAGTCAGCTTGGACCAGAATTGGTCAAATATAACTCCCAGGGTGTCCGTAACATGATCCCTGGGGCCTGCTTTATCCAGTTGCTGTATTGTCTGGCCTCACAGCTCGAGAGGTCTGCCGGGTGTCCAGAGGTGTGCTGGCCAGCGGCAGCTCGGGTCTTTGGGGACCGGGATAACCCGGGGGGAGGGGGGGAGATGAGATGTGTGTGCCCCCTCGTCGGCCAGAGAACCGGGAGAGCGGCAGTCTCTCCACGGCTCCCACCCGCACAGGCAGCTCGTCGCACGTGGTCCGCCAGCGCACCAAGTATCTGGTATCCCCGGGTTCAGGCCGGTCTTCTGCAGTCGATTAGTGCGGTCAGCAGTCGATGTGTTTGGGTGGTCGGGCGTTGTGCCCGGAATCTTGGCTCCAGACTCGGGAGCCCACGCTTTGCACGTCTTGTCTTCTTGGCGATCAGGCTCCGCCCCCTATTTTATTTTTTTAAAGATATTTTTGTCTAAACTAGCCTTTCTATTCTTGAGGCTTATGAATGGTTTGCACCTTGTGGTAACCCTCTGTATTTGCTCTTGTGACGTCTTCTTTTTATGGTAGACTTTGATAATGATATGCTTACCTCCTGAAAAGTGTTCTTCACTTGGCTGGATGTTGTGAAGGGCTTTTTCTTTATCATGGAAAGGATAGTTCTTCCCCGCCGCCTAATTTCACTTGCATTAAGAGCTCCTATGACCGCATGTTTTGGGTTCACATCAACATCTTTCAAATGCAAATGGCACACCTGAAATCTAGAACTTTTACCCGCTTATTGATAAAGAAATAAAGGGATAGCCCAAACCTGTCCATGAAACAGCTTTTGCGTCAATGGTCAGACTACTTTTGGTCCCTTGAAAAAGAGGGTGCTACATATTAAACAGGTGTACATCCTAAACTCTTCCCAATTTTTACGTGAAAACCCTCAAATTAAAGCCGAGAGACTACACCTTGTCTATGTACATGAATATGTCCGTCTGTTTATATGATCACTTTGCTAGTTGTTCATGTAAGGACATTGTATTATTTGGGAATCAATGTCTGCTAATAAGCCAAGGTAGAAGGCACGTTCATGGTGAAGCAGTCGTTCTTCCTTTTCATTTTTGTACTGGAATCACAATTTCATTATATTTGTCAGACTCCACAATCCAGTCAGGAGGGGGTAAAAAAATTGTCCAAATCTTTACAAAACTATAAATTCATTTGTTCTACTCTACCTTTTCTCTTTGCATACAGTGGATTTAAAGCACATAGGATTGAAGACACGTAAGAGACTTGGAGTTCCTATATAAATACAATCACAAAGTGTATCCCATTATCATAATGAACATTCAAACTTTGTTGGATGGAACATCATCCTTGTTTGTTCCATCTTTTGTTCTGAACTGTTCCATAGAATGCTTTCAAACATATCAAATATGACAGTCTTCCATTCAGCTATCCACAACACAAGCAACAGCATCTCTGTCGCTAGAAACCCATATTCAAACAACAGCGTGTCTGGTTTGGATTATGACAAGTTTCATGTCGAAGAATTTATAAATATCCATTACGATATTTGCATAAAACAAGACGAAATGGGAACCTACTTCTTGAAAAAGAACAGAAATTTCACTGTAGCTTTTGCTTACGGCCGCTTCCAATAGCACAGTCACTTTGTATCTAAATATAGGAGTTATTTGTACCATGCTGATTGGCATATTCAACAGCATGTGAATAACAATGAAGTTTCTTATCCATAAAGTGCATGGTTCATTAGCTGTCTTGTGGGTAGTTTGGTGGTCCAATATTAAAGAATTCCAGTCCCCACACATTTCACAGCAATGGATACATAAAAGGAACATTGTAAGCAGCAAAACAACGTTAGCTTAAAGAAGCAGTTTTGGTGTATAGATCACGCCCCTGCAATCTCACTGCTCAATTCCCTGCCATTTAGAAGTTAAATCACTTGTTTATGTTTACACAACCTTGGCAACACTGCCTCTGGCTGTAACTGAAACAACCTGCATAAAAAATGGTTTAATTTTCATTTAGATGTTAACTTGCTTTAGACGTTTTTATTTCCTGGAAAAATACAAAAATTAGGTGCTCACTATATACTTTAAGGCAGCAGTAAATCTTCCAAGTATTCCCCAAAACCTTGTAGGAATAGAGACAAAAGACAAATACAAAAAATACATAACCACGCCTAGAACACAGTAACGTACAAAATTTAAGTCGAATATATGATACATATGATTTATATTTGACTTCACTTTTGTACATTACTGTGTTCTAAGGCGCGATTATCTATTTTTTTGTATTTGTCTTCTGTTTTTATTTCCTGCTCTGTAAATTGAACTCTAATCACACACAGAGGATATTCCTGCAGGCTTTAGAAAGTTATTAACATAACAGGAAATAAGAAATTCTAGATTAAACAGAATGTGTAATAAAGGAACCTAGACTATCTAGATCAAGTCACATACATGGAGGTGTAACTAGGACTGTACATATAAAGTCATTTAACTCCCAAATGCACTTGAGCAGTGAGACTGCAAGAGCATGATCTACAGGTGATACTTGAAAAATTTGAATATTGTGCAAAAGTTCATTTATTTCAGTAATGCAACATAAAAGGGGAAACTAATTTATGAGATAGACGCATTACATGCAAAGCAAGATAGTTCAAGCTTTGATTTGTCCTAAGTGCGATGATTATGGCTTACAGCTCATGAAAACCCCAAATCCACCTTCTCAGTAAATTAGAATATTGTGAAAAGGTGCAATATTCTAGGCTCACAGTGTCCCACTCTAATCAGCTAAGTAAGCCATAACACCTGCAAAAAGGGTTTCTGAGCCTTCAAATGGCCTCTCAGTCTGGTTCAGTAGGAAGATGGATGTTGCCATAGTGCTGTATCAAAGCACATTAATAGAAAGTTATGTGGAAGGGAAAAGTGTGGAAGAAAAAGGTGCACAAGCAGCAGGGATGACCACAGCCTGGAGAGGATTGTCAGGAAAAGGCCATTTAAATGTGTTGGGGACTTTCACAAGGAGTGGACTGAGGCTGGAGTCAGTGCATCAAGAGCCACCACACACACAGACTGATCCTGGACATGGGTTTCAGATATCTTATTCCTCTTGTCAAGCCACTCCTGAACAACAAACAACGTCAGAAGCGTCTTACCTGGGCTAAAGAAAAACAGACCTGGTCTGTTGCTCAGTGGTCCAAAGTCCTCTTTTCTGATGAGAGCAACTTTTGCATCTCATTTGGAAACCAAGGACCCAGAGTCTAGAGGAAGAATGGAGAGGCACACACTGCAAGATGCTTGAAGTCCAGTGTGAAGTTTCCACAGTCTGTGTTGATTTGGGGAGCCATGTCATCTGTTGGTGTTGGTCCACTGTGCTTCATTAAGTCCAGAGTCAACGCAGCCGTCTACCAGGAGATTTTGGAGCACTTCCGCAGACTAGCTTTATGGGGATGCGGACTTCATTTTCCAGCAGGACTTGGCACCTGCCCACACTGCCAAAAGCACCAAAGCCTGGTTCAATGATCATGGGATTACTGTGCTTGATTGGCCAGCAAACTCACCTGACCTGAACCCCATTGAGAATCTATGGGGCATTGCCAAGAGAAAGATGAGAGACATGAGACCGAACAATGCAGAAGAGCTGAAGGCCGCTATTGAAGCATCCTGATCTTCCATAACACCTCGGCAGTGCCACAGGCTGATAGCTTCCATGCCACGCCGCATTGAGGCAGTAAATTGCTGCAAAAGGGGCCCAAACCAAGTACCGAGTCCATATGCATGCTTATACTTTTCAGAAGTCAGATATTGTTCTATGTACACTCCTTGTTTTATTGATTGCATGTAATATTCTAATTTACTGATATTGTGGGTTTGGGGTTTTCATGAACTGTAAGCCATAATCATCGCACTTATGACAAATCACGGCTTGAACTATCTTGCTTTGCAAGTAATGCATCTCATATATTAGTTTCCCCTTTTACGTTGCATTACTGAAATAAATGAACTTTTGCACAATATTCTAATTTCTGAGTATCACCTGTATATACAAAAACTGCTTACCGTATATACTCGATTATAAGCCGACCCGAATATAAGCCGAGGCCCCTAATTTTACCCCAAAGAACTGGGAAAACGTATTGACTCGAGTATTAGACTAGGGTGGGAAATTCAGCAGCTACTGGCAAATTTCTAAATAAAATTCTATCCTAAAAAAATTATGTTAATTGAATATTTATTTACAGTGTGTCTATATAATGAATGCAGTGTGTGTATGAGAATGCAGTGTGTGTGTGTATGAGAATGCAGTGTGTGTGTGTGTGTATGAGAATGCAGTGTGTGTGTGTGTGTGTGTATGAGAATGCAGTGTGTGTGTGTGTGTGTGTATGAGAATGCAGTGTGTGTGTGTGTGTGTGTGTGTGTATGAGAATGCAGTGTGTGTGTGTGTATGAGAATGCAGTGTGTGTGTGTGTGTGTATGTGTATAAGAATGCAGTGTGTGTGTGTGTGTATGAGAATGCAGTGTGTGTGTGTGTGTATGAGAATGCAGTGTGTGTGTGTGTGTGTGTGTGTATGAGAATGCAGTGTGTGTGTGTATGAGTGCAGTGTGTATGAGTGCAGTGTGTATGAGTGATGCAGAGTGTGATGCAGAGCCTTGGTGGGGGGGTTATTTTTTAATTATTATTTTAATATTTTTTTTGTTTCATTAATATTTTTTTTATTATTATTATTTTTATTTTATTTTATTATTATATATATATATATATATATATATATATATATATATATATATATATATATATATATATATATTTTAATTTTTTCGTCCCCCCTCCCTGCTTCCTAGCTGGCCAGGGAGGGGGGCTCTCACTCCCTGGTGGTCCAGTGGCATTGGTAGTTCAGTGGTGGGAAGAGGGGAGCTGGCAGGGAGCACCTGTCAGCTCCCTTCTCCTCCGCGCCGGTGCGGTCAGCTCCTCTGTCAGCTCACACTGTAAGTCTTGCGAGAGCCGCACTTATGACCCCGCGGCTCTCGCGAGACTTACACTGGGAGCTGACAGAGGTGCTGAACGGACCGGCGCAGAGGAGAAGGGAGCTGACAGGAGCTGCAGGAGAGGTAAGCGCTCGCTGCCAGCCCCCTGTCTGTATTATGGCAATATAAATTGCCATAATACAGACAGTGACTCGAGTATAAGACGAGTTGGGGTTTTTCAGCACAAAAAATGTGCTGAAAAACTCTGCTTATACTCGAGTATATACGGTAATTAAGCTTAAGTTTATGTGATGCCTTTAGTATCCCTTTAAGATTGTATAATTACTATAGTAACAAATGTTGATGTTTAACGCCCACACATTTCAATAAGACCTTGGTCCAGGAGTTAAAGTGGCACCGTCATGCCGAACTTCCCTTTCCCCAATCGCTTCCGCTTCCTCTCTCAGGATTTGTTTTTTTTTCCTATCTAATCTAGTTTTTTTAGGGACTACTTTGTCTTATGTATTTTTCCTACGCTTGATCAGCTTTGACCCACTTCCTGTGGTCAAAGGAATTTTCCCACAATACTCACCCTTACCTCCGTGATCTTGCGATGCTTCCTTTAAGAACGTCTTGTCATAAAGGAAGTGGGTCAAGTGACAGCAGAGAAAAATCCAATAAAAAAAAAAATAATAAATTAAGACTTGGGGGTGCAGATTAAGGCAATAATGGCACAAATTGTACCTGGAAACCTGGCATCAAGCTGTGATTGGAGGGAAACAGTCCGTACACTTAGACACAGTGCTGGTATTAGGAGACATTACCAGTAGAAACACAGTGCTGTAATTGGAGCTGAGTGGTTAAGTGTTTTGTTTTGAACTCTGGCAGCCAGGTTTCAATTCCTTGTACAGGCTAAAAATATAACATTTTTATGCTTTATTTTTTTTTTTGGACAAGTGCAAAAAACATTGTTTGAGATGTCACATAGAGGATAAAAATTAAAAAAAAATTAAGCACTATCATGATGACCATTATCTGGTCAGGCTCAGTCCTAAGTGATCTAATGTACCAGCCACCACTGGACATAATGTATGATAACACTTCTCTGGGTTCAGCACGCAGCGGAATACAGCCTTGAGAATGAATTGGTAACTTTATAGAATACTTCCTTAGCTTTGCTTTATTGATTGTGGAGGTGACAATTCTCTGGGATCATCTTGGGAGAAATAAATAAATAAATCACTTCTTCGGTCCACTTGACAGAACTAAACTTCAGTAGACAAATCAAAATGAAACCAATGCTGGCAAAAATGTTATTTTCTTTTATGGTAGATCAATACATAATATTCAATGTAATAAAGCGATATAATAAGAGATACCTTTGAAATCCATACATTCAAGGTCAAATGTTCTTTAGAAGATGATGAAAAGAGAACATAGTTTAATAGAAATTAGTTTTTATAAGTTGTAGCTGAATAACATCTTCAGAACATCAATGATCGTCAGTAGGTCATGAAGTCATCTTGAAATTCCAGTGATAGTTCTGTTCCCTTACCATAAACTACATGACACAATTAGATAATTGAAATGTTTGGAGGTATTCGAGTGTCTCTAATTCGGCATTGCGAACGGTTTTAGTTAAATGTCACATTGCTTGAAAGCAGTAATTCCCAAATAAGATTTCCTTTTCTACGGAGTTATGAGATTCAGTAGAGAGGATGTAAAATGAGTTTATTACACCAGAACATGTCTAGAAGAAATCATCCAGGGTTTTGAGTCAAGGCGTTAGGTCACTCTGGAAGCAATTAGGTACAGTACTGGTGACATAGTGTATTAACAAGAACAAGCTCCGGTGGGATCAAAATCTAATCCTTTTACATAAAATGAAAATACAAAAAAGGGGGGAATTATTTTTTTCCTTTATTTCGTCATTTCTCATTGCCATCAGATTAACCATTCCCTGCAGATTCATCTCTCTAGAACTGGATTTCAATCTACCTAGTTACCCTACTGAATAATCATGGTTTCAAGCACAATGTAAAAGAACTATCCATAGAATTCTGAATATATTTCCATAGATAAGATATTCAAATTTACACCTGGTACCTTGGTATACCAAGGCCAGTGTCATGAGAAGAACGGTTAATTTACAAGGATCTTCAATGGATGCCAAGAAATTAACAGTAACAGCAAAATGTGCTGTAAAACAAAAAGCAAGATTTTATATTAATATGTCAATATTATGTTCATTAGAGCCGCTTCCTTCTATTCTAGATCATTTAACTTTTCAAATCACATAACAATTTAACTAAATTGCGTCTTAGAGCAGTTATCTGCTGACAGCAGGCGCAAAATTAAACAGAGCTGGTTTTATTCATGATTTTAGATCTTATCTTCAGAATTCTTGATCTATATCATTAAGGGAACAGTATCCTTACATTCTTGAAATGGAAGTTATCCCCATAGATAATCAAAGCCAAAAAGTTTTCAAAAACTATTCCAGATTTTTGTGCCAATGCTGGATTTGAGACCAAAAATGGCGATTGTGGCAAAACCGACCTCGCCACGTGTCCTTGGAGGGGGCTGATTGCCCGCCTCTTGCCTTTGGACTATGGACCAGACTTTATGGGAATGTGATACCCCAGATAGCCATACCATGGAGCCTATTCATATAATGAAAGACTATGGGAAAGACTTTAGCTCCATGGCAATTGTACTGTGTGAGTAGGATCTGCGCGCTATTCGGTAGTTTTGTGCGTGCAGATCCCAGCTATCTGGGGATAGGTGAAATGTCTGTGTGTTATGTGTAAATGTGACTTTATGTATTTTAAAGTGTTTTATGTCGTTTTGCAACCATGTGGTTAATGGAGTCTGCCTTTAGTCCTGGATAATTGGATTACTTCTCCAATTAACTCCAGGGCAGAAGGGAGGAAACCAGGGTGCATTGTGGGGATGTTTTTCTGCCAGCCAGAAAGGAACAAAAGATACTTTTAGTAACTTTTGAACCCCTGGTCGGATTCATGCCATTTTTTAATATGTTGTTCCCCTGAATGGATTGATTGTATTTTTATGTGAATGTGATGTATGGTTTTAAAGTTATGAAAGTTGTGTAAAAGTATATTTTACACTGTATGCATAATGGGATTATGTGTCACACTAAGGGGAGGGGATGTGTGGGAGGTAACATCTATGTCATTGGTTCTTTTATGCCTCCCCTGGGTGTGGCCTGTATGTGTGAGTTGGAAATAAAAGCCAGGCTGGATGAGCCAGTCCAGAGTTCCTGTTTTACCCTCAAAGTGATGTGTCGTCTCATTATTGGGGGAAGGATTTATTGTATGCTAGGAGTACAAGCCTATTCGTATGATTCCTATTCAATGGTCTACAGCATTCATATGCTTGGGAGAATTTAAAAGGTTTCTCGGATTCGGTGATTGTGGTGTCTGCCAGAGTGCTTGGAGTCCTCAGGAAGCACTAGGAGCATCCATTAACGGAGGTACCAAGTCGGGGTGCCAGGCGATCCGTTACAGCGATGATTAGATAAATATATGAAAATCAAACAAGGCTGTTTAAATTTTAGATTAAAAAAAGTGACAGTTGCTATTCTTCTCCCTATACTCCTACACCAACGGCAAGAAGATAAATTAAAAGTTGAGACGTTTAAACTGTCCATATATTGACTGTAAAGGAATAGCAATATTATGCATGGAAGGTTGTTTAAATAATGCCTACTACACAACACGCAGTGGCCCGTGGGGATGTCAAGGGTCAATACTACCAAACCTTCCCTCAATGGTACCAATGTTTACTAAAGTTTTTTTATGTAGTTCTATTTTTTTTGTACAAACATGTAAAAAGGTGACAGATTGTACACATACTTGTAACGCACAGAAAGAATTTTTTTTTAACATATTGACTAAAGCGGCTTCTGCACAAGCCACGACAATGTAGGACTGTTCTTCGTTTCTTATGGGTCACGACAGAAATAAAGAGATATCGGTTAAACTGCACTTTAGTTTTGCAAGAGAGCATGGAAACTTTGGTCTTGAGTTAGGAGCAAGAAGAAAGTTGCAGAAGCCAGTATCAAAGACCAAGAACATTTCTTTAGGGTTTCATTGTGGGTATATGTGAACTAGAATCTATTACCCACACTATATACACGATACAATACAATAAACGTATCTGTTCAGCTTCTTTAGTTATCATAAAAACAACAAAAAACGGCATCAGACGCAATAACAGGATTTAAAATGTGATTATCCAAGTATTACACATAATGTCTTTTAAAAATGCTCCGAATCTAATAAGGAATTATGCTAGATTTGTATTACGCACTCATTTGTCAAGTTTGGAATGTACTGAAATAGGACACTGGATGCTAAAAAGAAGCTACTTCACTTTAGTTAGTTCTTCATTTTAGCCACCTCCATCTACAGGGTGAGCCATTAGAACAATGATGGTTAGCTGGGATGTACAATAGTTAATAAGTATGAACAGGGGAAGATAGCAAACACAAAAACTCGGCAAGCACAGGAATACAATAAAACCAGGTCAGGAACTGTAGAAACGCAGGACCAAAATGGAAACCCAGGCCCTTACGAGAAATGGCAATATCAAACGGCTTAATGTGGTCTGATCTAGGGAAAAGCAGTGTCCCAGTACTCCACATTAATGCTCTTCGAACTGTGTCACTAGGACGACCTGAATCCATATGAGTGTTAAAGGGACACTATAGTCACTTGAACAACTTTAGCTTAATGAAGCAGTTTTGGTGTATAGAACATGCCCCTGCAGCCTCACTGCTCAATCCTCTGCCATTTAGGAGTTAAATCCCTTTGTTTATGAACCCTAGTCACACCTCCCTGCATGTGACTTGCACAGCCTTCCATAAACACTTCCTGTAAAGAGAGCCCTATTTAGGCTTTCTTTATTGCAAGTTCTGTTTAATTAAGATTTTCTTATCCCCTGCTATGCTAATAGCTTGCTAGACCCTGCAAGAGCCTCCTGTATGTGATTAAAGTTCAATTTAGAGATTTAGAGATTGAGATACAATTATTTAAATTAAATTACATCTGTTTGAAAGTGAAACCAGTTTTTTTTCTCTGTCAATCATAGCCATGGGAGGTGTGGCTAGGGCTGCATAAACAGAAACAAAGTGATTTAACTCCTAAATGACAGTGAATTGAGCAGTGAAATTGCAGGGGAATGATCTATACACTAAAACTGCTTTATTTAGCTAAAGTAATTTAGGTGACTATAGTGTTCCTTTAAGGAGTTATTGGGAGTCCAGATTGTACAGCAACAGGATAATGGCAACAGGCACAAACACTGCTAAGGTTTAAAAAAAAAAAAAAAAAAAATAGTACATTCAATAAACACGGAATACTAGCGAGCAGATGTTCCAAACCAACTATTTCGCTTTGCATTTGCAATTTACTTTTCAAGTGACTGCAATTCAATGTCTGGTTGATAAATAACAGTTTTCCGCATCTCCTCACCAGTTAAAGTAGCAAATTCTAATCGGTTTGTAGATTGTAAGCTCATGTGAGCAGGGATATTTAAACCCTTCAGTCTTTCTCTGCTTTTGTCTGTCAGTTACCCAATATTTTATATCCCTCTTTGTAAGATGTTTAAGCACTGAGGAATAAGTTTGCGCTATGTAATATTGTTGCACGTTCACCATTAATCAACGATAATCAGTATAAAATATGGCAAACCAGAACACTAAGCAATTGTTCCCAACGTATATTACCACGGTCTGTTTAGTATCATTGATCTCACAAAAATGCAGAATTTGCAAGGTAGATCATATGCAATGCAGAGTACAGACACACTGGAAAATAAAAAGCGCTGTTAAGTCAAATTATAAAGACTAAGTTTTCAGTAAAAAAATAAAATAAAAATCACAGATCCTAAAAATAGCCTATGCTTCCCGTTGTTTAAATTGGAACGTTTCCCTAAACCGAAGAGACAGTGATCAGTAATTGGGTTTGGCGCACACACACAAAATATTTCCACCCTATAACCTCAAATTACCCATTTTGTATTCAAATAAAATGGGCTATAATGCAGCTTTTATCACAAAATCTTTCAAGCTGTGCAATATTAGGACTGAGTTAAGAAGAACATAAACATATTTTTTTTGTTATTGTGACGGTGGTGGGGGAATTTACGTTTGTACAAGATTGAGGCTAAGGGTGTTAATTATTCCTCATCATCAGTAATTATGATTAGATGATCAGAGTTTCCGATAATAAATGGCTCTAATGATGGAAAGCTCCACTCCAAGAAACAGGACGTAGCATTAGCATAACGGTGCATGCAACATACACAATACTGCAGCCTCTGCTTACATGTCATTGAATGATTAGTTAGGAATTCATAATTACTACAAACCACACTGTAATTTATAAGGCTTGCTGACAGTTCCAGTTCATTAGAAGTTGATTACCTAATAGTGACCTCTAGTGGTCAGTTCTTATCTATAGCACATTTGGTCCTGTAACTGGATTAGCAAAAGGAACACAGCATTTAAACACCATACACGTTACAAGATCCAGCACATATTGCTGTTTTTCCCCCCTGTATAACTTTATAGAGCTACTTCTAGCTTTACTGGTAAATATGTGGGGTCAGCCTAGGATAACCCTCCAGATGTTAGATGGCAAACCTATCACTCTCCATTCCAAACTTGGAGGATGATGGGAATTAAAGTCACAAACGGAGGAGTTCATGTTACTTAATGGCCTAACTTAAGGAGGGCACAGTATACTAAACAAATGTTTTTTAATGACCAAATAATTGAAAAATTCAACATTTACTCCTGCAAGCAAAGCAAAGAAGCAAGTAATAATGTAGATTACTATGGGGGATGGGATTAAAGAATAGCACAGCTGAAGATTTTACTCCCATTTGGCTAAATATTTTCAATTTCCTTGTCAACATATCAATTTTCCAAAAAAAATTAGTTTAGAGAACAAAACCCCTACACATATACAAAGTACTATAATCCATACACAGCTCAAGGTTTATAGAGGTAGCGGAGATTATTAAAATGTGGGACTGTGCTGCTGCGAATTGTTGGATGGATAGTAGAATAATAAGGTTAAAAGGACGATCACCTAAAAACTACTCAATAATCCTTTCATAACGTTTTGAATAGAAATACAATTTTCCTTTTCCTGTCCTTTTAACCTTGCAATGTAAAACATTGCATTTTTTGAGAAAAGGGTTAAGTCGATCCACCTCCTTGATTCAATGCTTTCCTATGGAGAAGTTGGAATGCATGGGCATTGCACAACCCACATGTGCCTTAAAGCTCCAATGTTCCTCTATGTGGAGCATGGGATTGGACCTCCTCCATTTAAAAAAAATGTTTAAACATATTAATGCCCCTGGGTTGGGGTTGGGGTTGGGGTAGGGAGGGAGAGAAGGCATCTGGAATTAAAAATAAATAAAAAGAGTAGGCATAGGAATTAAGAATTCCTAATTCTACTACAAATCGAGATTTGTATTCATAATTCTATAGTTTTCCTTTAATGTTTCAATAGAAATACATTGTGCTAGAAAGCAGGGGAAAAAAAACATTACACACACACACACACACACACACACGTGGCATAACCAATGCTAGTAGCTGTAGAGTGTTTGCTGTGATGATTTAATAGTGGCTGCTTAATGAGTTGTACTTCCTGCTGCAACAGAATCTCTATTTAATGCCATTATCACCAGTTCATGACCCAAGCAGCATGAAATGTCAACCTGATGACTGTAACGCCGGCTGACCTCAGACAGGAAAGTCACGCTATTGGCAGGTTATTCCAACAGCACCTTACTGGCCTTCAATAGGGAACATCAGGTGCATAGATCTTGCACAGCGCTGGCAGCCAGTCCTGTACATCCCTCGGAGGTGGTGTGCGCGTGTGTCAATTGATTAGAGCAATGGCCATGCAAATTGATTTGTTTCTAAATGCAAAGAGCTATTCTATGCCTCATACAATAGATGAGAGAAAATTGTGGTTTTATTGAGGTTTTAAATAGAACTTTAGAAGAATTAAAGTGTGTTTGGAAAACACGTTGGCAAGCACCGATTGGTTCTGAAATTAGCTATACTACATGCAGTTTGTCACCAATGGAGTACGATTGGAAGTGTAGCAGATGCTGGCACAATTTCATTTTCACATGGTTGCTTAAAATGGACCCAGCATTGGAAATCACTGGTGACTTCCACCTATGGTTACGCTGGTGAATTTCCTAGTGTTCAGATTTTATGTTTATTAAAAATCCGAATACATTTATATTGAGTCTGCTTGCAGAGGCCTTTGATGATCTATTGAGAGAATGCAGACAAGTGGGATCTATCAACATGTAATTTTTCTTGACACAATGCACATTCCTTGAAGTACAGCACCACTTTGTTAAAATTGTAGATACAACACTAATGAGAGCGTGGTCTAGCTTTTGGTCATCTGTCATCACCACCACGAAAAAAAAAACCAGCTAAATCTGCACAGACTTTACATTAGCCAGCCCATGAACGCTCGTTCCATGCTGGCTAGTGACACTGCCGGAGGTGGACTTACACAATTGGCAGCACTGGACCATCTCGTTATACAGACTCCAAGCACCATGACCACTTCAAATCACTGAATGAGTAACCCGTTAAATTGTAGTGATTTGTTACAAATTGAAAAATTCACATTTTTCCCTTTCATTGGAAATCAATCCTGGACAAAGGAGCTTCATTCCAATGGAATATTAGCCATTGATAGACTGCAGATAACATCAATTATTTCATTACCAATTGAATAAAATGCAATTTAATCAATAATCTTTCTGTATAACGGCCTAATTACATTATAGAATTGTCACAGATATGTGACCTTAGTCCTGTTTATAGGTGTTAATTATCTCTAGAATATGTAATACATTCTTCTACTAATTTTCAGACAGGTGAATTCCGTACAAAGTTGGCAGATTTTGTCAAGTAAGAAAGGGAAAAAAAATATAGAATATATCTTACAAAAAAAAGGGAAAGTTGTGAATAACACTGTTTCTAGCATAGTTGTGCTATAATTCTGAATATCAAATCGATCGTTCATAGTTCTCGCTTGATCTAGTCAATACACCAGACAGGTGAAGGACTTCTTTATAAATTTCTTGAAGAAAAAGAAAAAAAGAAAAAGGAAAAATGAGAGGTTGCAAGGAAAACAAAAACCAAAAAGAAAAATATGCCAATACAAAGCGACAAAAAAAAAAAAAAAAAAAAAAAAAAAACAGAACATGAGGTGACCCTTTATTTTTTTTATGTTCTTAAGTTTTACGTCTCTGTTCCAATCTGTATCTCTTTGGCGTGCATAATTTTTATTTCCTCTGCATGGGTTTTCCCACATATAGAGCACTTAAATTATGTAATTATATAATTATCATCTTGCACCTATAGACAAAGTGTAATGATGGCAAAAATTTGGAATATTGGCAGAGAAGGATGTGTACAATCAAAAAAAAATTAGTGTACAATATACACTATATATATATATATATATATATATATACACACACACACACACACACACACACACACACACACACACCTACATACACATACATATATACACACATATATATATATATATATATATATATATATATATATATATATATATATATATATATATACATACATACATACATAGATACTGGTTTTTAGTGCAGTATACAGTAGTTCACTATACACAGGTTTTACAATGCAGACATTTGCATATTTGGCCTTCCTTTTTTGCAGTTCGCATCTTTGGTTAACTAATACAAGTGCCTAACTCTACAAATCTAGAAAAAAACAAAACAAAAACACAACAATGAAAAATAAAAACAAGCACTATATATTAGCATTACCACAATGCTGACTATAAGCAATACCTGGGTGCTTCCAGCGCATAAATAGAAAGTAAAGAAACAGAGCACTCCACAGGGATCATACATATATACACATACATATATACACACACACACACATACACAAACACATATTTAAACAATGCTCAAAATTTACCATATTACATTTTTACAATTTTTTACCATTTGAAAAGCTTATACAGAAATTAAAATCAAGGCCCAAGTGGTTAGAAATTTCAGATGCATTGATTTTCCTTTTATGTTGTATGTCATATACTTAACTCACCTTTTATGTACACTACAAACAATATTTTAGAAAAGGCAGAAGGGTTTGCTTTATTTTAAAACATTGTTGCTTTCCGTGCTACAAAAAGGTATTTTTACTAGATGGAAACATGCAAGGACACATTAAGACAATTGTAGAAAATATCGTGTCTGCAGAATTTGTGAAAAAAAAGTCGTCAACTGGTGGAACTATGCAGCTAATGGAATACATTATTGCACTAAAAAGGGCACAATTTAAAAGATAAATTTGGAAAATAAAAATTTAAAGGTATAGTTTGCATACAGACCCCCCAAAAACACATTTATTTTTAAAAAATGAGAGTAAAGGGATTTCTTTTTGGAATTACAGTGTTCCTGCTAACCCAAATTTTACAAAAATTAAATCTATATTTATTTCATTTGTATTGATAAACAGACACATTCATTAATACAATTCTGGAACATATTACAAACATATTCAAAAGGTAGAGAAATAATCCAATAACTGCCCAGCACATCTAGATTGTGATTAACTGGCTATTATCACAGAAAAGTGAAAGCCCAACTAAAATGATGAGTGCGCTTTGCGCAATCTGTTCACAGGAAATAGGAAACGCTAAACGCTAGAACGCATTAAAAAAAATAAAATCTCGGCCTTAAATGTACTTCCCACGCACAATGGGTGTTCGACAAAATATGGAGAGGTATCATAGGTTCCAATCTTTTTTTTTGTAGTACAGCATGTGAGGCATCTCACTAATTTATAGAAAAAGCATTTCAAGAATATGATCTTTGAGTCTAGGGAACGCAAGTGCCATTACAGCAAATCGTATTTTTTTAAGCTGTACAGGGCTTCCAGTGCCTCGCACACAGAAATAATGAAGATTCTCAAGATCCTTTGGTGTGTTAAAAATCCCTTTCTTACTGAAAAGGTCAGTGTAAAAAGGAGACAAAAAAACAAAAACAAAGTTTAAAAAAATATATATATATTGTTCATGAGAAACAGTAACCAAAAGAAAATAGGAAAAAAAAAAAAAAAAAAGAACAAAGAGTAAACTGGGAATTTTGAGTTTACAAGAGAAATAGTCTGAAACAATTGGGGAGGCTACTTGCTGAGAGAGCCTGAGAAAGCAGACATTTTATAGGAATTTAGCGCATAATTAACAGACCAGAAACATAGAATGCGTGAGAGTAGAGAAAGTTATGCCAAGGCGATGCAAGGGGTGGGGGGCAAAGAAGAAGAGGGGAGGGGGTGTATTCAGACTACTGTGTGAAGCTAGGAGCCAGACAGTAAATTCTCCAAAGAAATGACTAGGGCTATACTTAAAAGTAGATGCAGACATTTAGAATAGCAATATGGGTACAGTCGATTCAGGGCCTAAACTGGAAAGTTAATTCAAAACATAAGATTGGCTTATCCTATTTACAGCAAATAAAATAAGGCTCAAGGGTTTAATTAAAAAAAATAAATGCAGATCGGTATTGGGAAAATGTTAGGCAAGGTAAATTACACACTCACGGTTTTATTTCTCCTGGAACAACAATATATTGTTATTGTTCTATAACAATATATTTAGTTATTTCCACGTATGCATTGAATATATTGGAAAAGCTAAGCAAGTTTATAGAACCTATCACCTGGAGATTCAGAGTGTCTGTGGCAGATTGGCTCTCATTTGAAGAGCTTGGATTACCACAGCCCTCCAAAGGCTCAGGGACTCTGTAGAATTCTGGTATATTGCGTTCTCTCTCCAGTAATCCACGTAGCCGTTACAAAATATGACCCAGGATGAGCAGCATGTGTCAGATTTTGAATTCCAATGTATAACTGCGCCGCAATCGCATTAGGACTTCCCCTATAGGAAAGCATTGTATAATGCTTTCCTATGGGGTTTTGGGTGACGCTGGATGTCCTCATGTAGAGCGTGAGGACGTCCAGCTTCAGTTAGGCGACCAAAGGTCGCCTAACATCCAGGAAGTCCCCAAAATTCGCCTAACATTCAGGAAGACTCTCTAGTGGCTGTCTGGTAGACAGACAGTAAGGGTGGAGTTAACCCAGTTTATCAAAAACTGCAATAATTACAACTGCAGGGTTAAGGGACCTGGGACACTGCACCCAGACCACTTCAATGAGCTGAAGTACTCTGATAGGGTCCCTTTCAGGTGAATGTAGAACACAGGTTCCCTTATTTAACAATGTAAACCTTATACACACACACACACACACACGTCTATATGTATATTGACCTCTCCTGTTATGTCCTTGGAATTTGAAGTTCAAAGTTCAACACTTCAACAAGTGGTGTGCTGTATTGGCTATGGTGCATGAATTGTTCTTTAAAAAAAATAATTTGAATATATATAATAATCCAGTTCCATTCCTGCCTGTTACGAAGCAGATGATGAAGTAATCGACCCATCAATCAAAGAATTCAACAACGGAAGATTGGAAAAATGCTACTTGGCTTGCTCGTTTGGATGGATGGTTAAATTATGTATTTGTGTTTTTTAAAAGGTGGGAAAACCTATAAACAGAAATACATACATACTGATGGGCGTTGTACAAAAATCAGACTAAGCCACAATCTTAGCAATCAGAACCAGGAAGAATACAAATAGTAGATACTGCTTATTTCTACCCTATAGGAACAACGTAAAATGATGGACACCCGCAATCAAAGCCGCTTTGTTAGCACAGGCCGGTCTGGGTCCTGCCATCTATTTTGCAGTGTTTGAAATATAATCACCTGAACTAATCTTTACAATTTTCTCCCAAACCCACCATGACAAAATTACAACGCTGTCAATATCCACTAAACAACTACACGTCGCACCATACATCTATGTGAAATGAAAGGAAATCAGTTTAACACAAATTCAATATAGTCAGCTTGAAGATGACAAACTAGAGAGTTAAAATATACTGAACTCATCATTAATGAGTTATTCCCATGCTAATTAGAATACACTACAGGCTCTAGCTTCGATCAATCATGGTAAACATATGTGTAGGCAGACTATCATATATTTACATACAATTTCTTTAGATTATGCAGAATGTGGTAAATATCCATGCAGAGGAAAGGAGTCCCAGGCAACGCAAGGAGAGTGATTTTCTTAAATGTATTTATAAAACCCATGTTATTATCCCATTATTAAACACATTACAAAGCTTTCAGACTGCATAAAACCATCAGTATAATTCAGATCTAAAATACATTGTGTATGTAAATAGCAATGAGTTACCAATAACGGTGAATGAAACTGCCAAACTCAAGATTTAGAGAGATTCCAAGTTCAGATAAACATTAAAATCCATTGACAGAGGTAGTTATGATCAAAAAATGTCAATATACTGGGGAAATGGAAACTTTTTCAATGTTAAGGCTCTATAAGCAAAAGGTACTGAAGTCGTCCTTTTTTCCGCTTGACGTGGAAACCATATTTGAGAAAATTATAGCAAAAGTATTAAAAACTGATATTTTGCTGCTAATGGTCTTGAGAACGTAATTATGTAGAATTTGTTCACGACTTATCTGCATAACTCATAACAGCCCCAAATAGAACACTTACCTAGCACAGGTTAGTCAAACCTGATCCTGTTCCAGGTTTTAGTGCAATATTGTGCCTTTAAAGGGACATTCCAGTCACCATAACCACTACAGTGGTTTGTACTCTATTTGACAAAACACAGGTGATTCCGAACGCTCTGAACAATAGTGTGATTAAATGATGTGAGCACTGAGTTATTGCCACATAAGGCCATGTCAAGTCTCTGCAGTTCTTTCAGCGCCAACGAGTGGAGACCTTTTTTGTAAATATAGGTTTACACAAACTTGTGCAGAATAACTCCGCTAATGCAGAAAAGACTGCAGAGATAACCCAGTGTCCGCAAACTGCCAACGCACAACATAAACATGTAATCCGCGCTCATATTAAATATATTTGAATGGATAATGAAGAGCTAAACTATTTTCTTAGGACATCTCCAGTTAAGGGTATGGGCTAAAGATTTGGGGGATTGCTTTGTGTTATTTTGTGTCAAACCGGAGGGGAGGCATCCATAGCTTTCAAGTATTACAACTACAAGCTGCAGTGGTTATGTTTTTTGGGAATGTCTGTTTCATAACATAATGAGCTAATTACAGGTTATACAAATCCTAAAACTCTGGATATATATAATTCTGAAGTTGCACACCAATTATAGGTTGGCCAATGCAGTATGCAAGTTACTCAACTATATGGACTTGAATATAATGTTAACATCACTTTTTCCTCACTTCCCAACCCAAAACAAAAAAGTTTTTTTTAAAAGCGCACACACACACACTTTATTGCAGTATCACTAACATAAGAGAGCTTGATGTGTTTCACTCAACACAGAGCACTTAATCAGTAAGTATTACTGGCAAGTCGATCATTCCTTTTTATCACCATCAGAGAATTTTTTCTCTTTATCTACCTATAGCGGAACACCGCCTCACCAGGAGTAGTACACTCTGGCCCTTTACCTACTTAGGAACTTAGAGGACGTTCCCAGGCAAATAGAGGATGTGACTATCAAAAAAGGAGACATGTAAAAAAAAAAAAAAAAAAAAAAGTTATATTAACAAAATACCCAGGATTATATGGACAGCATCAAGTAGATGGAGTCACGCAGGGAGTAGTTGGACCTAACTACCATTCTCCCAGACTAGAGGAAAAAACATTTTAAACAGACAAGGTCCCAAGACTAACTAGAACAACTAAATGCATATTTGTCCCATCAACTCCATTAATTATTACTATTGCTCTAAAAAGATTTTAAAGACTTTTTTTTGCAAAGATCTACATATTAATTTCATCCTTTAAAAGAATAATCTGATGGGAAGCCTACGTCCTTTACAAACCACACTTGATCGTTCAGCGATTCGACATGTGACTGAATCCCCCTGCACAAAATGTCTAAACAATCCTACACATGGTAAACCCCACCCAACTCCACACCTACTTCACAGACAAAACAAGCCCATAGACTAAGACATGCTACTTACTGTTCCAGCCACCCTCCCATTATCACTGCACATCATTTTTTTGCAGGATGGTGATCTCACAGATTTCTAGGAGTGCGAAGCTTGCACTGGTCTTCAGCTCCGCATGAACTCTGGCACAACATCAGTATGTCTTGGCCAATGCCAACTTTGAGTTTGGAATGTTACTGGTTAACACTTTGCTGGTGTAAACTCTTCATCAACACAAGACTGGTATTATTGCCGCTGTAGCCACTTGATTGTGGCCTGGGGCCTATAGATGGTCTGTGGGCTAAATACAGTGCACGAGAGATTATAATTAACTTGTGAGTGAAACGTTCACAACATCTGATAATAAAGTTAAAGAGGTGCAGTACTACGTTCCCATGGAAAGTAGTTAAAACTGTTTTAAAAACGCTTACCTGGCTCCCTCCAGCTCAGTTAGATATCTATATCAATACCAATATACCCAAACACACACAGACAGATCCCCTTCTGCAACTGATCTATCAATTGCACCCTATTTGAACGTAATTCATTGGTTGATCGCTGCTTGGATAATCCAAAATTTTCACCCAAAAAATACAAATGTTTAGTTGACAACTAAAACGGCTGCAAGAGAACTATATCTATACACATTTATTAGTTTGTATATCTATACACAGAGCTTACATGTACTAATATTCCAAGTATGAAATCAGCATCTCTCAATAGCTTCCTACAATCGGCTCTGCTCTAGCACACTGTGCATCTGAACCTTATTGTGAGAGCAAGTCTAATGTCAGTGAAAGGATTATTATGTGTTAGCACAATCAACCTCTGTTTAATGTACCTCCCCACTCAGACCGTGCCCTTTGATCAGTTTATTCACTGATGGCCAGACAATGTTTGATTTATCCCCTGTGAGTGTACTATATCAGTACTTTCTCCCCAACAATATAAATTATCAAACAAACATTATCCATCGGACTCATTTAGAAGTGTAATGATATACTGTAGCTAGATGATGCAGGCATGCCTGGAAAGTACGAAGAAAGTCTTCTGACACTCAGATAGGGAAAGAGAAATATGCAAGTCTGAAACCGTGGGTCCAGTAGCACCGCCATGGTTATATTATTATTTATAAAGCGCCAGCAAGTTCCGTAGCGCTGTACAATGGGTTATATACAAAAGTAAGAACTGTCAGGAATTCAAAGTGATTGTCAAATAAAAAAAATAAAAAAAAGACACTAAAGTCACCTAGATCACTTCATTGCAATCAAGGGTCTGGGTGTAATGGCCCCGTAGTTTTAACCCCGCAAAGTAAAACATTGCCGTTTTGTGGAAACAGCAATGTTTACATTGAAGAGTTAAACGTACCAATAGTGACCGTCTACTGCTTTGTTCTCTAGAATCCAATTAAACTGGGTCCTGCAATCAAATGCAGCTCATAGCATTTGATTGGAGAAAGGTGGAGTTTGACCACACATGCCTATCCAATGCTTCTCTATAGATTTAATGGCTTTGTGTAAAATGTCAAACAGGCGTTTAAATACAAAAAGGTGGGGGTAGACAATGCTCACAGAGATAGAAGGGAACCTATAGTCATTAAAAAAATTTTTGGGACTATAGGTTCCTTTTAACCCCTTAAGGACCAAACTTTTGGAATAAAAGGGAATCATGATATGTCACACATCATGTGTCCTTAAGGGGTTAAGATCAAAATAACTGGAAAAATTCTCCAAGTCAACTATACCTTCAGTTTCGCTACTTCTCAGAAAAAGCAGCGTTTACATTGCACAGCCTGCAGCGATAGGCTATAGACACCAGAACCACTACATGAAGGTGTAGTGGTTCTGGTGACTATAGTGTCCCTTTAAAACAATGGCTGACAGGGAGCTAAGATAGAGGAGTCGAGTTGCAATATAAAGAGGCGTCAATTTTTTTATTTATTTTTTACACCTTGTTAAATACAATATTAAAATCCCAGGTAATGACAGTTCCCCTTCAATTGGATGCAAGAGTGGAGACCACCTGCATCAATAAATATTACAAGGGAAAAATGAAACTTAACAGGAAATTAATGTGGGGTATCTTCGTCCAGCTGCCTCGAGCAAGCCACGTTTAATTGCACCAGATACTTGTGCCAACCACTGATATTATAAGTCCAGGGTATATACATTGTACTGAATATTGGTTAGCACTCACATTACAATTATAAAAAGAATCTGAATTCATGATGCAGAAACGGGTCTTATTATATACTTAATATGTTAGTCATGTAACAATTTGTCTCCAATCCGATGATCATGCTTATATACACAAACTAAATGTAATACAAAGTCTCTATAAAGATATGGGCAAATTACACAAATTAAGTTAATTTATAATAAGTATACAGAACATTTTCTGAATTTAACAGATACGACTGAGGACAAGCACTGAACTAAATAAATTTGTAGAAACTTAATATTTTTTTTTAAATATATATAATGCTTAATGATACCCCTGTTTGTATTTGGGTTCTTAGATGATCTTTGGCGTTAGCATGCAAAATGACCAAATTCGGATATAGAAAACATGACCTAGAAAAGAAAGGTCTGAGGCTCGAAACCGAAGCGGTGTCCTTGCACATTTAAAATATCCCAGCAGTTAACAAGCTTCTAGCTCAAAGGAAAAAAAAAAAAAAAAAAATTCTCAGCCTTCCTAACAACCCTCACTACTAACTGGTTGCATCCCACCCTTGGTCCCTGCATGTAGCATTCTCTGACAGCCAGCATGAAAAGATGCTCTGACGGGGGACACTGGCTGTCAGAAGTCACCAGCTGGCCTGCCAGGGTTTTGCAGCCACAAGGGCCAGCTGACAGCCTAGGCGTTACTGACCATGCTGAGCTCCGTGCCGCCCAGCTGCTATGTGGTCATGTCCATCTGGAGGGCTCCAGCAAGACAAATATCTCTGCCTGTCAGATCTCTTCAGTGGCCCTTGTTATGCAAATTCAATTACTCAAGTGTGCCTTATTAATGCTGGCTAACTGCTCCGAGAAGCATCTCATACTGACAGTCCGTTCACATTTTACCTCTCCAGAAGCACCTCATTTATTTCTGCTTAACAATTCACGTGTAATACTAAAGTCGAGCTGATAAAGTACAATGTGCTCTAACCTCAGAGCACACAGATACAGATACAGGAAATATAAGCTGATAATTAGCAAAAAAATGCCGTTTTTTTTTTGTTTGTTTTTTTACATCGACTGAAAAATACATGCAGTATGAAAAATGTATCTACGTTAATTTGCAAACTAAATGCAAACATTAATTCTGTCGTTTTGAGTAAAGAGGACATTTTCATAAAATATTTACAAAAAAGGTAAATTGCGTATTTTCTAGTAAAAAATATAGATTTTATGGAATTTGTATTTCCTACTACTGGATTAAAGAAGTGATGGCTAACCGTGGCATTCCAAACCTTTTTAAAAAAGACATTTCAAATATCCTCAGCCAGCCTACGATTATCTGAGAATTCTATATAGGATTTTAGAATCTTTGCATTTGACAAGGATGCTTTTCCCCCCTCCCCAGCTCAGAAAGGCATTTCTGCCTGGGCAGTACTTGAATCCAATGCAATATTTATTTTTTTCCCAGCAGTTTATAAATTCATGGAAAAAAATTTGGTTAAAAACGGGACATACTCGAATAGTGCTCATGCCAGCGTGGGCAGCAGTACATAAGAGCAAACAGCTGAAATTTGGGGTTAAAAAAAAAAAAATGATAAAGAGAAAATCTGAAAAGTTCTATACAGAGAATGAAATTTCCACATCTGTACTGCTGTGGGAATGTGACTTTCTCAGTATGTTTGCGTCAGGGTTAGATCACTGATTTCCAACATCAAATCTAATTGACACTCTAGGGAGCTTGTCATCCAAGTGCATCATACTGTTACTTCTCAGAGAAATGTAGGACATTCTGTACATTTATGCAGCATGGAATTATGCAGGGACAGAGATATAAAGACTGTTGTAGTCAAAAAATAAATACTTTGTGATCAGAGACACCTTGATATCACACAGCACGCAACGTGTAAAATGTGTAGTATGCATGAGCTTATGATCTCATATCTTTTATATTGAATATAAGAGCAATTCATTTGCTCTGTCGAGTACTTGTCGGTTTCAAAATTCTCACTTTGAAAATGTAAGTACATGAAACAATGATTTTGAAGGAGAAAAAGAAAAGAATAAATGCAATTTAAAAAAAATGTAAATTACCCACTCGTGCTTTAGATCAAGATGGCCATAACTCATATGCCTCATGGGAGACGTGGTTCTACTGCAGATAAAAGTCTATATGTTGGCCATACTTGCTCAAGAGATTTCTACACACCCATGGCGTTCCGCTACATATAAACATACAAAGGTTGGTTTTTAATGTAGAATGCTCATCCATTGTACTTTTCTACAGCTTGAAAAGTAATTGAATAAACTAGTAGACCAAAAATAATCATAGCCCATAGTAATTTGTTTGTGCATTCTGAATGTATTGTTCACAATTGAAAATGAAATATGAAATAGAACATTAAAGGAGCCCTTTAACTCCTCTAGCCACTTCAACAAGATGCAGTGTTTATGGTGTAGGAGTCGCCAGGAGCTGTCTCATTGAATGGTCTGACTTAAAACCTTGATATCCTGGGAGCTAACTAACTAAAGTGGGTTGTAGTGTTTATGGTGCTTGAAGTGCCCCTTTAAAGAGTACTAAGAGAAATAACAGTGGGGAATAAGTGGAACAAACCTGCAAGCCACATTAGTTTACCCGGGAATACGTTCCCACACTTTAAATTGAAATTTGGAGCTAATTTAGTAAGCCAGTATCCATGAAGAACTAAAAACTGAATTAAAACATGAAGGCCTAAAATAGCACTATCACATGGCACTTCTGAAGGAAGTTCAGCTATCCTACAACTTGCTAATTCTACTTGCAACATTCAATTAGGGAATAATGGTCTACACCACTATAGTGGGATTGGACACACATACACAGTGAGTTACAGCTGTCTAGATAACAAGTCCCTGAGTGCATATAGCGGTTATGCAACACTAGAAAAAACTAATTCCAACTATAGGTGTACCCATTTCTAAAGATATCCATTTATATATAAAAAAAAAAAAAAAGGACCCTCTAGGCACCATAACAACTACAATATACTGTAGTGGTTATGGTGTTGTGTCCTCAGGAGTCATGCGCTGGTAATCGGTCAAATTGTTTATTAAATGGTTTTACATTATACCTTGTTGTGTGGTCCTTCAACTCTAGACATTAAAATATACACAAAATAACGCTTGGATGCATTTTTGCAAAAACACAAACATCAAGGATAACGGACATATGTTAACAGGTGGTTGATACACAGAGAAATCTGACGGCCATTATAGAATCGAGAAGGAATCTTCTTCCTTTTTGTGGCATAAGTTTTGTTGCTTTCTTTTCAATCAACAGCATAAAAAGGTTGAACTTGACAAACTTTAGTCACACACTGCATCCACTACACAAACACTGCAACCTTGTGGGTGGACTGGTGGTCCAAACCTTGGGCTATTGTAACAGGCCCCAATATTTCTGATGGCAGCCCAGAGTACCATCTACAACTATGTTTCTTAACTTGGGTTATTCACATTTTTGGGGATTGTGGGTCTATGAGACTTGAGAGTAATGCAGTGGAGGGAAGTATTTTGCGCCAATCTGAGACTGGCGCTATGAAAGCACACTTGCATGCTCTGGCATTTAATAGACAAATGCCATACACATGCATCCACATTTAGCATTTTCTCCAGCAGTCCAAACTATGTGCCTCCATCCTGACTCCCTGGCGCACACTGTTTTAATGCCTGCCTTTTTCAGTCACAAGGAAACAAACAACTTGGCATCTCTCTTTCCACTGCCATGTTTGCCCTGAAATCCAGGTCTGAACTCAATTGTGATGTCAACTGCAAAATATTTAAACAAGAACAGTCTCTTTTCTGGAAATGACACCAGTGGATTACACATTGAGAGGCAAAAAAGAAAATACACACACACAACATTGAAGATTTTTAATAAAAAAATAAAATAAAAAAAAAAAGACTTAAAACAGACTACAACCCTTTGATAAAGGTCCCCAATGATTTGTATGCTCTCGCTATGCCGACTGTCAGCTGAAAAGGATATAGCTTCCAACAATGACTGATACAGGGCTAAGATGGACACTCCCAGTTGCAGGGTAAAACGGTGAAGATTTCTACAAATCTTATTTTTCGCAAAACAAAGGGATGAGTTAACATAAAATTTAAAATAAAAAGGGAAATTAAAGTCTCACTTTAATTCAAATTTAAAAAAAAAAGAAAACCACACCATATGTAGAATAAACTAAAATAGTTAACACAAGTTCTAGACAATTTTCCATATCTTTTTCAATGGGGTCATTTCCAGAAACGCGAGGGTCCCATTTTTAAATAAGTTCAGCAATAAGTATCTTATCGCTGTATGCATGACGCCACTAAAACGAAACATATATAAACTGCAGTGAGAAAGACATAGATGAACATTAAAAAATTTTTTTTTTTTAAATTCAATTGGAGTTCTGAGCCTAGCCCATAAACTCCTGTAGGTCATCCCTCTACAGAAGTTTCACTGTAATTGTTGCAAAACAGACTTTCATAAAAAAAGCTACGGGGCATAGTTTTAAATACTTGTTTAGCCAAAAGGATGAAAGGGACACTATTAGTCACCTGAACAACTTTAGCTTAATGAAGCAGTTTTGGTGTATAGAACATGCCCCTGCAGCCTCACTGCTCAATCCTCAGCCATTTAGGAGTTAAATCCCTTTGTTTATGAACCCTTGTCACACCTCCCTGCATGTGACTTGCACAGCCTTCCATAAACACTTCCTGTAAAGGCTTTCTTTATTGCAAGTTCTGTTTAATTAAGATTTTCTTATCCCCTGCTATGCTAATAGCTTGCTAGACCCTGCAAGAGCCTCCTGTATGTGATTAAAGTTCAATTTAGAGATTGAGATACAATTATTTAAGGTAAATTACATCTGTTTGAAAGTGACTATAGTGTTCCTTTTATATCGATGGCCTCCATGAAGAATTTCAGTGGGAGACTTAGGTGCTGCATTTTACAAGTCACTGCTGCTAAAAGCATCTTTGATTTTCCTTTTTCGATCACTTCCCTGCTACTGTCTCTCTTTTTTGTCTTTTTCTATGGTTTTTTGCCATCTTATGGTAAAAACACAGCTAGGTATTGGGAGGTTGATACTTCAAATGGTTAATGGACTGTACCATGTTGCTTTTGTATTGATATGTAAACCTTGTTCAGCAAATAAATCGTTTAAAGTGATTGCTGTGGCATTTGGAGAGTCCCTTTAAATACATTCAAAACACCAAGTGCTGTAAACCATAAAATGCTAGATTGTACAGATCTACAATGTTATTTTTATTCTAAATAGCAATTGCGTGTTATCAACCAGTCATTCTATTCACATGTGACATTTGTAGCATGCCTATTTCAAAATGATAAACTTCATTTCACGAAAGGTTCTACTGTCCGTTGTATATTTGGCTCCAAGAAAAAGTTAGCTTTCGTTATAAAGAAAATCATCATCCAGCATCTACATCTGTGCTGTAAACAAAGAATATTTTAATAATATGGCATTGATCATCTGGAAAAAAATGTAAGATAGTGACATAATATCTATTATTAATTACTCACATTAGGGCTACCCCCTGGGGAAGCATTGCTCAATCCTATTTTAGAGAACGCTGGATGTCTTCCTGCAGAACGTGAGGACGCCCAGCTTCAGTCCAGACCAAAAGTCGCCCCAACAACCTCTAGTGGCTGTCTTTCCCATGGGATTTAAGGTAATATTTAAACCTATTTAAGTGGGGTGGATCAGTCATTTCCGACAATATCCGCATTCAAGGCATGATAGCCTCATGGTACAATTGGGACTGCAAAACAGTAAATTGAATTGAAGGCTTGTCGAATCGGTGGGATTGGTGCGGTGATGGAACTCAAGTAATTCAACTAAGTACCTCTGCCAAAGTTCCACATCGCTGGAAACGAAATCACTGAAGTAATTACAGCTTTTCCCCAAACACCAGTCGAGACTTGATGAAGAGATACACAACAACAACTATGGGACAACAGTCACATATTTATAGGGACATTCACAACAACAGGTGGTCATCAACTATAACAACAGGTTCCATCCATAGCACTGCTGTGTCTGGTGATAACTATTAACTGGAGATGATTTATTAACTCCAACACAGGTATAATTCCGGAAAAGACAGAACTGGAGTCATTTACACATATACCCTGTTATAATCCATATACATAACTGTACAAAATTTGGGGTTATTCAGTAAAGTGAGAATTATTAGGAATTCAAAATGCAGTACAAAAGTTCCACCTCCCAGTCTTGCTTCTTCACAGCTTCTTGTGAACAGAGGTAAACAAGCTGAAAGCAGGTACCAGTGCCATTGACATTGATAAAAAGAATTGCTGTCAAGTGAAAAAACAAATTGGGAAGAGAGCTACGGGGTATGATCAGCCCTCATTTTAATTAATGGGATAACTGATCATGTATAACGTACAGAAACAGAGAACTTGAAAATCTGACTCTTAACTCAACACTTCGTGCAGACTATTGTACTTATATTTTGAGATATTTTCTATCTTTACACCTTATAGTTTTTCTGCACTAAGTGGTAGTCACTGAGATGGCCACTGGAGGGGATTCCCATTTCAGTGGTGCGCAGTGTGCAGCATCTACATTCATAGTCTGCACACTCTGCATTAAGACGCAGAATGCTCCCCATTGTTTAAATGTAGGTCTACGAGGAGATGCCGATTAGTGCATTATAGTGTTCCTTTAATGCATTACCTATGCTTTTCCTGCATTATGGCTGTAAATGCATTATGGGAGATGTAGTCCACAATATCTAGAGTGCCAAAGGTTGATTACCCCCTGACCTATACAATACATTAAAAAGTTAATGCAAACTTTAGCCTGGAGTGTTCCCTTAAAATGACTCTGTAGGCAAGGTAACTGCTTCAACTTATTTAAGCGGTTAGAGATTCTGGAGTCCCCTGGCACTGTCCTTTCATTCATCATTCAACCATTTTTAATAGTTAATGTTAAAGGGACACTCCACTGCCCAAATATAAAATAAAGCTCCCGGATTAGCAGATATACCACAAATGAAAATGTGCATGCATTTCATTTTGCATTTTTTCCTTTGGGTGCACATTTAAAAAAAAGATCTTACAAAACCTGCAGTTTTCTTGACTACAGCATTTACAAACCTCCCCTTCAAATCCCGCCCAGACTTCCTGTGGCTGTCCAATCACAGACTTCCCAATGCAGCTCAATGAGAAGTCTTTGTAATGCAGGTGCTCTGTGCCTGTGCAACTGCCTCTTGAGTTTAGCTCCACTGGGCTAACCAAACCAAGGGAGTGTAACCAGGTTAATGTAGAAAAGTGTCAAAGGACACTTCATACATAAAGCTTTTCAGAAAGCTAAAGTGCATTAGGGATCTAGAGTGTCCCTTTAAGCGAGAGTCCCCAGCAGCCCATTTCCTCTTTGCCAATAGTGCTAATGAGGAAGCACTAGCCAAAGCAGCAATGGGCGGCTGTGATTGCCTGAGAGTGTCAGATGACCGCTTTCAGCTGATCATGGTGCCCATTGCTGGTATGAATTTGTATGGCAAGAAGGAAGTGTTTTTTAATTTCTGCCTTAGCCACACCTTAAGTGAGGGCCAGGCTGTGGGTCATCAGGAATCCTCATTCATTGTTAAACTGACTATAGGCACCCAGACCACTTTATCTCAATAAAATAGTCTGGGTGCCATGTGTAGTAGAGCTCTCTGTACCCCCGGCTGGGTACCTCTGCCAAGGACTGCTTCAAAGCTGGAACAGGGGGAAAACGCAGCGCTTCTGTCCCAGTCACCATGGCTTGACTGGGGTCCTCCTGGAGCCTCTCTGTCCTGGAGCAGGATAGGGGACTAGCTCTATTCCCTCCTAGGCTCACAAGGACTTGCCTCACCGAATCCTCCACGAGCTGGAACAAGGTACTAAGCAGTGATTATAGCCCTTCCCCTCCCAGTAACTAGACAACACATCGTTCTGGGAGTACAACTGGTTTGATGCATCCAAACACAGCCTTTTTATACACAGATCCCAACAAGGGGTCTCCACTGTCATCACCACAAGCCCCTCCCAGCAATCTCTGGGTCTGAGAGATAATTGTGTTAAAGACCAGTAAGCTAATTATCTCCCAGGAACAGAGATGCCAACAAAAACATAACATAAAATAACCACACATAGAATACATTGTTCCATAGCGGTCGCGGCCAAGTACCGCTGGGACTATTCGTGGGTTTGGTTCATGCGACTGGCCGCCAGAGAGCCAGTGTTTGGTTCCATTCGCATGAAGGGAAAGTGCTGAACCATGAGCACCCAGGGAAAGCCGTTAATGGCAGCTGGGAAGAGTAACTCCTAAACTGTGTCCCAGACCTGGACCATAATCTGTGGGCAGGAGGCCGGCTTCTACACTTCTCCAGGAGTCCGTGGCAAACTTATGTGGGAAGGAGTATGTCACACCATGTCCCCCTCATTTTAATCCGACAAGTAAAAACATGGCCATTCTAAAGAAACCGCAATATTTACATTGCAGGTATTAAATGCCTCTGTTGGCTGCCCTACTGACAGTCACTAGAGGTGCTTCTGCAGTCATAGCAGAGTGAATTTCTGCTATTTCTAGCAGATGGTCTGCGAGACTTATGGGGAAGCATTGGATTGGCGGAGATTATCGAGATTAATGATCTCAGCCGAGGAGTCAGGGCCTGCCATGGACAAAGTGAGAGACACGATTACCAATTCAATGAAATAGTTATAATGCCTAGAGTGTGCCTTTAACAATACCAAGTAAGCAAACTCCAGTTACGTCAAGACAGACAAACCACGGTAACTGTTCATGGGATATTCTAGTTCCCCTTACAAAATAATCTGTAACAAACATCTATGTTAGAACCAGATCAACCCTTTAATTATAGCTTATATGGATGTACTTTATTACTATGAACAAATTTCACAGCACAATTGAACAATACAAACAGTGAAGCTACTATATATTATACATTTTAGAGCTTAAAACCACTCAAAATATTCCTCAATCAAATCTTCTAAACTAAAATACAATCAAAAGGGTTATTTTACAATAGCCACTAAAATAGCAAATATAAAATTACGTTTTAATCATTCTACCAAAGGCAAAATATATTGTTTCAGTTGCTAAAGATACTCTATAATATAAATTCCAGTTAAATCTTTACAGCGTATCTGTTTGTTGCCAAAAACATTACATCAGTGTTCCTTGGTTTGATTCTTGAACGTAAAATTGACTGAAACATAATGATTAGTTTAAAATATAAAATGGAAAAAATATATATATTTATATAGATTTTTGTAAAGTGTGTATTAAGATCATACATTTTATTTATTTTTATATATATATATATATATATATATATATATATATATATATCCTAAATATAGATTTGTTAAGAGTGCCTTCTAATGCCAAATATATAGATATATATATTCTAATTTAAGCTCAAATATAAGCACAAGGCATTCTAAAAAAAACAAAAAACAAAATAAGAATTGATTCGAGGCGTAGCTAGAGATGAAATAAAGATTAAAAAAGGAAAACTGTGCACAACACATTTAATAGTTTTATCATTTTCACGCTGTAGCATTTTTACAGTAAGAATGCATATTTGATAATACCACATATAAACTATTTACTTTGATTATGTTTTAGGTCACAAAATAGCAAACCGTCGAATGAAGATTCCTGTGAATATTGTCTAGTACACACACACTACGATTTTTTTTATTCAGGACATTCAAATGTTTTTTCCCCCCTGCAAACACGCAAGCTTTTACCACACTTTTTTTTTTCTAAACAAAATCTTTGTGCATTGCACACACACAAAAAAATATGAATACATTTTTATTTTATTTTTTTTAAACTGCACGTTGTTCTAATCTCATCACTATCAAAGCTTCAAAAATAATCGTTGCTTATGTTAAAAAGAAGCATATACATCAGGTTACCTTTTCACTCCAATTATCCTACTATGTAAAATGTTATGCTGAAATTTCTATAAAGCATGTAGTTAACATGCACAATTTTAATGTAGAAGACTGAACAAAGTTTAACTATTTCAAGAAGATGTAAATATGCAAAGAGATAAATGCAATATAAAAAACACATTACATGTTAGAATGCAAAAGTAAAGGTTTGCAATTTGATTTAAACATAAATGGTGTTTTAAAGAACTGAAGTCCTAGTTGGTTATTTTAAGCAGTTGAGAAAATCTAAACATCTGCAAATTGTGTGTAAAGTCCAATTAAGATGTAATAATCATGCAGTCACGAGACATTTTGCTAATAGTGTAATAAAAAGGTGTTACAGCATTGCACTGGGCTATTGCATTTCTTAGTAGGGTTCTCAATTAATGGCTTCATTTACACTAAAGGAAATATATATACAACATTTGAACCATCAGAACAAAAAAAACACAAAAAAAAAGTATAACAATGATTAATAAAAAAAGATATACAGTAAAAACAAAATAATGCATCAAAGTAACAACTAAAATAGACTTCATTTTTATGTAGTGTAAATTTTAAAAATGATCTTTATGTACCTTTCACAGTCTGCATGAAAAGAAAAAGTAACTAAAACAAAATGTAAATTATTTTGTTTTGTTTTTTTTCAATACACACAAATCGCTTATTTAATTTGGACATGGTAAGGCAAAGTTTCTACTAAAAAAAATTAGGTGTACAAAATTGCAACGTAGGTGCTAACAATCAACAAGTCCTGGCCATAGACTCCTAAAGATAGATTTTAATTTTAAATTTTAATTTTTAATTTTAATTCTCATTTCTCTGTATTGCCAACTATAGACACACGTACTTAAAATACACTGGGTATCTAAGAATCCATTGTAATTTTAAATCCTAAAATATATGTAAGCAAAATAAAACACAAACTGCAAACCAAGTGACAGGGTATGAAAAACCTCACTGCGGATAATCTGTAAACTACGTTTCCCATAATACACTGTCAGTCTGAAGTTTTTTTTTTTACTCTCCGCTCTCATAAAACAGCTTTTGAATGGATTATAGAAAACCGACTAGTGTATTGCCTTACAGTGTTGTAGTTAAACAGGTAAATTATAACGAGAATGAACAGTAACCGTGCGTGTATGTTATGTGAAAGAATTTGCTGAGATAATTGACTGAATAAATATTCTGTATGAAATGATGTTACATGATAAGGATGCACGGTGAACATGTTAAAGAAAACACCTTAAAAACAAATTGGATGTATACACGGATTTAAAAGGGATATTGAGGTATTCAAGTCCATTTGCTGCCTCAACCGTGTTTGAATGCATCGCCATCTTGTGGTGTAACTTCACTATATATCATTGCAGAGCAGCATATGACATGGACTTTAATGCACATGCTCTCTGTAGGTGTTCAGTTGCATCTTCATTTTCCATATTATTGAATAGGAGCATAGGCATGCACCTAGTGTGTGCCAGGTACTGCTAAATTCTCTTCCAAAGTCCACTGTCTCTGGACACTTTACATTTTTTTTTTTATTTTTTTTTTTAGGTTCTTAATTTTTTCTGTGCATGCGTTTACATACAGACTTGCGATACCACAACAGTATTAGCAAGCAATTCAAGTGACAGACTAGGTATAACTTTGACATGGCATATGAAGTAACTGCACCTTTTTTTTTTTTTTTTATAAGTAAAATCCAGCTAAACAAGAAGCTGAATGGTGAATATGTCCGTATGGAGTCACGTAACAGCAGTCTGGCTACTCTAAATGACCGTGCTTCAGTGTTCTAAAACATGCTTATATTGTCCACGAGTATTAGTGCTAGAATAACAACAAGAGGATAATGCCACTGGTGTCCGCCACCGAAAACAGAAAACGTGTGTAAGTAGAACCACTTGAGATTGAACACATATCTTACATTAGGAGGGCAGGGATAGATTAGACAATGTCCTTTATGGGTCTAATAGAGACAAAGGAACGAGCGTGAGTGATTGCGCCTGTCTACAGGTATGTGGTGAGCCAGGCTACAGAGGTCAGCAGTGGAGTGTGGTAATTAAGCATATCCCGCTCATGCAGTGGGTGCTGCCCTGGTAAGAAAAGCAACACAAGTTCCATTGGTTATCCCCCCCCCCCACCAGCCCCAGTTCTTAAAGGGGCACTATAGTCACCTGAACAACTTCAGCTTAAATGAGGTTGTTCAGGTGAGAACTATAGTTCCCTGCAGCCTCTCTCATGTAAACACTGTATTTTCTGAGAACGAACATCCTGTGATTCAGTATCTCCTCTCTCTACATGCAGACACTGAACTTTCCTCAGAGATTCATTGATTCAATTCATCTCTATGAGGAGATGCTGATTGGCCAGGGCTGTGTTTGAAACATGCTGGCTCTGCCCCTGATCTACCTCCTTCTCAGTCTCAGCCAATCCTATGGGGAAGCACTGTGATTGGATCAGGCTATCACATGTCAGCAGACTGCTTGTTTTTCCTGAGTCTAACAGCATGCAGATTTACAGCTTCTGGCTTGAATACTGTAAGATTTTTACTATATTTATGGAGGCATGAGGGGTCCTAGATGGTCGTGTTAACACTATAGAGTCAGGAATACATGTAGTTGCACTGGTGACTATAGTGTCCCTTTAATACAGTCCAGAGTATTATTCTCACAGGTCCCATTGCTGGTACCATGCAGGGTTTGATCTCAAGGCTTTTTGTCCAGATTCATACTAGAGTGGTGTGACTTGGCCTTCCAAGGGGGTGAGTTGTGCTTGGGGTTTTGTCCCAGGTTGGACTGTTGTCGAGGGAGATAAAGGGTCGTAGTAGGTCTGCGCTTTCGGCTACTTTGTGCCTCCCAAGGTGTCCTCCTCTGCTTCTTAGCCATCGATTTTGCGGCAATGTCATGCCCAGCTGGTGGTAGCCGAGTGGTATTGAGTGGGGTCGGGCTGAGGTGTTTCTCGCAGCTGGTCGCTGAATCCTTTGCCAGAAAAGCTCCCACAGCTTCTCAAAAGCCCGGGAGAGTCAGTCTTCCTGCAAGGCCCACAGAGTAGTACTGCAGAGATCATTTGGCTCTCTCACGGCTGCCATCTTGATTTCCTGAACGCAGGGAGGCAGCTCTGCAGGAACCACCCTTTCCAGCTCTTGTAAGTGGCTCCATCCACCAGTGGGGACCGAGATGACCCCTGCTGGTCCAAAGGAGGAGGGGGGGTGGGGGGGGGGGGAAATGGCAGGAGGGTCTGCTCCAGTGAGTAAAAAGTGGGGAGAGCTGCCACCTTAAGAATTTTCCTCTGTTCCTCGTGTCTGAAGCGATACAATCGTAGTATTGCTTCAGACTCGAGGAAGAGTCTCGAAAGCTTGTCATTTAATATAAACTTCATCCAATATATAAAAAAAGAAAAAAAAAAAAAAAAAAAGAAAAGGGTAGCATTGCATATTTTGGTGTCATGTCTACTGGACTAATACGGTTAAACCCAATCTGCAAAAGAATAATCTAAACCCAATCTGCTATAAAGAAGTTTAACATGTATGTAAGGGGTAGTTTGGAACAATATTGTATGTTAGACACCGTACAACACAATAAATGGAAAACGGACTATGGATCAACAAAACCACATGCTGCTATTATTGCTATGATTATTATTATTATTATTATTATTATTATTATTATTATTAAAACTAAGACTTTTCAATAGTGTGTTACAACTTTACAATTAAGGTTAATAACTAGCCACCAACTTCGGTTAGGCGCAGCACCTTGTATTATTAGGTATGAAATTATTGGGTGTATGCCATTTTTCCCTTCCTTGCCAATTTCCTTTATTTAGATCTTTTCTTCCTTTTGCCATAGCACAATACATGGGCACCTCCACTTTGTCTGCAGGATTCTTTTGACTGGCGGACTGTGGGTAAATTGGCTTGAGCTAAGAATAGGAACTTTGCCTAACAGATGTAAAATTTTTATGTCTCAGGAAGTTTTAAAAAGTTTATTGCATTTAATGAAACTTAAATAGTATTTTTAAATCATGTATATTGTTTTGGAGGCTTTTTTGCTCCCAAAAAGGTCACTTTATCTGGCTGAGCGGCCATCTTAGGTCAGACTTATCTGACCAACAGCTGCGCAACCTAACTGGGCGTTGCTGTGATCGTCCTATGTGAAACTGCAAAAACTAGCAAGTGAGGCAGAGTAGCAGTTGGTCAGATAACAGAGTGTGACTCAACATGGTGGCTCAGCAAGATGAAAAGGGATACAGATTGAATCAGCTCTCAAACTCTGCGGATAAAATCCACTAAATATCAGCCCTCCTCTGACCCATCCAGCATCGCCACACACACGATCGGCATCAGCACAAGAAACTGCGTCTCCCAATGCCTTTTTTTCAACCACAAAGGCTGCAGAAACTGAGACGCAAGATCAGGGCCTACTATATCCCAACGATCCAGGGCCTCGAGGACCTGCTGAACAGATACCCGGCGGAACACACCGATACCTCCTACTCCCCGGACCTATCCAGCGCTCAAGTTTACCTATTAGCTATGGGGTGCCGGTCACAAAAGACACAAGGTACGGCCAGGGGCAGGGACATTGGGGTGCTGCTTCAAAAGCCCACCCAGCCTAAACACACACCCGCGGCAGCAACGCCGTAGGTGACCCAGACATCTACCTCACCTCGACAAAGGCCAGAATCACCCGGGCCCCTTCAGGCACCCAAAACAAACCAGCATGGGTCTGCACCCCCTGGGCAGCAACAGCCACAGCAGCAGGATGTGACACACACCCAGGCACAACAAGGCCCAGATTTACAGGGACCCACATGGGTAGCACAGCCTGAAAGGGAGTACAACCCACCTCAACCCAGGCCTGACCTAGCAGGGCACCCACAAGCACCGCTGCAACTGCTACTGGAGCCCCCAGATGACTCTGCACCAACCACCAAACGCGACTTAAAGCTCCTATAAGCAGACATCCACAAACGCCTAGCAGCTGACTCAGCCCTCCTCAAGACCGAACTACGCACGGTCACTGAAAAGGTGAGAGCCACGCAGGCCGAAGTAGTCACAGTACACGCTCACAAACACAATGGAAGAATCCATTAAACAAATCCAGCAACAACAAACATACCTGTCATTCAAAATGTCAAACATGGAAGATCGACAACGCCGCTCTCACCTTAAAATCAGGGGCATCCCCGCGGAGAGAACAGACGAAGAGCTGCCGCAATACACCAGACGCCTCCTAGCTACAATCATCTCACATACAGCGGTTAAGAAATGGACTATAGATGGGGTATACCGCTTGCCTGCCCCTCCCCACCTAAACCTCAACGGCCAGAGACGTCATCCTCAGATGCGCCACAGTGCAAGACAAACTAAAGATAATGGCCGGGCTGAAAGGCAAAACATCACTGCTATTCGAGAACTCTTCCCCAACGTTCTTACAGGATTTATCAAAAGCCACCCTTATGTGGTGCAAATCCTACGGACCATTCACTACAAAACTCAGAGCAGCAAGAATCGCATACAAGTGGGGCGCCAACGGGACCTTGGAGGTAACCCAAGATGGCACTACCCATGTCCTGACCTCCATGGAGGACGCACCTACCCTCCTAACCACTCTGAGACTACCCAACCCGGCACAAGACCCAGGGAATGCCGTACAGCGGGAACCCGGACCACAATACCCTGTACCATGAATGAAGGGGACAGATACCGCAGGCTTTGCCAACGTGACTGTTGCACACAAAATATTTTGAGTTTTTACTGAGACTATACATATGTTTTGTTTTCTCAACTCGTTAGCCTCCGTTACAAACATCCAAACACTACAGGCCACTGATGCACTGACCCTGGTAGAGGACACCTAAGCTCTAAAACCACGAGAGACAACACACAACACAACCAACCACAGGGTACCCGAAACCCCCCTCCTCCCCCCGCAGCTCCCTTTAGTTAGTAACCAACAGCTCACCTCCACTAACGCAGGTAGACAATAACCGGCACAACACAGGGAGCCTGACCACGACACATGGAACTGACACAACCCAGCAGCCCCACAACTCGAGTACTAGCTGAATCCCCACATAAAGAACCACCACCACCAGACCCATACTTGACGGGAGCTGCTACACTACACTAGATCCCATCTCAACACAGAGAAGCACAAAACAATATAACACTTATGTATTGATAACCAAGTTTTGTTTTAACGTGTTACTGTTATGCTAAAAATTTTATGGCTTACAACAAAAATATAGACTAGCGCCCAAAACAAAGTAACTAAGCATAGGGAAAATGGTGGTCACACCAACCGGAGGAGATACCCCCACTCCTCCTACCCACCCATTTTTTTCAGACCCCGAGCAACGAAAGGAACCTGTATGACAAATTAATAAAAAATGTAAACGGTATAATGTTAAACCTGAAAATATAACCTCTATACCTGTACTGTGTTGCTACCCTTTTTCCTTTCTGTATCCCACAATGTTGAAAAATTCTTGAAAAATAAAGAATTTATAAAAAAAATAAAAAAAAATAAAAAATGTATGGCTTGACCCAAAAAAGTGCAAACCACAAACGACACAGAACCTCGACCTTACTAGTGCACCCATGTTGCACCAAAACCGAAAAATAAAGAATTAAAAAAAAATATATATATATTCTGCATTTTTAAAATTTAACAAAAAAAAAACAACCACACAAAAAATTAAGTTTCATTAAATGTAAAACTTTAAGATCCCGATCACTTTTAAAGATCATGCTCTCCAAAATTACCGTAATAATTTTTTTCTTCTTATGTACAGCTAAAAAAACGTTCGAACAAAAACCATATAAATACATTTTTAAATAAAAACCAAGAACAAATAGAGAGACAAGTATGAATGTAAAAACCAGTCATACAAAGTGACAGAGCCTCTTTAGGGATCATACCCACTACTTTGATTTTATTTTTAGCGACAAGATATTTACAGTCCTTTTCAATTTTCCAGTGGCAGTTAATAATTAGCCAGAGAGTTCAGATGTGTCAATGTTACACTTGGCCATACATTAGAAGTACACCTGATAATGAAATGAGATTCACCTTTTTGAAGGCCAATTATGTGCACATTAATGTAATTTACAACACTGGTCATGAAGGCAGACAGAACAAGGGCTAGCCTCTCCATCAACATTTCAGAATAGCAAAGGCTAAGTAAACCTGTGTTGGAGAATTAAAACGTTGGCACACATTATATTTAGTAGTTCTTAGACATATTTCTAATTTAAAAAAATAATAAATACAAAATAAAAAGTCCACAATACAATATATATATATTAAAAAAAAAAAAAAAACTAACCCAAAAAACTAAGCAAGGTCTTAGCAGTTCAACACTGTATAATTAATGCAATGGTAAGAATGTTTTTATGGTGTGTTTTGGTGAGTTTTTATTACCATTAAGTTCACGATGTAGGTGGGCTGCCTTTTAATCCCTCCGCAGACAAAAGCCCTAAATAAACACAGATCCCTTCCTGGGAAAAAAGTCCACTTTGGTTAAATGGCAAGGAAATGAGTAAATCATTAGTAATCTTTAAAGCCAAGGCTATAAACTCAAGTTACCTTAAAGTTAAAATGAAAGTGCCTTGCGAAATTCTCAAAAGTTCTGAGGCAGATAGAAATCTTTAGCTCTTAGCTCCAGACTAGGCGCCAGCTGATAAACAAACAGCTTCAAGTCAAGACCAGGAGAAATCCCAGCTTTTCTATTTTAATGTTCTTGGTCAAGAGTATTTATTGCCTTTTGTGTTTTTCTTCACTTAGTGGAAGAAGAAGAAGAATTGTAAACTTATCTCCATAGGTCCCAAAACGGAGGAAGGGGTTGGGAAGAAAAAAAAAATTTCAAAGATTCCAATTGATTAAAGGCAGAATCCAACTAAACATGTCAAATACACATAAACAGCTAATCATGGTAATTGGGTTCATTAGGATGACCCAGTCAACCCTACTGTGGTGCTATTAGCCCATGCTCAGAGCAATGTACGGCATGTACTTGTTAGCACCTTTAGAGACAAAACAAGGTGCATCCTTTCAGGTACACGGGATATGAAGTACCCCAGCTGTAAATATTTTTGGCATTATATAGTGCCAACTTATTCCTTAGCTTTACAGTACTATAAAAAAGGTAAAGTCAACAATAAATTAAACAATTCGAGAATGTTGCAGGAACAATAGGTTAATGAGAACCCTGCTCAAACGAGCTTACAGTCTAGAAGAGTTGTTCCTCTTTATAACCCATTGGAGGTCAAATCATTCTCCATAAAATAGAACATGGGAAGAGACAATAATTGATCATTCTTATAATATATTTTGAAGCAATGGGGCAATTCAATATTTACAAATCTGGGTGGGTAAATGCTGCCTTCGTTCATAGGTGATTGAGCTCACATTTTGTAAGATATACGAATATATTTCCTGCACTTGTTTGTACCAGTACCACAATATAGTGAATGCAATTTCACTCATGCATTATGCTAGCCAAAGTTCTACAAACATATTTATAACCTTTTATCCTTTTGTTTTTCTAGTTTGAAACTCTAGGCCATTGGTGTCACGATTACTATATGAACCAACACCAAGAACTATGTAACATATAAATGAACAAACAATGAACAAGGACAGCGTATACCGGGCCTTAGAATGGCCGGACTTAACGTTAAATAGAATGGTCAAAATACTAGTCGAGGTAAGGGACACAGGAAAAGACCGAACAAGGAAGCAAGCCAAAAGGTCAAGGATACCAGAATTAGGGAAAGTCAAAATGAAAGCCAAAGTCAAATACCAAAAAGAACAAGAACACACTCTCTGATAACCAACTAGTGGAAACCATGACAGGGCACTGACCAAATGCTAATTTGGGTTTAAATAACCCTCGTAAAATTGTGATTGGTTGTACATTGCCATTGACCCCAAAACATGCGTGTGCACGTCGGCGCGATCTTTGTTGAGGACAGAGGTGGGCCTATAAGACTTTGCGTCACGGCAGCGGCTGGTGCTCATTATAACACTGCACCGGCCAGAGATCACTCCACGAATGTTTACTAACAGTGTGACCACAGCTACCGGATGCGGCCACGCTCTATTGAGGAAGAGGAGACGTGACAATTTGTAGCTACCATAATTCCCATAACTTTAAAGGTAAGCAGCCGAAAATCCCTGGCACGTTGTGCATGTGTTGTGGGATAAAGACTAAGAATTTTGAGCAGGTAGATACATTCAAATCCAAATACAGTGTCCATGTTTTTGGAGAAGGAAGAGCACATTTGGCAAATAAGACATTTGGCCTGTACATTTGCAACATACATATTGTACACATATCTGTCAATTAGATTGTTGTACTTAACACCAGCTGAAGTGGTATACAATAAAAAAATAAAAAATAAAAACTTCTAAATTCCTCCAACATTTCAAAGATAATAAAAAAAAAAAAGGAAGAGTTGAGGATTTATTGTAAGACAACTGCCGACTGTAGAAAATGGCATATTCCCTTCTGCTTATTCTCCTTTTAACATTGCAGGTGGAGGTGTAACAATTGGACTAGAGTACTTTAGAAAATGTTAAATGACTTCAAGACCTGATTATTATTATTGTTTATATAGCACCAACAAATTCTGCAGCGCTTTACATTTATAGAATGGGTATAATTCTATGATTGTGTAAGAAAATAAATAAATAAAATTTATAATATATATATATATATATATATACACATATATATATACACACACACACACACACACACACACAAAAAAAAAATATTAACAGAGCCACAGGTGAAGAAGGTCTGGCTCAAAGAAGCTTACAATCTATGAGAAAGGAGTAAAAACACACAAGAAGAATAACAGCATGTCAGAGGGAAGGAGGGACTGATGGATATGATACCGGAGTGAAAATAGGATAGTCTGAGTGGTGTGGGGGAAGGAGCCAGACAGATTTTTATGTAACTAAAATAATTAGACTATTTATACAAATATCTGTAAGATGATACGATACTATTTCTCAGTTAAATATTACGCCTAGAATTTGTTTGATAATAATATAATAACAATATAAGGAGTACTATCGGATAGTTACATGACTTACCACCAGAAACCGGGGCGTCCATGAATACAGCTCCTTGTTTTTCAACAGCTTTTGCTAGTTCCTTAGATACTGCAGGGTCGATGGTACTTGAGTCAATCAACAAAGAACCTTTCTTCACTTTTCTAAAAACAAAATTAAAAATCACTAACATTTAGCTGAAGAATTACCCCATAGTTCATTTAGTATAAAGAAGCACATTATAGAAGTATGTGTTATTTTGGCAGTCTCTTACCACACAAGAAGGAAACAATAAATGTTTTTAGTTACTAAATAAGATTGTTCTATAGATCAGATATATTCATTACAGAAAACAATTGGCTAGGAAGAGGTTGATCAGTTATATATTTTAACCCCTTAAGGACTGAGCCAAATGTACATGTGATCAAAACAAAACTTAAACTTGAATTTGCGCTATAGGTCTGTTCAGGCGTAATTCGCCTCTTTCATATTATGTGCACCAACACTACATATATAATTTTATTCAGGGGAAACAGGGCTTTCATTTAACATCAAATATTTAGGTATAAAACATAACTTAATATGAATAAAATATACAAAAAAAAAAAATGGGAGTGTAAGAATTTTTAAGAAATTTAGTTCTACGTGACATTTTAACTGTGAATGTCATAATACTTTTTGCTTTTACTGCAATAAAGTACACATTTGTATTCAGCGACGTCTCACGTGTAAAACAGTACCCCCTATGTACAGGTTTTATGGTGTTTTGGGATATTACAGGCATGGGCGTCCGCAGGGGGGCACTTGCCCATTCCCCCCCCCCCCCCTGTATTTTTCAGCTGTGTGAGATTTAAAATGAACTGCAATACCGGCGCCGGCCAGGTAGGTGGCGCTGTGTATGGAGAGAGACAGGGACAGGAAGCTGCATCTATCCCTGCTTCTCTCTGCTGATTGAAATCGCAGGGGAGCAACACATGCAGCCAGATACAGCCTACAGATCAGGTAAGTGAGGCATGGGGTGGTGGTGGGGGGGGGGGGGGGTTAAAATAGCCTATAGATTAGGGGAGTGAGGGATGGATGGGGGGGGGCAGCCTATATATTAGGGGAGTGAGGGATGGATGGGGGGGGCAGCCTATATATTAGGGGAGTGAGGGATGGATGGGGGGGGGCAGCCTATATATTAGGGGAGTGAGGGATGGATGGGGGGGTCAGCCTATATATTAGGGGAGTGAGGGATGGATGGGGGGGGGGCAGCCTATATATTAGGGGAGTGAGGGATGGATGGGGGGTCAGCCTATATATTAGGGGAGTGAGGGATGGATGGGGGGTCAGCCTATATATTAGGGGAGTGAGGGATGGATGGGGGGTCAGCCTATATATTAGGGGAGTGAGGGATGGATGGGGGGTCAGCCTATATATTAGGGGAGTGAGGGATGGATGGGGGGTCAGCCTATATATTAGGGGAGTGAGGGATGGATGGGGGGTCAGCCTATATATTAGGGGAGTGAGGGATGGATGGGGGGTCAGCCTATATATTAGGGGAGTGAGGGATGGATGGGGGGTCAGCCTATATATTAGGGGAGTGAGGGATGGATGGGGGGTCAGCCTATATATTAGGGGAGTGAGGGATGGATGGGGGGCAGCCTATATATTAGGGGAGTGAGGGATGGATGGGGGGCAGCCTATATATTAGGGGAGTGAGCGATGGATGGGGGGCAGCCTATATATTAGGGGAGTAAGGCATGGGGGGAAGCCTATATATTAGGTTAGTAAGGCATGGGGGGCAGCCTATATATTAGGGGAGTAAGGCATGGGGGGCAGCCTATATATTAGGGGAGTGAGGCATGGGGGGCAGCCTATAGATTAGGGGAGTGAGGCATGGGGGGGCAGCCTATAGATTAGGGGAGTGAGGCATGGGGGGCAGCCTATAGATTAGGCAAGTGAGGCATGGGGGGGGGGGAGCCTAAAGATTAGGCAAGTGAGGCATGGGGGAGCAGGGGGCTAAATGAAGAGTCAGCTAGGAGCAGGGGCAGCAAGGAGCAGGAAGGGTCTGCAAGGAGCAGGGGCAGCAAGGAGCAGGAAGGGTCTGCAAGGAGCAGGGGCAGCAAGGAGCAGGAAGGGTATGCAAGGGACAGGAAGGGTCTGCAAGGAGCACAAAGGTAAAGTTGAAGAAGGAGCAGAAAGGGACAGCAAGGAGCACGAAGCTAAAGTAGGAGAAGGAGCAGAAAGGAATCAGAATGAGAAAGGAGCAGAAGGGCGCAAAATAAGCAGAAAGGTAAAGGAGCAGAAGGGGCCAAATATAGAAGACCGTGTCAGAAGAAAAAGAAGACTGTCAAATGAAGGAGAAGAAAAGGAGATTGGAGCAGGAAGGACAAATGAAGTGAACCCTCCACTTTATTCTGGACACCACATCATAAGGCTTTGGTACCTGGGCCTGGAAGGGAAACTCTGGACCTTCTCATCTCCCCCGGTAAAAAAAAATATCAGTGTTAATGTGTTCACTTTTACTTACTGAGTGTCAGGAAGCACAGAGTGCCACTGGGTAGGGGTGTTGCTGATTTTCTAGAGCGGTCAGCTGGCACTCCAAGCCAATCAGTAGCTCCCCATTCATAAAAAAGTTAAAAAAAAAAAAAAATTATGAACCGGGAGCTAGCAATTGGCTTAGAGCGTCAACTCTAGCCAATCAGCGGCACCCATGCCTGACGTCAATCTGCACTTCCTGACACTCCGTTTCAGATGCCGAATACCACTGAGGGACCTGGAGCTGGAGGAAGCATTTGGGGTTAAACCATTTGAGAGCGGTTTAACCCCTAAAAGGAAAGAGCACCCAGGGGCATCATAGCATTTTCATTTAGATGAAGTTGTCATGGTGACCAGAATGTTCCTTTAATTTGCTTAAGGAACACTAGTGTCAGGAATACAAACGTATTCCTGACACCATAGTTGTGAAAACGCTATTCACCCTGGCTTTATGTGAAAATGACTATGCTCCTCCCCTTCATGACACTGTCAAAAAGGGGCCAAGCATAGATGTCATTACAATTATGCCCCCCCTTGGAAAAATTCCTGCGGATGCCCATGATTACAGGGTCAAATATAGCATGTTACATTTTTCAGTTTTTTCACATTGAAATTCGCCAGATTGGTTACGTTGCCTTTGAGACCGTATGGTGGCCCAGGAATGCGAATTACCCCCATGATGGCATACCATTTGCAAAAGAAGACCACCCAAGGTATTGCAAATTAGGTATATCCAGTATTTTTTAGTAGCCACTTGGTCACACTGGCTAAAATTAGTGTTAATATTTGTTTGTGGGGGGGCGGAGCTTGACCACCATGCAGAGAAGTCGCATGCAAACAGAGCTCCCGCTAAATGACTGATAATAAGCCTCTCAGGTCGCAACCCAAACGAGCTAACTGGGTTCCCCACTTACCCACCCCCACGAAACCCTCGGTGGGACCAGACTGGGGCACCATGGACTCTCCGGACGTGCTAGCCGAGGCAGGTCCGACTTGCGGCCTAGCAGTTGATGCGGGCGGGAGACGCGGCCGGACACCCAGTCCCGAAGTCCTGCAGACGCAGACCCTCCCCCCCCTCCCCCCCTTTGGACCGTCGGGGGTCATCACGGTCCACCACGGCACCGGTACAAGCAGGCCCTACTGGATGGATGCAAGCGGGAGGAAGCAACGACACTTCGCATACCTAAAATGGCGGCAGTCCATGCCACGAAGCCTCATGCAGACAATGCTGCCTCGCAAGCCAGAGCAGCAGGCAGCTAACGGGCCGGGACCGGCTCTGTGCAGCGACAGAGTAGCAGAGGACAAGCGGCAGTGAGACACATTACTCACCTCCTCCAGCACCAAGGCACCAGCACAAAGAACGCAGCGGCTGTTGCATAACAGTGAAGCATACTGCCCCGGCTCCTTCCCAGCCTCGACCCAGGACTGAAGATCCGGCCACGAGTAGTGGTGAGGGTTTGCATGGCATGGACTAACCATGGGACTAAACCTACCAGAAGAGCTCTAATCGCTCCTTACCCAGTCGCAACCTTTCCGCCACACATCCCCTCTGCTCACACCACCAGAGGTTACCTGCAGTGAAGCTAATCATGCCTAACAACGCCGTGGCTTCACATAAAGCTAGCATTCCAGACTTAAACATCTCTGAATAAGATGCTGTACCATTTTTGTTTGTCAGTTTTGTTTAAGCTTGCTAAACACTTACACACTCAACCACAGTGCACTGCGATCTAACCTAATGAGTTGTGTATATTTTAATCCTTAGTACTCCTAATCTTGAAAGCCTAGTATACAACTCACTTTAGCATGATCACCCATATGTCTGTATAACCCACTAAGACGACTCACTACAAGTTATTTAGACATGTTGGATAAGCCTATGACTCAGCTACTTAGTTTACTAAATTTAAAAATGTGTGCAGTAACTGTATATGCCATGTACCTGTAAAATCTTTACTATTCTGGATACCGCGGCTGAGGCATTGAAAAAGCATGTGAAAACTAAATGCCCCACAAAAAAAGTTTTTTTTTAAATAAATATTTGTTTGTGTGTGAAAAAAAATGCAAAAAACTAATTTGAACGCCAATTTTGGCCAGTGTTTGTGACCAAGTGGCTACTAAAAAAGACTGGACATACCCCATTTGTAATACCTTGGGTTGTCTACTATTGCAAATGGTATGCCATCATGGGGGTAATTTTCATTCCTGGGCTACGATACAGTCTCAAATGCAACATAACCAACCTGGTTAATTTCAATGTGAAAAAACTGAAACGCAAGCCTTATATTTGACACTGTAACTTTTGAAAATACCATAAAACCTGAAAATGGGGGGTACTGTTCTACTCGGGAGACGTCACTGAACACAAATATTAGTGTTTCAAAACAGTAAAACGTATGACAACAATATCTTCCATGTAAGTGCAATTTAAGTGTGAACAATTCGAAACAATTTTCACTAATATCATCATTGTAATACATGTTTTGTAACACTAATATTTGTGCTCAGCGATGTCTTCCGAGTAAAACAGTTCCCCACCTTGTGCAGGTTTTATGGGGTCTTGGAAAGTTACAGGGTTAAATATAGTGCTAGCAAATTAAATTCCCTGGACTTTTGGCCTGGGTTGCAGGCAGGTCCCGCAAACTGTAATTAATAAAAGGACCTAATTATGTAAAATTATTATATAAATACATACATTATATATATATGTATAGTGATAAATATACTTATGTATTTAGGTATATATAATTTAGTTCTACATGTATTTTGATATCTATATATTCATTTTAAAATACAGTTAGAACGAATTTACACATATTTATTTATTTTATTTTTTAACGTATTTACATATTTTATATTATACATAAATAGATATATATATATATATAATGATAATTATATAATCAATATTCTACATGTATTTTGATATTAATATACACACACACACACACACACACACACACACACACACATATATATGATCCAAGTATATAATTTATTTTAAACTGTAACTTTGACATTTATTTTACTATTTACAGGCAGCAGGGGGAGTACCTGTCATTACAGGCACTTCCCCTGCTGGCAACGTCCATGTGATAGCGAGTTCCTCGCAATCACATGGCCCATGGGGGGCCGGAAAGGAAGGAGGGAGACTCCCAGGGCTGCCAGGTGAGTCCCCACACCGCGATCGCCAGCGGCCAGGTAAGTACATAGGACAGCTTGGGCGTTCTGTGCCGGCGTTTAGAGCTGGGTCCCCAAGGACGGCATAGAACGCCCACAGTCCTTAAGGGGTTAAGCTAACCAACTAATACATGTAGGTTTACAGCATGGATAGCTCTGCTTTTACCGGAGATATAATGATGTGTGAAATTAGAGCAGTAAGTCTTTAGCTCATACACATTTAGGATTATTTTAATCATTTGCAATGGTTCTTTATAAGCAGATATATTTAATGTAATAATTCTTTCAAGTTTTGAAAGGCCATTTCTTTTTTTTTTTTCTTCAATTTTTATTAAGTATATGTAGAAAAAAATAAAAAAGAAAATTATACATACACACACACACACACACACACATACATATACAGTGCCTTGCAGAAGTATTCACCCCCGCCTCCCTTGGCATTTTTCGTGTTTTGTTTTAGGATTTGCATTATTTAATTTACAGAACATGCCCACAACTTTGAAGATGTTTTTTGTTTTTTTTATTGTGAAGCAAACAACAAATAGGACAAAACAACAGAAAATGTCAATACTTTGTAGAGCCACCTTTTGCGGCAATCACAAGTCGCTTTGCAGAAGGCTCTATGAGCTTGCCACATCTTACCACAGATTTTTGTCCATTCCTCCTTGCAAAACTGCTCCAGCTCCTTCAAGTTGGATGGTTTGCGCTTGTGAACAGCAATCTTTAAGTCTGACCACAGTCAGAGAGTCAAAGAGTCAAAAAAGGTGTATATGTAATGACAGATCATGTGACACTTAGATTGCACACAGGTGGACATCATTTCACTAATTATGTGACTTCTGAAGGTAATTGGTTGCAGAGCTTTTTTTATGGGCTTCATAACAAAAGGGGTGAATACATACGCACATGCCAATTTTCTGTTTTCTATTTCAAAAAAAAATTTTATGTATATATTTTTCTCATTTCACTTCACCAACTTAGACTATTGTGTTCTGATCCATCACATAAAATTCAGATTAATAAAATATTGAACTTAAGGCTGTAATGTAACAAAATAGGTAAAAGTCAAGGGGGGTGAATACTTTTGCAAGGCAATATATATATACACCAGTCAAGCCATAAGACTTGCTTTTCACTCACTGCAGTGAGGTTACTACTGCAAAGGATTCTGGGTGGGCATATGCAAATTAGTTTAACAAAGAATCACATTTTTGCCTCATTCCATTTTAAACATGGATTCATTTTCATTTTTGTTTAACATTGTATTAAAGGGACTCTCCTGGCAGAGTATTTTACTCACCTGGTTCCAGCGCCGGGAGCAATCAGACGCTTCCATTTGGAAGCGTCATTGCTCCCTTGTGCGCATGCGCGGCTTCGCCGCACATGCGCACACACTTCATAGGGCGCCATTCATGCCGCCCTCTGAAGTCCTGAGCGCACTACCGCACTTCCGAGCGGCCGCGAGCTGAGCTGACAGGAGGAGAGAGAAGGAGCGCACACAGTGCCTTCTCTCTCCTGCACACGTCAGACGTATTTTAATACGTCTGACGTGTAAAGGGCTTTTTTAGGGCCCTACATGATAGGAAGTCCCTCTGGTGGCCGTCTGAGTGACGGCCACTGGAGGTATTCCTATCAATCAATGTAAACACTGTATTTTCTCTGAAAATACAGTGTTTCCATTAGATTGCCTGCAGGGAGCTATAGATCTCACCTGAACAACTACATTAAGCTGTAGTTGTTCAGGTGACTATAGTGTCCCTTTAACTATTCACAGACTTCAGGTGGAAGGGGTTTTCAATCACAAATTTTCCCCACCATAACTTACTTGGATTTGTGTGTGTGTGTGTGTGTATACACACACACACACACACCTCATCCCTAATAAAAAAATTATAAACGCATTTTTCATGATCTGTGTTAGTGAGCACTTCTCCTTTGCAGAGATAATCCATCCACCTCACAGGTGTGGTATATCAAGATGCCGATTATTGCTGGTCTCAGACGATCTTGGAGGTGAAGATGCTGGATGTGGAGGTCCTGGGCTGGTGTGGTTACACATGGTCTGCAGTTGTGTGGCCGGTTGGATGAACTGCCAAATTCTCTGAAACGCCTTTAGAGACGGCTTATGGTAGAGAAATGAAGATTCAATTCACGGGCAACAGCTCTGGTGGCCATCCTGCAGTCAGCATCTGTGACATTGCGCTGTGTAATAAAACTGCACATTTTAGAGTGGCCTTTTATTGTGGCCAGCCTAAAGGCACACCTGTGCAATAATCATGATGTCTAATCAGCATCTTGATAAGCCACACCTGTGAGGTGGATGGATTATCTCGGTTAAAGGAGAAGTGCTCAGTAACAGATTAGACAGATCTGTGAACAATATTTGACAGAAATAGATCTTTTGTGTACATAGAAAAAGTCTTAGATCTCTGAATTCAGCTCATGAAAAATGGGGGCAAAAACAAAAAAGTGTTGCGTTTATAATCTTGTATAATATTGTGTAAATATATATATTACACCATACACAAGATCCAGCACACTCACTCATCCACTAAACAGCAACTTCAAAGCCCACAGATTTTTTATTTTTTTGTAAAACACCTAATCTAGGCAAAAATAATGGGGTTTAGTTACAGTATGTGATCATACATTGCATAGGCCTGCCACAATGTTAATTTACCCCATTTTTGGCAGGTCCTTCTCGAAAAACCTAATGTCTGGTCTTATGACATTAACCCACTTACTTGGGTGAATTTTTATTTTTTTTCCCCATTTGGGGGCTCTCTGCAGTAGAAGGTTAAAGAGGGCCCTTGAATGAGGCACCTGTATAGTATATGACAGGATTCATGAGCCATATACAAGCACCGTGAGTCAGACAGACAGTCTATTATAGTCTTTCCTGCTTAACTCCCTGCACAGAGGCAGGGAAGACTATAGAGACTAACAGTTTTAAAACACTGTCCGACATAAGAGTGTTTAAATGACAGTTTAAATGTTTAGCAAAAAAAACTGATGAAATAAATAAAAAATTCATTTACAGAGACGGAGCTTAAAAATATAACTGCAAACAGCATGAAAGAAAAAATAAATAAACTAGAAAAGCTACAATTTCTGGGGAAATTGTGTGAAGTGTTCTTGCCTCCACCAGTAGTCTACAACTGGAGTGGGCGGAGTAACTTATTATTTATTTATATAGCACATTTAATTGCAACGTTGTTGCCCAAAGTGCTTCACAGTTACATTAAAACATACATTTATAAAAACATTAGCAGGTGTACAAAAGGCCCTGTCTATGACATCACTTGCTGCTCCAGCCTGGCACAGGTCAGAGTATTTTGGCGGTTGCCATCTTCAAACGGTCGTATTTTAAAAACTATAAATTCTACAGTGAAGAGGTTTATATTGTCAGAATCACAAGACCCAGACCTACATTTAGATGCATAGTATGTCTCTGAAATATTAACAATCAAGGCACTGTCGCAGTTTAGAAATTGCCCTTCAAATTTGAGCTGGCTAGAGTGGAGTTTCAATGAATGTCAATGGACGGCGTGAGTTGCAAACAAATGGTCATATTGTGAAAACTATCAGGACTATGGCTTAGTGGACAATTCTAGTGGCAGCAGGGATAGCTGAACATTTTGATATAAGATTTGTGTTGGTGGGCTTGAAAATGAGGGAGTTGTGGCAGTTTAGAAATTATGTCCTGATTTTTCAGCTTTTGCCAGCTCCCACTCTAGCTTGGAACATTTTGCCATTCATTCCTATGGGACAATTTTGCCTCGAGAACGACGATATTCCGTGAACCATTCGGCGAAACGTTCCACAATGTAATAGCACACCAATCAGGAACAATCCGCACGTTTTGGTATAAATTTGGCTATAATAAGAATAAGAACACTTAATAATAATAATAAAAAATAAAATAAAAAAAAAAGTGTTTTCTGAAACAAGGTGGTCTCAAAGTTCAAGTTCTCTAGACCAGAGAAAGCATAATCCCAGGCAGGGTCAGCCCGTCCATAGATCTAAGTTGCACACTGTCATCATCTAAAATAGGAGTTCCCTACCTGTGGCGGTGGTGCAGCTGTATCGCAGGGGTTGGGAACCCCTGGGGTGTGAGTGTCCATTCGGTGGCCCATGCCCTTAGGGCTACCAGATGGACATGTGTAATGAGGGGCCCGGTTGTGCACTGCAGGACTTTAACTGTGCAACCGGGCCCCTTCTATCCGCAGGGAGCAAGAGACATCCTCTCACTTCCTCCCAGCTCAAAACACACTGAGAACGAGCTGCGAGGATTGGGTCGGACCAGGAGAGCAGGCCCCCAACTCCCACCAGCCACAGCCAGCAGAAGGTAAGAAACTGCTGTGTGGCTTAATTTTTTTTTTAATGTGTGTATCTGTCAGAGTGTCTGTATGTGTGTGTGTGTGTGTGTGTGTGTGTGTGTGTGTGTGTGTGTGTGTGTGTATCAGGGTGTGCGTGTGTGTATCTGTATGTGTCAGTGTGCGTGTGTATATCTGTATGTGTCAGTGTGCGTGTGTATATCTGTATGTGTCAGTGTGCGTGTGTATATCTGTATGTGTCAGTGTGCGTGTGTATATCTGTATGTGTCAGTGTGCGTGTGTATATCTGTATGTGTCAGTGTGCGTGTGTATATCTGTATGTGCGCATCAGTGTATCTGTAGGCGTATCAGTGTGTGTACACCTGTATGCATGTATGTATGTATGTATGTCAATATCTGCATGTGTGTCAGTGTTTGATACATATACAGACACACATACAGTTGCACTGCCACACATGCAGATACATAGGACAGATACAAACACCCACACACATGTATATATACAGACACAGCACACACACACACACAGAGACACTTCCATTGCAAAAACAAAAGGAGGCAAGCATATTGAGATGTTAACGAGATAGGATTTCTAAGGACAGGGACTGGTTTCTCAAATATTTTTAATCTGCTTCAGCATTTCACACTTTCTTTAACCCCTTAAGGACCAAACTTCTGGAATAAAAGGGAATCATGACATGTCACACACGTCATGTGTCCTTAAGGGGTTAAAAAAAATTGAAAAAAATGTCACCACATTGTTATTTGAACAATTGTGTTTGTGGCAATTAAAATTAAATTAAATTGGGGGCGGGGCCTGACTGCCATGCTGACCGGTCGCATGCGGGAGAGGCTCCTGCAGGCACTGGCCCTTCAGCCTGAGAACTATGGCACACTAAGCCCATAATAAGCCAAGAAGTGCAACAAAGTGACCGGGTGGCGGTGGACGCTACTGCAGACCCCAAGATCGGGAGCTTCGAGGCCCCTGGGGGCTACGCGAGGCTTTGGAGACTGCGGCCTACATGGGAGAAGGGCAGGGTGGACGGCCGCAGCCTTGACTCTAAATCTAGCAGCCACTCAGCAGCCCGATGACACTCCTCACAGGCCTCGTCCCCCCCCCCCAATGGGCCGAGGGGTTATCCGGGCCCACACTGGAGTGAACCAACACATCTAGAACCGATACCACGGCACCTACCATGCTCTCAGACCCCCGAGCCACGCAGACAAAATGGCCACTTTGGAACACAACCGTCAGAGAGAACATCGCTGCTCAGGACTGGCTGATGCACCTATCCCCGGACCGTACTACCACACCAGCAACCTGCCAAGTGATTGGCGGACCAGGCCTTGGCACCCAGCGATCAGGACCGGTCCTTGGGCATGGAGCACTGCGAGGAGATGGCACACCACCGCACAGCACCTGGATGGATCGCCCCACCAGGGACCCCCAATGCTGGCCCCAGGTGGAGTCGGCTGAGATCTAGCAGAAACATACCTACCGGACTCTCCACCTGTCGGAACCTTGCTGTCGCAGTCCACTAATGAGCCAGCAGCAACGGGGAGCCGAAGGCTGCAGAATGGAGGGGCTTGTAAGCGGCACTTGTCGGCAATCTGAAAGCGATGTGCCCGGGGGACTGCGGGGCTTACATAAAGATACTACAGTGGTTCTATTTATCTCAGAGGTTTTATCTCACATGCTTGCTATGCGCTTACTGTAATTCTATGCAGCACCTAAGTATGTCATGAACGAAGGCTATTTCAGCTTCACGCTATGCTCTTGGACCCACATGGGCACTAGCCCTGTCTGATTTATCATGTTGTCTTATCTATACCATGTATTATCAGTATATAACCATAGTATAGTTAAGCATGTTTAATGATTGCTTATGTTAGGTGGAGTTGATGAATTGTTAGACAAAGCTAGTTCATACGTTACTCTTCACTGCGTAAATAACTCAGCATGTTCCTAATCGGATCTTACGATCCATGGCCCATATTCTCACTATTAAAAAAATGCTTGTTCTCACTGATGCATGAACTCACAAAATGGGACCCATATCGCCTATCCCATGGTTCGTCAACCTGGTCCCTACCGCCCACTAGTGGGCGTTTCAGGATTTTAGGTGGGCGGTAGGGATTTCCAGGTTGATAGTGCGGGAGGGCGGGTGCGAGACGGCGGTACCCGTGCGACTGGGTACCGCTGTGACCATTTGCGGCTTCGGCCCGCGCAGTAAACCGCCGGGGCCGCCTTCCAAAGTGTCCATTGGGTGGCCCATGCTGTCAGGGCCACCCGATGGATGCGGATTGTAAGGGGGCCCGGTCAGCGCTGGGCGCTTTAGCAGCGTGACCGGGCCCCCTGTGATGACATCACAGAGCTGGGAGGAAGTGATTCCCCGGTCACTCCTCCCAGCTAAAACTGAGAGCCGCGCGGGAGGAAGCAGAGGGAGTCAGAGTGGGAACTCTGACTCCCATCCACCTGAGCCACCACTGGACCCCAGGAAAAGTCACCCTCCTGCACCTTAAAGGTAGGAAACAGGAGGGTGACTTAAATATAATGTGTGTGTTTGTTTGTGTGTGTGTGTCTTTGTAGGTATGTCTTGTGTGTGTGTGTGTGTGTGTCTTTGTATGTCTTGTGTGTGTGTGTCTGTCTGTATGTGTCTTTGTATGTATGTCTTGTGTGTGTGTGTGTGTGTGTGTGTGTATGTGTCTGTCTGTATATATGTGTGTCTTGTCTTTGTATGTATGTGTCTTTGTATGTATGTGTCATTGTATGTATGTGTCATTGTATGTATGTGTCATTGTATGTATGTGTCATTGTATGTATGTGTCATTGTATGTATGTGTCATTGTATGTATGTGTCATTGTATGTATGTGTCATTGTATGTATGTGTCATTGTATGTATGTGTCATTGTATGTATGTGTCATTGTATGTATGTGGCATTGTATGTATGTGGCATTGTATGTATGTGGCATTGTATGTATGTGGCATTGTATGTATGTGTCATTGTATGTATGTGGCATTGTATGTATGTGGCATTGTATGTATGTGGCATTGTATGTATGTGTCATTGTATGTATGTGTCATTGTATGTATGTGGCATTGTATGTATGTGGCATTGTATGTATGTGGCATTGTATGTATGTGGCATTGTATGTATGTATGTGGCATTGTATGTATGTGGCATTGTATGTATGTGGCATTGTATGTATGTATGTGGCATTGTATGTATGTGGCATTGTATGTATGTGGCATTGTATGTATGTGGCATTGTGTGTGTGTCTTGTGTGTGTGTCTTGTGTGTGTGTCTATGTATGTCTTCTATGTGTGTCTGCATGTGTGTGTGCATGTCTGTGTGTCTGTATGTGTGCCTGTCTGTATGTATGTGTCTTGTGTGTGTGTGTGTATGTATGTGTGCCTGTCTGTGTCTTTGTGTGTGTGTATGCATGTGTCTTGTGTGTATGTGTGCCTGTCTGTGTCTGTATGTGTCCTATGTGTGTCGTGTGTGTGTGCATGTCTGTGTGTGTCTGTTTGTATGTGTGCCTGTCTGTTTGTATGTATGTGTCTTGTGTGTGTGTGTGTGTATGTGTGCCTGTCTGTGTCTTTGTGTGTGTATGTATGTGTGTCTTGTATGTGTGTCTTGTATGTGTGTCTTGTATGTGTGTCTTGTATGTGTGTCTTGTATGTGTGGTATGTGTGTGTGTCTTGTGTGTGTCGTATGTGTGTGTGTCGTATGTGTGTCGTATGTGTGTCGTATGTGTGTCGTATGTGTGTCGTATGTGTGTCGTATGTGTGCCTGTATGTGTGCCTGTCTGTTATAGTGGACTATAGTAAGTGGGCTACCTAGCTCAGCCTTCCTACTGGGCATTGCTATAAGGAAGGTTAAAAAATAGAAAAAAGGGGAAAAAAAGGTGGGGAGGGGAATTGAGGAGGGAGAGGAGATGAGCTGACGCACAAATGAGAAATCATATTATGCGCAAACAGAGAAGTCGTCTGAATATCACTGAAAGAGACCTTCGTTTGTTCCTTACGAAAATCGAACCAGATATCAAATATTTAGTCTCGCAGCATCAACCTCAAGGATCTCATTAATCACTAGTAAAGGTAATTTCAATTTACTTTATTGTTTTCTCATTAAACTTTATAAAGTTAAAAACCGTATAAACCTGCATTAAGTAGAAATAAAAAGATAAATGTACGTACATTTATCACCCTCCTTTCTTAAAAATATTCTGCATTTGCGCGAAAACTGGTGGGCGGTAAGGACATTTTTTTCAACCAAAAAGATGCATTAGTGGGCGGTAGGTAGAAAAAGGTTGACTACCACTGGCCTATCCCATCAATTGCATAGCGCAGTGAAGGTATACACCTGTGTCCACTATGGTTTTGCTTATCAACAAACAAACAATGTATGCCTATGTTAAGCATGAGATACTAACCCAACCAACGCTCTGACCAAGCATGTATATCGCATAATTGTATACGTACAGTCAAAGCTATAATGTTAAAACTGCTTATATTACTATAAAATTGTGCCTGATAATCACATGCCCCGCATGTTACGCGAGGGAAATGCTTGAGGACTGCTTTTGGGGCACCTCGAACCAACATGTACCGTTTTTATGCACTGCAAAAAAAAATATATATATATATATATATATATATATATATATATATATATATAAAAATAAATAAAAAATTTAATAAAAATTATATAGACCACTAATAGAACAACAAAACAAAAATTAATGAACACATAATTCTGAAGCGTCTAAAGCATTCTGATCTGAGATATGCAAGTGGGTGGAGGCAGACATGCTCAAGCAGAGCACGCCTCCACTTTGTGGATCCAACAGAAGAAGGAAACAAACCTCCCTGGCTGTCTGACAGCAAGAGGTGTGTTAATTATCTATAAAAGTGCCGATCATAGAAAATCAATCGTAATGATGAGATACTGCACACCCATAAAGCACCTTAGCACGGCATGGAGTAGTCCTTTAAATCTAAAAATCTGCACTGCTGTATCACAAGGTATAAGTGGTTTTAGGGTTATATTTAATGTTGTAGTTTGTATGGAAGTAAAAGTTTTACATTAAACCACAAGTTAGCCTTGGTTGGGCCATCAACTAGGAGGTGTCAGCATTATGATATACTGTTTGGGAAAAGACAAGCTGTTAGGAACAATTATAGCAATCCCCCCGTGCCCCCACAACATATGTAACAACCTACTTTAGAATTCCATTTGATCCTGTGTAGACTTCTAAAGCATTGGCACTGGACGGCAGCATAGTAATAATTCTGTCAGCCTTTTCAGCCACATCAGCTGGTGATTCCGAAATCTAGCAAAAGAGGAAAAAAAATGAAATAGAATAAAAATATCAAATTCATATGCATTTAAAAAGAAATGGAAATTAGAAAAAAAAATACACAAACCTAACCTCTTCCTAGTAAAAATAAAAACTCTTCATGAACCCAACATTAATATATATATATATATATATATATATATATATATATATATATATATATATATATATATATATATATATATATATATATATATATATATATATGTATTTTATTCAAATTTTCAGGTTTTTACTTAAAAAGAAACACTATACGGTTAGGAATACGAATCTTCATTTGTACTAAAATACTTTTTCTTCAAAAAAATTTGTAAAAATATAAAAATAAAAAAACTTTCACTTCCTTGTTTCCCCAGCCCCAAAGCTCCCTCGGTGCTGCTCACCTCTCCTCTGCCGATGTCCAATCCAATGTTCCTCAGAGGAGCATTGGGGACCTAATGGGCATTCACAGCAAGCGCCACAACCTTTCGCATAGGAAATCATTGAATCAATATTTATTATGGGGCTTCAGAATCTTATGAGATTTTTAGTCTGTCAGTGCAGCAGAAGCGCCCCTAGTGGCAGTCATACTGACAGCCAGTAGAGGTGGACATAAACCTGTAATGTAAACATTGTACTTCCTCAAAAACTGCAATGTTTTACATTATATGTACATTATACATACGTATATGTGATATAAACATATGCTATGGCATGAGGTCTACTGAGATCTACCAAATGTTCCGCAGCAATGGTGAGTTAAGCACAGTCAGATGTAACCAGAAAACTAAAATAGACTGATAAACCACTAGGCAAATATGGCACTCAACTGCAGCAACATACATCATCTAAAGTAAAGGATGATCAGTTCAAACACACATAGGATATTGACTGATAATATTATGAAGTCCTCATTATCCAGAGCCCAATTTATTTCATGAAAGTCACATCAATATTTGGTTGGGGTTACCCCTCTCGCACAGAGAACAAATGAAAAATGCCAAGGGTGAAAGATTTACTTGCAATTTTGGCATTTATTTAAAAATTTGGAAGACTAGCTCGTTGGACTATGCACATGTTTATATATTTAAAAAAAAATTTTTTTTAAAGAAATTTTTTTTTCCCAAAAAAAATGGTGTTGAGAAAAAGCTTTTACAGGAAAAAGTGGAAAGTCCTTCACACACTGTCAAGTGAGTAAGAGTGTAGAAGTCACATTATTAAGTAAAAAAAATATATATATACTACCCTTCAAAGTCACAGCAGGGAGTTCCTCTCTGAATCCACTGAATAGGAACATTGCTGTCTACCACCAATTAATCCCAACAACATGCTCAATGGAAGGAAGACATACTTACTTGCTAATTAGGTCTTTTGGAAGCTGTACACAATGTTCCAGACTTACAGGGTAGATAGGCACAGTAAGCAGGTGGAGCAATAAATGTGTTAGACCTATATATTTTTTTTAGACTGGTTCCAATAGAGACTTTGAAAATACAGAAGAAAAAGGCAGGTGTCTTCATTCAGCTATACAGCGACCATAAGAAACCCAGTCATGCGGAAGACGTAGTCTGACATAAAGGAGGTCTTGGAAGCGAAGTGTACATACATACATACACACACACACACACACACACACAGTATCTCACAAAAGTGCGTACACCCCTCACATTTTTGTAAATATGTTATCTTTTCATGTGACAACACTGAAGAAATGACACTCTGCTACAATTTAAGGTAGTAAGTGTACAGCCTGTAAAATAGTGTAAATGTGCTGTCCCCTCAAAATAACAGCACACAGCCATTAATGTCTAAACTGGTGACAACAAAAGTGAGTACATTTTTTTTTTTCCTTTCTTCTATTAATATGAATATTTACCATTTATTTAACTATTTAGTAAATAAATACCCTTTCTACAAACTCTACTACTTGGGTTAGTGCATGATGAGCAGTGGCGTGGTTAGGTGGCATATTGTAGCGTTACTTACCTTATCCAGGGGCCGGCCGCGGTCCTCTCTTCGAGCCGCGCGCGGTCCTGCTGCTGCACGAGCCGCGCGCGGCTCATCCGGCGGCTGCAACAGGAAGGCGGGCAGTGACCGCGAGAAGCGGTCACGTGTCCCGCCTGAATCTAAGAGCGCGCCGCGAGTCTCGGGTGCGCTCTAAAAGAAACAGTGGGAGCCTAAATTAGCAAAAGGCTCCCATTGGCCCCTGTCATACACTTACCTTTTGGGGGTGTGGATATGACAGGAGCCAATCAAATTAATTTAGAAGGTACTTATACTCACCTTTTTCCCTTAGTCCTTGCCCTATCGTGGTTTCTGTTGCAGTTCCCTTTAGCGCTTGTTGTGTTCAGTTGTGTTCCTTCGTATTGACCTTGGCTTTGTTTCTGACTACGTTATCTCTTTATCCTTATCTGTTCGCTGGCTTGCTGTTTACTGTGTACCAGACCCCGGCTAGTCCTAGTTTACGCTGTCTCTTTGTACCCTTGACCTCGGATCGTTCCTGACTGTCTCCTCTCATTTACGTCGAGTCCGGCCATTCTAAGGTCCAGTAGACGTATCTCTCCTCTGTGTTGTCTTTTGTTGAGTTGAATCCGGCTAGTTGGGGTATATTTTTGTTACACATATAGTTAGGATTAAGTGGGATTTAGGGTTGGAAAACACACAGATTCAAGATGCTTCTTGTCCAAATAGTCCACGTGGTCTCTAAGACCAGTACTAAGCCCCCCCCCCCCCAATCAGAAACACTCCCTAACTCTTACCTGTAATCCCACTGTAATGTCCTCTTTCTATCACAAAAGATTATTCTGCTCTACAAGTGTCATAACAGCACTGAAAACTACTAAAATAGATCAGAAATATACAATGAGATAACCCAAGCATCTATTTTTGTACTCGGATTTGGTTCTTTAACCTAAAAACTTTACAAAAAGGTAAAAATATTATGCAATCTGCAAATGTAACTAAACATAAATTTGGTCATTTGTTAACATTGCCATACATTTCTTGCACAAAAATTTAAGATACAATGCAAAACGCGTGTAGAATTGCAACTATTGGTGGGATAGGAATACGTTAAAAGGAGACAAAATATGCCATAAGAAATGTATTATCTTATATGTGTTTTCCCCCAACTGGTGAGCTGGCTAAACTGCTCCTAACGAGACAATGCATCAGCAAAAGGTCACAATTTTAATTGACTTAATTGACGCTTTCCAAGTTTGGTCCTAAAAACTTGGAATGTGTCTAGCCAGAGAGGATACCAAGGGAGATATATAGTATGGATATCACTACCTGTTAGTCTGTAGTTTTTCAGACTGTCGGCAGCCAGGTTGTAACAATGCCAAAAAAAAAAAAAAAAATACAAATTACTGCATATTAAAGGGTTACTTAAACAGTAATTTGAAGTGGTGATGGTGGTAGGGGTGTAGATACAGCGTTTGTGCTTGAAATGCAGCACATTCAGAGATATTTGCATTTGTGTAGCAAGGGCTTGTTACGCCACCTGCACATGTGACTTTGCCAGCCCAACAGTCTGCTCCGGACTGCCATAGGTCAATTCTGTGCAAATATTACGTACGTCATCAGCGTGCAGTGCTCTCTGGTGCCAGTTGCAATGGTCTTCTCCCTTGCATGCAGCGTTCCTACATGTGGAAGCTTACTCCTGCCTCCCTCCGTTCCTCCACTCCTTTAAAATTAACAGCGTTTTTTTGGTAATGTTAGAAATCCCTCCTCACTGCCTCCCTCAATCCTCTGACCAGAACAGAGTGTGTGCATGCACTCTGAGCTGGCAAAATGGTCCAACCAAAGTCTTCTCTAGGAGACTGGACCACGCGAGTGCAGGCATCTTTAACCTTTTCAAAACACTACCGGTTACACACACAGGCCTCTGAAGACGCTTTGTTTGGGAATAAGGTTTTACAGGCGGTGGTTAAATTATGTATTCCAACTCTAAGTGATTGCTCGTTTATCCCAGTTGTTGTGCACGGGCTCTAATCTGGAGGGGAACGCATGATTTCCACTTACTGTAAATGTATTTTTCCTTAGGATTAGAGACTTTTCACATATTTCTCTCCCTCTTTAATACATTTATTTGGTGATAAGTTTTTTGTATTTTCTGGAGGGTTTTGGTATTCCTACCACTTTTATACTAAAAAAAAGAAAGAAGTTTGGTGGAGGAACTACTGTATTTTCCCCACATATAAGCCTGTTCAGTCTGCCACGACCACCAAACATACCTGTCCACCCTCCCTGCAGCAGACATCAGCACTTATCACCAACCGAGCTCCGCAGAGAAATGCCACACCATAAAAGGAGCAGCCATATTAAGGTTTGCTCCACCTCAGGAAGGTCTTGCTTTCTGATTTATATTTATGGGGGAGGAAATGGGGATCAGGGAGAAGAGGGAATACTGCTGTGATGTCCCAGCATGCCCTCACACCACCTGCTGTATTGGGGGAGTTGTAGTCTCCCAGCGTGCACTATAGAGCCATTAACTTCACAGAGTACCGTAGCACAAGGGAGGCATGAGAATCAGAAGTCACCTCTAAAATATCAAAGTTGTTCTATTTGATGTTTAAAATATTGATTTCCTTATTTTGGGCTAAAAAAAATAGGGGTCGTCTTATACAAGGGGGCCTCTTATACACGGAAAAAAAAGACACATAAAATTCAGATCTCGCGAGAGTGAACTCTATCCCCGCAGACTAGAGTTCACACACCACCACTAGGACCACCAGGGATGGCAGCACGTCCCCCCTCCCAGTCAAGGGTAAGAATTGAGGTGGGGATATAAAAAGTTTTTTGTTTTTTTTTTAATAAAAAAAATAAAATAAAAAAAGTACATATTTAAATCTGACACACACACACACACACACACACACACACACACCCCTCAGTGAGTTAACAGACAAAGAAAATTAGAAACGTAGAACGTGACGAAAGATAAGAACACCCACACACACCCCCAACACACTGTGCCCCTCACACATACAATATGTCCAAACACTACAGACATTATGCTCCAGATACACGCTAGATCCCTTACCCAACTCTGGATCATCTAGTTTACACACACACACACACACACACACTAGATCCCTATATACAAACTGAATCATCATTATATATATATATATATATATATATATATATATATATATATATATATATATATATATATATATATATATATATACACATATACATATATATATATATATACACACACACACACACACACACACACACACACACACACACATATACATACACACACACACACACACACACACCTTACATTCCTGACATACAAACTCTGGATTCCCTATGCAGACACTACATTCCTTGTAAGCAAACACATACAACATTCTCTAAACAAACTCTCTACAACCCCTACACACACACACACATACATATACATACACATACACACACATTACAGCCCGAATGCACACACTAACTACATCCTCTATACACACTAGGCCCCCCTATACACACACACACACACACACACTCTACAGCCCCTAGCCGCACATATCATATCAACCTATTTACACAATGTCACACCCCAAGCAGCTCACTCTACACACACACACACGCAAACCCACAAGCAGGCTCCAAATATATGCACGATACGCTTTCCTGGCCCCCTTGTCCTCTGGTATCCCACTTATGGAGACACCAGAGAAAAATTAAAAGCAAACACAGCACAAGCATGTTATCAAATTTGCTTGCGCTGTGCAGAACAAATACAGGGCATTTTTCTAATGCTAGAACTCTTCAGCAGGGCTCTGCGCATTGAACCAACATGCTCACTTTCAGAGGGGGCATGCTTGTCATTAGTGATGACAAAACACAACCTTTCTGGTCCCGCCCCCTTCTCAGGGGGCCGCTGTGATTGAAAAATGTCCGGGATGAATTTCTTTCCCAGTCCGGCCCTGCCTATAGTATATATTTAAACAGAACACATGCATTGGCAATTCAGCACTTCATGATGCATAAAATGTAATCTATACCAAACAGTGGGAAACCGACCTGAGGGAGACACTAGAGGGCACGGAGTGGCAGGAGATATGGGAAGCATGCACCAAAACCACAATCTGTATAACACTTCAAGAGCAATCCTATAAAACACTATTTAGGTGGTACATGACACCGGTAAAACAGAAGCACATGGGATTGAACCCCACAGATGACTGCTGGCATGGATGTGGGGGGAAAGGAACATATATTCATATGTGGTGGGAATGCCCAGAGGTAGCAAACTACTGGCGCAATATAGTAGAACTTAGCTCCCAAATCCTACAACGACGACTGGAAATGGACCCTTGGGCGTGCCTACTCTCGAGACCCACTGAAGGCCTACCGAGGCATGAACAAAGGCTACTCAATATGCTCTACCTGGCGGCCCGCAGGGCCTTGGCACAAAAATGGTCTTGTCCAGACCTCCCGGGTATATCCCTGGTCAAAACTAAAATGCGAGATAACTATATAATGGATAAATTAACCGCCCAGGTACGAAACTCAATGCCTAAGTTCCAAAAAGTATGGGACCTATGGGAACAATACGACACCTAAGGGAGCAACCCGGGGAGCAGGGCAGCATCCACGCAGCTCAAAAAGCGGAAACCTAAAAACACGATTACTACCAATTATCACCCCATCACCCGGACGGGTGGCAGCGGCACCACCACCGGACGTGTGAGGGATCAAACTCGAAAAACACAAAGAAAACGCAACCTCAGCAACAACGGATATCTATGTACTTGTCTCTTACTACTTACCTTTTACCTTTCTTTTATTGAATGCAAGCTCTAGTAACTCATTAACTGACAAATGAGGGAATAAATCACAACACCTACTAGCAGTAGCAACTAATGGGAAGCAGGTAAACGGTCACACACCCTCCGGGGCCAGGGACCGAAACACTATTTCCCAACCCTACCCTCTAGCTACATGCTATTGTACATAGTTGATTTTGCTTGCCAACAAAATAGAAAATAACAGACGAAAATGTATAAAGGAAAAGCAACGTATAAAAAATGTATAATGTAACTTATACCGCTGACTCTCTGTAAAACTATACCAGCAAATGTGATATCAAATGCATAAATGTAAAAGCTTATACGGTAAATCTCAAAATCGTCTGCTCAAAAATAAAGAATTTAAAAAAAAAAAAAAAAATGTAATCTATACACTGAAATAGCCAATGTGTCATTTTTTAATTAAGGGTGACCTTTAAAACATTTAAAATTAATTTCTTACAACAAACATACCTGAGCACCAGAATCCTGAAATTCCTTGCAAGCTTCTGGAAAGATATCATACGCAACAACAGGGTAGCCATGTTTCAGGAGATTTTTTGCCATTGGGCTACCCATGTTACCAAGCCCAACAAATCCAATAGGAGTTTTGGAGGCCATAGACCTGTACACTAAAGCAAAAAAAAAATAAAGTAGTATGAGCTACATATTAGAACAGTTAAGAAAAGTTACATTTCATATAACTGTAAATGAAAGCAGATCATTAACCAACAATTGCAGGGATGGGAATGATGTGAATCCCATAACTCAAAGCATACAGAGGAAAAAAAAAAAAAAGAGAGAAAAAAAAAAAAGTGGGCTTCTGAAACATAAAACCAATCCATTACCATAACAGACGTCTCCAGAGTACTGTTGATCATGAAACATTATTGACCTAGGACTCAAGGAAGAGTCTCTCTCCTGGTGTCTGACAAACAAGTTATTCCTGATGATGTAGCTTGATGCATCAATATAGACAATATATGTACACTGTGCCAGCGTCTGTTGGCATCAATCTAGCCAACATGTGGCACACACATACTTATCTTAGTCTTGTATGCCTTTAAATTAGACATTCATCTAAAAAACCTCCCAGGTTCCCACAGCTTCAGGAGTCCACTGGACTTTAATAACTAGCAACATTTTATTTCCTATAGACATTACCTGGCAATCCTACTGTATTTGTAAAGTGCAGCACTTTCTGACTGAGTTTCTACTTCAGAGTAACAGTCACCTCATTTTAGCATGGAGAAAACATGATCAATGCACATGTTGGGATCAGTGGCGTACATATAGGGGTCGCAGCTGCGACCGGGCCCGTCAATCCAGGGTGCCCCGGCAACCATCCATTGGGGTCCATGCTGTTAGGGCCACCCGATGGGTATGGATTTTCAGGGGGCCCGGTCGGCGCTGCGGCGCTTTAACAGCACGACCGGGCCCCCTGTGATGACATCACACGCTGGGAGGAAGTGACTGCCCCGGTCACTCCTCCCAGCATACACAGAGCCCGTGCAGGAGGAATCAGTGGGAACTCTGACTCCCATCACCCTGAGCCACCAATGGACCCCAGCGAAAGTCACCCTCCTGCAGCTAAAAGGTAGGAAACAGGAGGGTGACTTAAACATTTTGTATATGTGTATATGTCTGTCTGTCTGTATGTATCTTTCTGTGTCTGTGTGTGTGTCTGTGTCTGTGTGTGTCTTTGTATGTATACAATCTCTGTGGGGGGAGGGGGCTCATGGATCAGTATCGCACCGGGGCCCCATGAATTGTTTGTACGCCACTAGTTGGGATGGTAATAGACTATATTGTAATCATAATAAAATTGAGTGAGCACTGCAGTAGAATTGAGCCTAGGATATTTAAATGTTCAGTTATTCTCCACTGGGGCTTCAGCATGGCCCAGTCTCATTGAAGTGGTCTGGGTGCAGTGTCCCAGTTGCACTTAGTCCTGCAATGTAAATCATTCGAGTTTGAGAAACTGCAATAAGGACATTGCAGGACTAAGACTGGCCTTTGTGGCTGTAAATCAGCCACTAGAGGCACTTCCTGGTTGCTAATGGACTTTTGGTCCCCTAAATGACGCTGCATTAGTAAATTCCCAATAAGAAAGCATTGAAGCAATGCTTTTCTATAGAGAAGGCCTAATGGCGCATGGTGCTGGCTGCACATGCGCATTAGCCCCCCACAAATGACAGAGGAGGCGGATCGCAGAGGGCGCTAGAATCAGGTTAATGACTAAAGGTCTTTTTAACCCTATAGCTGCTTAGGGAAATTGTCACATCCCAGAATTTTAAATACAATGTTTAAATTATCCACTATTTATGAAATCTATGTTTTTGAGGTCTTAAAATGTACAAATCCAAACTTAACTGTAATGTCAACTACAAAATATTTAACATTTGAAGGGATAAAGAATAAGGTTAGTATTGAATAATTTATAGAGGAGAAGAATAGGTAGTATTGAATAATTTATAGAGGAGTGACAGTTCTTTAGGCATGCAAGATGGGAGATCAGGGATGACAAATTGTCTGGACACTAGATCAGAGTTAGGCAACCTTCTGCATTCCAGATGTTGTGAACTACCACTCCCAACACTCTTACAATTATAATGCTGGCAAAGCATCCGGTAATATGTAGTCCACAACATCTAGAGTGCTGAGAGTTGCCTACCCATGCCGTAGATGGCAGTGAGTCAGACATTCCCTACTGTCACAAATGACACAGGGGCTGACTTCCTATATGTGAGGCTCATGGAACTTGACAAATCACACCATATTCCATGTTCATATATACAATTCTCAGGTGTGAATATGACCGCTCTGCTGCACAAACACTGCCGTGACTAAAAATGAGCAAAGTCATCTTGGAATTTGCGTCTGTAAATACTGACACATACACCATTGCAGTAATGACCTCTGGGCAAAGAAAGAGAGGAGTCATTTATAGCAAAGGCCTTCAGAACACATTACTGTCAACCCAATAACATATGACTGCTTCTATACCGGTTAAAGACTGAATGTGAATTAGGCGGAGATTAAAGGCAACTTTCTAATAGCCCCAGGTGACAGGGGACGATTAGTCACTCTCTGGTCCAAAAAATAAAATCTTTATGAAATGCTCATAAAGACTTCGTTGGAATTTCACTGAAATTCCAAACCAGCCCAAAAAATATCACAAGACACAGCAGGGACTTCTTTCCCTTATGTATTTTTCCTACACTTGACAAAAAGAAAATCCACATGGGGACGGATCACCAAACTGTTCAATTGAAGAGCGAGCCTGGGCACATCAAGGAGCTTCCCAAAAAGTCAGTCTTTATTTAGGGAACAGCAACATTTCGGCTTGTGTATCAAGCCTTTATTAAGCCGTCTTTATTACCGCTAAATATACAAACCGAAATGTTGCTGTACTTTGAGCCCTAAATAAGGACTGACTTTTGGGAAACTACTCTCTATGCTCAGGCTCACTCTTGAAAGTTTGACACAAAGATGGAGCTACCTCCGGGAAGCACGATAGCTGAGCAGAAGAAGGCTCTGTCTTTGGTCCTGCGGTCTCACAGGAGTACAGCATTGATGTCATCTCCTGGCAGATAAAGAACCAGCAGTTAAAGAGGACCAGCAGGAAGAAAATGGCAGTGGCTGCAAGGGATAGGTTCAGGTAAGTAAAACTCACCCTGGGGGTGGAGCCAAGCCACTGAACCGAGCGGCCGCATGACACTTAGGCTCCGAGACGACCAAAACGTATATTACCGCATAAAAGGGTTTCTTACGCCCCAAACTACCGACAAATCACCCGAGCCCCGACCCACCGGCCATGGGGAAGAAAAACAAAAAACTGAGGTCCGAAAAACCGCATATTGGCATGAATATAGGAGATCTGTGGCGCCAGGCCCGGAGTGGAGAAGTGCCCAAGATGGCCGACGGCTCAGACGTGGACACCGAAATCTCGGAGGATTACTCCCTGGGAATGGTAGAGGGGAGCACAGTGAAGTGGCAGACCACCAAACCCTCCATCTCTCCACCGGAATCTGCTCCAGTGACGACCGCAATCATGAGAGAGCTCCTCGCGGAACTCAGGCAGAACCTCCAGGCCGACATGGCCCAACTCCGACAAGAGGTGCGGGGCCTAACAAACCGCATGGGAATCATAGAAAGCGACGCCCGCAAAACTACCCACAACACCGCCCAACTGCAGCCGGCTGTACAGGAGCTACAAGTACAACAAGCTAGAACCGAACAGAAACTGGCGGCAGCAGAAGATCAGAGGCGCAGCCTGAACCTAAAAATAAGAGGTATAACTGAGGAAACCTCGGAGACCGAAATACCACACCTGCTGCGGCGACTCCTTGCAGCGCTGCTGCCACCCAAGCAGGCAAAACAGGTGGGCCTGGAGGGGACATTCCGCCTGCCAAAATCGTCGAAAGCACCGCGCGCGGCTCCCAGAGACCTACTGCTGAGATTCCGGAGCAGCAAAGATAGGATGGCAGTTATGGGCGCTGTCCGAAACAACTCACCTTATGCCTTTGAGGGCATGCAGCTCTCGTTTTACCGGGACTTCTCAGGTTACACCATGTGTTGGAGGAGGTCACTGCAGGCCTTCACATCCCTGCTGCGAGCCAAAGGCATCTCATACCGCTGGAAATTACAGCACGCTGTGGAGGTCCACCATGGATCTGCAACACACTCTGTCCGGGATCTACGTGAAGCGAGTGACCTGCTACCTATCCTGGGTCTGTCAAAGGAGGCCCTGAACACAGCCAATCAGCACACCACGACCCCAACAGCCCACACATGGAACCCGGACTCGGTGCTCCCTTTTGTGGCGATCACCACTTGACTGGCCGCGGACAGATGGAAGAACACGGAGAATCCCAACCCAACGGGCCTGGAGGCCACACGAACGTTTGACACTTAGATGCTCCTAGTAACTTTATTTGTGTTATACTAATTTACGTTTTACTTCATGGTTCAACTTTGTTTTTCACCCTTTTTCTTTTCTATGGGTTACGCGACCGGTCACAAGACGTAGGGGACTGAGACCCAAGACTACCCCCCCATTCCTCATGTAACAACAGGCACACTCATGCACGACAGGGAAGAGACACCACCCCTTCGAGCTGCCTACATCCATCACTGGTCGACCAGGTATAAACCTCACGATCACGGGCCCCAACCATGCCCTCTAATACAACCTTGCCTTCGGGCTAAGAGCAAACACAGGCTACCATTATGGGTTTGCGGCATTCGCCCAGGGCTCCCCCTAAATGTAATCGATGCACGGACATCCTCCTGTCCCCGGTGGGGTATCCTATCACATGAGACACGACCACTAGACATCATACACCCCTACCTGACTCAAACCAACTGAGACTCATATATACACCCTTAAGCTGAGCTGTCCACTATAAGTCATAATGTCACATTCTTGTACCTATAATGAGAGACCTCCTATGGACTTAATGTGTCAATGACTCACAATCTCCGAACAGACATACCAAGAGTATATATTTAATATCAACGCCTAGGTAACGACTGGATAGACAAGATAGCCAGCCAGATGGCCCCATGATCTTTACCTTTCTATAAAAATAAAAATGTGCATTTCATTATGTGCCCAGTACAATCAAACTGTTGTCATTTGAATGTGTGCTGTTGTGGCAAATTTTTCTGCTTACTGTTCCCTTGCACAAATAAAATAAAGAATTAAAAAAATAAAAAATAAAAAAAAAGTAAAACTCACCCTGCACTCCGTGGCTACCTCACTGCAAGTGGCAGTCACCATCTGGGGTATTTGCAAAATATGTACCTGCAACACAACGCTCCAGACCATACATGCACAACTCATACTCTTGGCAGACTGACACATGCAGGTCAAGATGTAAACGAGCTACGTCAGCTATTCAAGATAAATATTGTTCTACAGATCATTTGTTTGCTGGAACAGAGCAGGGAAACTTACAGGCACACCACTGTACAACAACCCAAGGAAGGGTATGTTAGTTTGGAAGAAGCAATCAAGGAAAAGGCTAAACAGGATAAGGACATCATCTGTAGATTTCATAACTAAAGCACTGGTGGTTTTGCTTAGCGATTTAGATTGATTGCATGTAAAGTGAAGTCACTAAGGCATCTAGTTACTAGTAGAACAGGATCAAAACAACCATCATGGACATGGTTACCAGATTACAGGGGGATGTATCCAGTAGAAATTACACAGATACGATCTGGTGACACCTTGGCACTCTACTTGCATTTAGCCACGCAGTATATCTCCCAACTCCAGTGTCCTGTGAATCTGCACGCTGGTGGGAGAGAGGGAACGGTCTTACTTTAAAAGGAGCATTGTCACCGTCTGGGGACTTTGCAAAGACCCCAATGGTAATTGTAATAAGTGGGGAGATGTGATTAACAGTCAAACTGTATGCCAATCATAGGCGTGCGCACGGGGTGTGCCCGGGCACACCCTAATCCCCGCGGCACGTCTATGTATGGAGTCCGGCAGGGGAGATCTCAGGATCTCCCCTGTCGGCTCATGCAGAGCCAGCGCTATCCGAGCGCCAGCTCTGTTTTAAGCCTCCCTCCCCACCGACCCACAGGCAGGGAGGGAGGCAGGAGAGGACCCGGGGAGCTCAACCAGCAGTTCCGCCGGGTTCCTCTCGCGAGATCTGAGCGTTGCCGCGGCTCTGCAGGCTAGAGTTCACTCTCCACTGGACCACCAGGGAAGGCAGCAGCAGAAAGGATCCCCTCTCCCAGGCATAATGTAAAAACGGAGAGGGGATATTAATCAATCTGCCCCACCTCCACTGGACCACAGAGGAAGGCAGCAGCAGCAGCAAGCCCCCCCCCCCCCCCTACATAAGGTAAGAAGGGAGGGGGGATATTTACTAAACGGACCCCACACAATACACACAATCCCCCAAACATACAGCACCCACACACAGCACCCACATACAGCACACAAACAGCACCCCCCCCCCACACACACACAGCATCTGCACACACATCACCCTTACACACACACACACACACAGCAGTATATAGGTGTGTGTATATAAGCGGCGTGTGTGTTTGTGCTCTAGGGTGGACACCCTTATACAATAGGCTGTGCACGCCTATGATGTCATTGAAGTGTTATTGTGTTCTAATACAGGGATTCAAGCCCCCATTCTACCCTTAGGCAATAATGGAGTCCTCTGTGAAGCACATGGCCTTTCACCAGGCAAAATCAGTTTGGTTATTGATAAACTCCTCCTCCATTCCCTTCCAATGCAATCGCCCTTCCCTCAGGAGGCACTCTGGTTCTGTTACATCCTAAGGGATTGACTGAGGGAGGTGTGTCCAGCAGAAGGAGGGGCTAACCTGTTTAAGGCCCTGTGAATAGCAAGTTTTCTGTCTCTTTGAATTACCTCTCTTCACCTTCTCTCTCTCCACTATACACACCCTCTCTCTCTCACTCTCAGCTGACGATCAATGGAGTGGTAACTGTATCACGTGTCTATGCCTGTTTTACTATGTTAATTTAGCCTACTTTCCATTCAGTCAATGACTAGTTTTAGTAGCAACATATACTAGCCTATTTCAAATGTATATGTAGTGTTTATTTGTTTGATTAGCCTCTATTAATAAATTTTATTGAATTGCCGAAAAGCAAGGAGTGTGGACTCTGACTTTACACTCGGTTTTTAAAGTTATTTTTAGTTAGTTATTATTCATTCCAAGTTTACTCCAACTTGCGAGTTAAATGTTTATTACAGTAATATCACCACAGGGGGTCTTGCTGTAGCAGAGAAAGTAAGTACTACTTACCTGAATCTTTCCGTCGCGGGCACCGCCATCTTCCTCTGGCAGGTGCGCTTCAGCGACAGGAGCGGACGTCACTGATGTACTCGTGCGCATGCATGCCAAGAGCCAATTCCCTGCAGCCATCACTAGTGATGGGTGGGGGTGATTGACACTTCTAGACAGTGGTAACTCCGCCCATTGTCTAAGATAGCCAGATATAGGAAAAATACATAAGACAAAGTAGTCCCTATTTTGTCTTGTGTTTTTACTTAAAAAATAAATGGAAAAAAAAAAAGGGAGTAGGTAAGACGAAGTGATTGGGAAAAGATAAGTACGGTGTGACCGTGCCGTTCTGGGGGTTTAAATAATTTACAAAATCATTGAACCTCAAAGTTGACCAGAAGGTACCCTTCCGCGTAGTCGCCATTTCTTTGTGTTAATGTGGAAGCCTCAGACTGGTCATCAGTGATTGCCTGACAGCATCAGATGATGCACTCGGACCATCACAAGTGTCCCACTAGTTTTTGATATATAAATGCATAAGTAAGATACCTCAATCAAGTTTAGCATTTATGGTAATTACAGTGTCCCTTTACTCTTAAAATAACAAAGAAACAAATGTTTTGTTTGTTTAGGTTTTTGCCATCAAAATAGCAAAATGTAGCTTGTGAAATTGTTTTTATAGATTAGCTCCCAGGGGTTAAAACTAACAGTTAAAAAACAAAAAACAGGACCTAGTTGAATTCCCAATCCCCTAAGAAACCTGTCCAAATGCTTTCTAAGTGGGCGGGGCACAACCATGGGGTGGGGGGGGGGGTGTCTGTCTCCCTCATCCCCCACCCATCCCTCATCTGTTTTTTACCTTATACCGGATACCCTTTTCAGAGTATGGGTAGGGAGCCCTGTATACAAATCTTGTTGCCCCCCCCCCCCCCCCCTCCCCTATGTGTGTTTTTTCCTCTTTCCCCTCTTCTCCACCTTTTCTTCTTACCCTTTGTCTGAAAGGCTGGTCCCCTCGGACTTCATTCAACACAAACCCACACAGCAGAACTACTCCAATGGGTACCTAGCCTACGTAACCTTACGACTCTAAACCCCCTTTAAGAAGCACCACCATGGGGGCCAATAGTCCCTCCATGCAATATCAGCACTTTGGGTTTAACCTGCAACACATTCCGAACCCCTCTGAGCTTACTCACCCCATACCTAATGAAGATGTGAATCTTCCTCCTCCAGCTTTCTACGTAATCATCTCTCTCTCCCAGATTCATTTATTCTACTTATTCCTTTACGTTAAGGAAAATACCACAGCTGCGTTGTCCTTAGTATAATCAATATACCTATTTGTACCCGAAACCATATGTACCTTTGGTATACCTTGATGTTTGAATTACCTGTACCTATGTAATCTGCTGTACACTCATGTGACATGCTTTTCAATTTTTGATACCAATGATAAATGTATTTTTCCTGAAATGTATTCTGTAATTCCCACTTTTCCAACCAAATACTGGAAAAAAAAACCAAAAAAAAAAACCTAGAATTCCTAGATTATCCTCTTTATTTAAATATGTAGGTTAAAGGTTTATCCCAAGCAAGATATCCACTTTAGTGATTTGAAGTGGTCATGGTGCTTTGAGTTTGTATGTGCAGCGTTTCGCTATGAGACCATGCACATAAGGAGTTTAACCCCCTTTGCTGCAGGAGTCGCCGCTCCACTGCCAGACACGTCAATGGGGTGTCAACCAGTCCGGAGTTTCAGCTGGCTAATGGTAATCCTGTGCATTTTCATATATGAAATTTACTTGGAACACCAGACCACTCACACGTTACTGAAAAATCCTGTAAGTGATATAATGGAAACCACATACTAATGAACCAGTGGAAGACATGCACATTTTAGATATTCACTAAATTCTGATTTGTAGAGAATTGAAATACAATTGGAAAATGTGAGGCTTTAAAAAGGGACAAGCAGCAACACTCTCTCTCTCACACACATACATATATATATATATATATATATATATCAGAGTTTAGTGAATAAGACCAGAGTCAGAACTATGCACAATTTCTCCCTATTTAAATGTCTTAGATGTGCATGAAGAATCAGTGACATTGACCTCCCACTTCCATGGCCCCAGTGATACAGTCTCCCACTGCACTTCCAATAAATCACAACGTGGAGGTTACATAGGCCAAGAAGCATGTGGAAATGACATTGAGAGGGACTGCCACAGAACCAGACTCTTGTTTTCCAAGTGGAAGGTGGGCACTAAATGGTTATGCAACAGCAGCCTTTGTTTAAGACAAAGACAGGGGGACCATAAGTCTATAAAGCAATAAGCCCCATAGGAGTGAAGGCTTACCCACTGCAAAGCGTGCATGTCTGCTGACAGCACAGACCAACGCACTGCTAGATTTCCTGAGCAGGGCTGCCATGCTTCTTCCTCCCTGCTGACCTCCACTTCTAGGCTCCTTGTTTGGACGCCCTCTGTGTGACGTCCTGATGGAACAGACTGACACGGTGCGCAGCCAGTCAGAGCCTGAGCTCAGCTTCCATAGCCAGTTATGACAATGCAGAGGGGCAGACCCATCACACGCCCACAGCTTCAGTCCGCCTGGGAACCTCCCCTCTGTGGGCAACCCCGGATTGGCTAAGGAGCTCCATGCCCCTTTCCTGTGCTCCCTCAATGGCACCTGTTATTGGGAATGCCATGGTAACCACCTGCCTGTAAAAGGCAAGTAAAGTTATCAGGGAATTGCCATGCCTTGATTATCAGCTCAGAGCATAGCAGTCCTGAGACATAACTGAAGGGTCTGCCTTAGCTATATGGGTAGACCTCTGTTAGACTGCAGCTCCCATCAGCCATGACTAAACTAGTGGCTGTCAGGCATGATGGGAGTGTTAGTCCACAATGCTGGGGTATTAGTGACTTCATATCCTAGATGCAATGACAGAAGGATCATTCATCAAGAAATACCCGAGGAGATTATTAATTATTGCAATGTTGCTTGCTTTGGCTGCTGCCAAATTCAATATGGGGTTTGTTTATTTATTACTAGACTGAAAATTGTGGGGAGAATTGACAAAGGGACCTGTAAATTTGAGCTTTGTAGGGGATCATTGCAATGTTGAAGCACCAAATAGCTTCTTCTTTTTTTCCCAGTGGTACATGAAGTATTGGTAATTCAAAGTGACATGCAAAATTTAACTCCAAGTGGTAAAACATAGCTCATCTGTAACTGTTGCAGAGTTTGATTTTTACTTTGCAAACATAGTATATTGGATCTCTTCTACTCTCTCATATTACAGCACAAAGCAAAGGAAGTGGAAGGAATCTTTCCAAACACTGGCTTATCATTTATGCCTATTGCAGGGTGACGGGCTGCCTCACTATTGCAGGGTGACGGGCTGCCTCACTATTGGGGCGGATCCAGAACTTAATCTCGGGAGAGGCACTGGTAGGAACACTCCAGGCACAATAATCACTACAGCTCTCTGTAGTGGTTATGGTGCCAGGAATGCCAAGGCCCACTCCCAGAGTAAGTAGTCAAACCATTTAGGAACAGTTTGACAACTTCCCTGGGGTCTGCCGGGATAGGTTCTGTAGTAAGGGATACGGGCAGTAGTGTGTGGGGGGGGGGGGTTAATGTGTGTGTGGGGTGCAGTGTATGTGTGTGTGAGGGGTGTAGTGTGTCTGTGGGGTGCAGTGTATATATGTGTGCACGTGTGTGTGTGTGTGAGGAGTGCAGTGTGTGTGAGGGGTGCAATGTGTGTGTGTTTGTTGGATGCAGTGTGTGTGTGAGGGGGGCTGTGTGTGGGAGAGGGGCAGTGTGTGTATGTGTAGGCAGTTCAAAGCATATATATTTCCAGATTTTTTTTTTTATTAAAAATAAATGTACTTTATATCCCCCTCTCCTTTCTTACCATTGCCCAGGGAGGGGGGACATTTCCTGTAATACCTGGTGGTCGGTGTTGAAGCCCTTGTGGCGTGGTGGAGAAACCCTGGTGGTTCAGTGGGGAGTAAACTCCAGCCTGCAGCCAGGGGGCTAGAGTTCATGGTAACAGCTGCAACGTTCCGAGCTCATGGGGATAGGACCCAGCGGAGCTGCAGGTCAGAGCTCCAGGGTCTTCTCCCTTACCCCATCTCAGTACCAGCGGGCCAGTGAGTCTCTGATCTCTCCTCCGTACTGTGCAGGCACACAGCAGGGCGCTGGTCCTGCATGGGAGATGGAGAGCCTCTGCTGTTTACTATATTACTATTTTTACTATTTTCTTGGGGGAGAGGGGGGGATAGGGGGCATGTTGATTATGCTAAATGCATGTATACCTTTATATTGATGCAAAGTTTCAAAAAACCACCTCAAAACTTCATGAGAATGGAAGACTGAACTCATAGCCTCCTTGCACCATAACTGCTCCAACAAACTGCAGTGGTCATGGCAATTCATATTCTTTTTAATCCCTTTATCCCCCTCATCACTTTATTGAAATAGCAAAAAAAAAAATCCTGACCACATCCACAATTTTGTCAAATACTGAGAGTAAAAAATAAAGCAGTTTCTCTCATCATTAGAGAAACAAAGCCAGATAATCTGGAAAGTTTGATATCAGGAACAAACTAGATACATTGAAGTCTGCTGACAGAATCCTATAGGAACGTAGTTTAGTAAAGAGCAGCCCAATACAGTCATTACTCATGTAGTGCTAATTTAAAAGCATACAATCCTTTTCTTACAAAACTTTTTTTTAAAATACATGACAACCATCCATAGAGTAGTGAAAAGATGGGTCTTTGAAATTGCAGAACACACAAGACCTAAAATGTATTAACATTTAATATGTCTGTGGGGGGGGGAATAAAGATTTACCACTAAATTCAGCAAAAATCTGTGATGGCCAAAGGAACTCAAAATGCCCCTTATGAAATGGTAAAAGATCTCTTTGATTGACGAATTGAATGCCATGATAAAGGCCAGATTTACTCTCTGTGCTGCCCCTAGGCCAGTTTCCTCAATGAACCCCTATCCTTCATATGTGCAGATATGCAAAACGTTTGGTGCATGTGACTGGTTAGGCCAGGCGAATGTGCCTGTCAGGATCCTATTTTATTCTGTTACTTTAAAACAAGTTCCAGCTCTCCACCACTAGTGGCCTCCCTAACCACTAACTTTGGAACTTAGCTGCAACATTCCTCACCTGCCTAGACTAATTACATATCCTACATAAGGCTACATACACCCTGCTCACAACAGGGCCTTTACAATGAAGTTGATGCTTATCCTGAAAGACTTCTGTTCCTGGCTCTGACTGATGTGTTACCATCCTGGTTTATTCTATTAAGCTTAGTTATTTCCTACCTGATCTTCATTGTGTTCCTTTGTTACCAACCTCCATTCCCAACCTGAACTCCATTACAACCCTGCTATATCCAGCCAACCAGCTTTATTCCAACCTGCTCCAAACCAGTCTAACCTACGCTTCTATCCTGCCAATCAGTTTACTCCAACCTGCATAACACCAATCTGGACTTTGCCTCTAATATTGCAAGGAGGTATTTTCAAACTTTATCAGTACTCCTTCCAAGAGGGGGCTTATTCACTAAAGTCGTCTTTTCCTATTTTCCTGAAACCTTGTTGTTCTGTCCTATTTTATACTTGTTCCTCTATATTCAACCTATACTTTTTATCTACCTACTTTCTGTTTATAATCTATAAAAGGCATATTGCCTAAATGTTTCTCATTTTCCTTCTCCCTATAATTTCATTTAGAGGATTTCCGGTTTCTTTATGTCTAAATTCACCAATAAAGCCTCTAATGTTAACTCTGGCCAAAGTCTCTTGCCTGATCTGCTCAAGATCATGACCGTACCTCATTTTGGGTATGATTGGTGAATGTGACTGGATCAGTGGGGCAGGGCTGTAAAAGGTTGGTGTGAGCAGGGTTGTTGGGGGTGATGGCCCATTCCCTTTGTAAACCACGCTGAAGTGTTCATAAACCTATTACATATAACCTCTCATAGTGCAGTGGTTATCACATTACCAAGTCCCAGTTGGAGCCTCTTTTTTTTTTTTTTTTTTTTTTTTCCCTTTCTTCGCTGGTTTGGGCTGGAAAAATCCCTTGATAGAAGATTTAGTCTGTGTATGCCCACTACGTTCTCAGTACCTTTTTAGTAGAGGCAAAGTCCTGAACAGATCAATTCTTTGTCCCCTCTAGGTTGTTACGCATAGTTTTGTAATGTCCTCTTCCTGCGGTCGACGTTGGCAGGACTGATTATTGCAGGCGCCTGCTGGTTCTCCAGTCCTGTCGAATCTCTGTGTTTCGTTTGGTACTTTTTATCGATGTTGTGGTGGAGATGCCCCAGTTGCAAAGTAGTCTAGTGCCCTCTGCGATATCCGACACTGCATGTAGTTTGCCGTCTCGGGAGATCAGGAGCTTAGCCGGGAAGCCCGAGCGGCATGGGATCTTCCTGTTCCTCTACAGTCATTTCATGGAATGCCCCCCTTCTACGTAATGTTTCTGCCGATAGATCTGCAAAAATCTGGATGTGCCTGTACTGCTGTGACCTGTTGGCGCAGAGGATGGTCTCCTTGACATGAAAGTAGTGAAGTTTGGTCAGCATGTCCCTGGGATGGTAGTGGGTAGATGCTGTGGTTTTGTCACACTGTGTGCTGCCAACGGGATTTTTTCTGGGATCCCCCAGATCCTTAGGTTTTGCCAGCGGGATCTGTCTTTACGGTCCAATGCCTTCAATTCCTGCTTTTCTAGCCTTGTTTCCATTTCCTCCACCTTATCAGCAAAGCAGTTTTACGCTTCCGTGAATTCTGCTATTTTGGTTTCGCTGTGCGGTTAACCAACTCCAATAGGTGTACCGTAGCTTGAATTCTGACTGCCATATCGTCCAGCATTCGTTGGAATATGTCCCCCTGGATGTGCATGGTCTCTTATGGGGATTGTAGCGTAGAGACGTCTGTCATCTCCACTGCCGTCGCCATCTTGAGTGTGCAGCGCTGCTTGTCTGGCACCTGTCTTTTTAGCCGTGAAAAAGGAGTGCTTGTCTCTGGCATTCACCGTTTTCCTTGTACCCCTCTGTGACATAGTGGGTTCACCAATAGTGAGGTATGTTTTTAAGCTTATTTATCTGCTGTAATTCTCACTTTTGACCTTGGAGGAACTCAGAGCACAGGCTCCACTCCTGACTATCTTTATTTTTATATTGCATCAAAATAGGCAGACAAAACAAGGGTTCAGAGTTAAAGCAGTCGAACCTTATAAACAAACTAGTGGCATTGAATAACATAGGATGGTGTAACACATCAAAGGTGGGTTTTTGGAATAGGTTAGGTAATCGCGTGGTACAATAGAATGAATGTATACAAAGTTTTGAGAACATTGCAGGTTTTGTGTGTAACCTCTACCTCTCATCACATAAATGACTTTGTGTCGGATGTTCAGCTGCGTCAGTGGGTTGGGTCTGTCACAGGACCTTTTGGCTACGTAGTGGCGTGGGTTTCAATGGTTGAGGACGATCAGGGTGCATGCAGTTAGTGCATACTGGGTACGAGGGGAGAGACTGGGGGGGAGGAGTTTCAGGGCGGCTCTCCTGTCTTTACTGTTCAAGCCAGCAAGATGCTGGATTCCCTTACTGTGGCACTGGACTGTAAGGGAATGTAGTATCCCTCCTCCCAAGCCATAGGTAAGAAGCAAGGAGGAGGGAATAAACTTAAATATTTTTTTTAAAAATCGCTCACCCCCTTTCCTACCCCACAAATTTACACACCCACACTGCATCCACTTTATACTCTCTCACACACACACTGCATCCACCATACTTCATCCTTGTAGTCAGACTTGGGGTTAGGCCCTGTGGCAGAATTCAGGACTGCGTACTGTGGGTCGACTCAGGGCTGGGCCATGACCTGTATAAGGGATTCTAAAATATCTGAATGCAGCCTTGGGTGTGTGAGTGGAGTCTGCTTGTGGTGTTGCATGTGCAAGGATGTTGTATGTTTCTGGGATGTTGCTTGTTGGGTTGTGTGTGTGTGTGTGGTTGCGTATGTTGGGGGCTGCTCGTAGAGTTGCGACTTGGTGTGCCAACAAGTTCAAGGCCCCTCCAGCAGAGTAGAAAAACATTATAGCACACCCTGTGGCCACATATTTTAATCAAAGGGAGGCATGGGAAGCTGCCCTATCCCCACATGCAACTACCATATAGGGTGTGTGGCATCCAAGAGTCAGGGCATCACATTTCTAGCTACACCTGACTGAAGTCAAGCAAAAACAAATTAGTGTTTGGGTGGGTCAGTGTCAGGGATCTGTCAGTGTGTCCATTTGTGGGGGGTTCAGGCTCTGTGTCAGTCTTTGTGGGGGTTTGGAATCTGTTTGTTCTGCATCATGGTCTGTGTCACGGGGGGGGGGGGGGGGATATGGGTCTGAGTCAGTTTGGGGCAGTCAGGGTCTATGTATCCATGACTCTGTGAATCTGCATTTTTATGTTTCTGTCAGTGTCTTTGTTACTTTGTGTCTGACTTTTTCAGTGCCTCTATTTCTGTCAGTGTATCTGACATTGTCTTTATTTGTGTCTTTCAATCACTGTCAGTGTCTCTGCATCACTTTCAGGGTCTTTTTTAAAAAAATATATATATATTTATTTTTCTTTGCCAGTGCTTGTATGTCAGTCTTTTCCAGTGTGTGTATGTGTGTGTGTATGTCTGTGTATTTCAATATCTGCATACCTGTCAGTGTTTTTGCTATTCTTTGTGTGCCACTAGTGCCTTTGCCAGTAACTGTGTGTCTGTCTCAGTCTGTAACAAGAAATCTATATGGAAGTTGTATTCATGACATGAGCATTTTTTTTTCTACAGAAGCCTAATCATCAAGCGACCAGAGGGGCTATTAACTCCATTTGGCCTATTGAAGTAGCAAAAGAGTACCAGGCACTGCAAAGATGTTTTTTTGACTTTATTTAAGGAATAAAAAACACAACATTTCAGTCAGTTACTTTTCACAAATGTGTGTGTATATTCATTCCTCCAAAAAGGTAGCAGAACTCTCGGATTTAAAAGTCCAAAATGTATTGGTTCAAAAAATGTTATATTTCATCCTGATGAAAGTCCTCTGTGAAGGACTGAAACGCTGATCAATTTTTTTTTTAATTTTAATTAACTTTGAACTAATACATTTTGGACTTTTAAATCCGAGAGTGCTGCTACCTTTTTTGGAGGAATGGATACTCCTAGCCTTGGTATGCTAGCAACTGGTCACTATTATATATACAGCCCTCCATAACTATTTCAGTGGACTGGCTCTCCAGAACAAATTAGTTTGACACCCCTGACCTAAATGAGAAGGATTTGGGAATTGTTACAGGCAACAATGTCCAATTTCATTCAGCAGTTGCTTATCCAGTAAGTTATAACCATCCATAAAAAAGACATTAATTCTTGGGATGGAAATATCATTTAGCCTCTTATAAATCGAGTGTCGATCTCATTAACTGGATCTTAAATTCCTTTCATTGTATCATACATAAGAGCTGTGTATTATGAAGCTAGCAATATGTACCAAATTTTCAAAGTGACCCTGGCCTTCCAAAAGGTTAAGCACCCTTGCTTTATAAGTTTCTATAATTACAGGGAGTGCAGAATTATTAGGCAAATGAGTATTTTGACCACATCATCCTCTTTATGCATGTTGTCTTACTCCAAGCTGTATAGGCTCGAAAGCCTACTACCAATTAAGCATATTAGGTGATGTGCATCTCTGTAATGAGAAGGGGTGTGGTCTAATGACATCAACACCCTATATCAGGTGTGCATAATTATTAGGCAACTTCCTTTCCTTTGGCAAAATGGGTCAAAAGAAGGACTTGACAGGCTTCTAAAGCGTGATCATCGAACAATCAAGCGTTTCATTCAAAATAGTCAACAGGGTCGCAAGAAGCGTGTGGAAAAACCAAGGTGCAAAATAACTGCCCATGAACTGAGAAAAGTCAAGCGTGCAGCTGCCAAGATGCCACTTGCCACCAGTTTGGCCATATTTCAGAGCTGCAACATCACTGGAGTGCCCAAAAGCACAAGGTGTGCAATACTCAGAGACATGGCCAAGGTAAAAAAGGCTGAAAGACGACCACCACTGAACAAGACACACAAGCTGAAACGTCAAGACTGGGCCAAGAAATATCTCAAGACTGATTTTTCTAAGGTTTTATGGACTGATGAAATTAGAGTGAGTCTTGATGGGCCAGATGGGTGGGCCCGTGGCTGGATTGGTAAAGGGCAGAGAGCTCCAGTCCGACTCAGACGCCAGCAAGGTGGAGGTGGAGTACTGGTTTGGGCTGGTATCATCAAAGATGAGCTTGTGGGGCCTTTTCGGGTTGAGGATGGAGTACTGGTTTGGGCTGGTATCATCAAAGATGAGCTTGTGGGGCCTTTTCGGGTTGAGGATGGAGTCAAGCTCAACTCCCAGTCCTACTGCCAGTTTCTGGAAGACACCTTTTTCAAGCAGTGGTACAGGAAGAAGTCTGCATCCTTCAAGAAAAACATGATTTTCATGCAGGACAATGCTCCATCACACGCGTCCAAGTACTCCACAGCGTGGCTGGCAAGAAAGGGTATCAAAGAAGAAAATCTAATAACATGGCCTCCTTGTTCACCTGATCTGAACCCCATTGAGAACCTGTGTCCATCATCAAATGTGAGATTTACAAGGAGGGAAAACAGTACACCTCTCTGAACAGTGTCTGGGAGGCTGTGGTTGCTGCTGCACGCAATGTTGATGGTGAACAGATCAAAACACTGACAGAATCCATGGATGGCAGGCTTTTGAGTGTCCTTGCAAAGAAAGGTGGCTATATTGGTCACTGATTTGTTTTTGTTTTGTTTTTGAATGTCAGAAATGTATATTTGTGAATGTTGAGATGTTATATTGGTTTCACTGGTAAAAATAAATAATTGAAATGGGTATATATTTGTGTTTTGTTAAGTTGCCTAATAATTATGCACAGTAATAGTCACCTGCACACACAGATATCCCCCTAAAATAGCTATAACTAAAAACAAACTAAAAACTACTTCCAAAAATATTCAGCTTTGATATTAATGAGTTTTTTGGGTTCATTGAGAACATGGTTGTTGTTCAATAATAAAATTAATCCTCAAAAATACAACTTGCCTAATAATTCTGCACTCCCTGTATATCATTGTGTTTAGAGTAATTAAAACAAGATCACACATTCAGTAAGGATCATAAGGCCCATGTCTTGATATAAACTCCATTAACAACATTTACGACTTGGCATTTTCCTATTGACATTTTCTAGTCAGGGCCAAATGGTACCTGGAGAGCATACAGAGTTATTAGCTAAATGGGGGAATTTAAACTGAATTCCAAGTAAATCCAAAGTGGATAAATTATCTGTCAACTAGGCTGTCAGTCTAATTCCTCTGACCTAAAGGGACACTATAGTAACAAAAAAAACAACTTTAGCTTATTAAAGCAGGGTTGGTGTATAGATCATGCAGCTGCAGTCTCACAGCGAAATCACTTTCTTTATGCAGCGCTAGCCACACCTCCCTGTATGTGACTTGCACAGCCTTCCTAAACACTTCCTCTAAAGTGAGATCTAATGTGTACACTTCCTTTATTGGAAATTCTATTTGATTTAGAATGTCATATCTCATTCACTGTTATTAACTTGCTAGACCTTGCAGGAGCCTCCTATATGTAAAGTTCAATTTATAGAGCTGGAGATAAAAACTTGAAGCAAGTTGACATCTGATTGAAAATGAAACCATTTTTTCATGCAGGCTGTATGAATCACAGCCAGGAGAGGCTGCATAACCAGAAACAAAGTGATTTAACTCATAAATGGCAGATAATTGAGCAGTGAGACTTCAGAGGCATATTATATACAGAAAAACTGATTCATTAAGCAAATGTTGTTTTAGTGACTATAGTGTCCCTTTAAATTTGAAATTCATTTTTAATTCTCACTTTAGTGAATAACATTCTTAGTATAAAATAGTAAAACACACAATTTACCTGCAAAATTTTCTAGCAAATTTACCTGAGATGGAACACTTCAAATTAAAGTCAAATTCACTTTGAATCTTTTAACCTTGAATTATTCAATTCAGTGAGAAATTATAATCTTATCATAATTCTCTACATGTATGATTTATTTTTGTTTGAGTTATGTGTATTTTTTATTTTTTTTTGCTTTGTGATGTGATTTTTTTTTTTTGTATCGCAAGAGAACACGATGTCACTTAACTATAGATGTAATAATATTATGATATTAGTCCCCGCAAATATTACATCTATACTAATAAACTAAATTTGTGTGTTCGTGGGAGATGCTATTATTAAACCGTTTTAATTTGTTTATTGTTTGAAAAATATCACTATCAAATTCTCAACCTTTCTCCATTTAAATTCCACATGTATTTTAGATCAACCCATTATGCATTTAGCAGACTGTTATAAGGGTACCTAAGAGAGCCAAATAGAGTAGGTTTAAATAATGTCCTGTTGTGATCTGTTAAGCCTCCTGCTTCTACGGGTTAGGCACCAAATCCTGCCTTTGCAATGCCAATCAACATTAGACTATATAGCTTTTATTTAGATTTTGTTTGCACTGGCTTTAATTCCTGGAATAGTTAAAACCAAATGATCTGCCTCATTCTGAACAAGCAATAACACAATGTGACAGACTTATGAGCAGTTTATTGCTCAGAGTTTACTGCACACAGAACAGTACTGAATGCATAATTTATTTCAGTGCAGAGATGCAAGTATGATTGAAGTTGTTAGAATTACGTTTAGAGGACTTAAACAGATTTACTTTTTTTTATTCTTTAATGAATCACCTGTGATGGTTTATTATTTAAAGCACTAAAACGGACATTATACGCACCCAGACCACTTCATCTTATTCAAGTGGTTGCACAGTCCCTGTCCCCTTAGCCCTGCAGCTGCAAACATTGCAGTATTAGAGAACCCCAGACAGCCACAAGAGGTGTTTCCTGTCCTTGGGTTGCCTGGTTTGTCTTGATGTGCATGGTGTATCCCTCTTCTCTGATATAGCTAAAGTAGATGTTCCTCTCTTCACATAGCTATTCCAGGCCATGTTTGTCTTTAAATGTCAGCTGATGCTCTTCGCCAATGAATGATTTGAAAACCAATCCAAACTGGGAATCCAAACTTCCAGTTGTGCTGTATGAAGGAGTCTTGAAGCAGCCTGGAAGATGAGTTATATAAACCCCAGAATTATTCCACCTTTGTTGTCCTGCACTTAAGATTCCACGACTGAATAATTTTCATTTTTCATTTTGAGGTTTTTTTTTTATACCAGGAGGGGCTGTTTCTATGCTAGTACAGGGAAGCCCTTAAGTTTCACATCATACCTAGGGATCCCTCTGTGGCCAGAAATAGGGGCCCCACACTAACAGATGATCTGTGAGCAAAGCTCAAAGTGGGCACTGCATGCAACACTTTAAAATTACTACAGCTTTTTCTTTAGATGTTTGTGTTACAAGGTAAGTCTGTAGGAAAAACACTGTCATGTGACATCAGTAAATCTGCTGAATGAGCTAAGAACCATGTGAGCTGCTTTGAAGTGTGTAACCCAGTGGTTCCCAAACATTTTAGGTTCAAGGTGCCCTTAATATTTCAGTATTTTTCCAAGGCACCCCAAGTCAAAATTTCTAGCTTTTATATCTGTACAGCGCCCGGGCATTTACTGGCGCTATAGTGTAATGTACAGTGTTGGTGTTTGAAGGGGTGCTTGTATACATTTATTGTGTTTTAATACAGGGGTGTGTTTGAATGTAATGTTCACTTTTAAATGTAGATGTACATTTGTGTGAAGTATTTGTATATATTTTTTAAAATTTGAATGCAGGGGGGTGTTTATGTAATATTTGTGTTAGATGGCAGGAGTGTGTTTGTATGTTGTCCTGGTGTATGACTGTTCGGACGTATGCACATACACTACCACATACATACGTACACAGATATTCATGCACATTAACACACAGATGCATATAAATACACCGACACATACACACAAATTCATATAGACACCAACACAAACACACACATAGAGACACACTGACACATACATTCTGACAATCACAGACATTGATACATGCCCACATCATGACACAGATGCACACACTGACATAAAAACACACACCCTGACACACAGAGGCACATACAGACACAGAAGCACACTGACAAATATATACACACACAGATGCATATCCTGACACACACACACTCGCAAACACCCTGACACACATACACTCATACACATACACATACACACACATATACACTCACACTAATATACACATTTAAACTCATACAAACACTCGTACACAAGTGATTTTTTTTTTTTTTTTTATATCTCCAGCCACACTCCTGTTAGCTTACCTTGTGTGTCCAGAAGGGTGGCTTGGAGTCCTGGTCCTGCTGTGGGGAGTGAAGGGGTCTTGAGCTCTTCGTGCTACTCTTCCCTTACGCTGTGGCTGCATCCTCTCCCTCCCGCACTGTCTCTCTGCATGACGCTGGGAGGAAGTAATAGGCTGTCACTTCCTCTCAGCCGGCCGACATTACAGGGGCCCGGTCGCGGCCGTGAAGGACGGCGGCACTCGACCGGGCCCCTGTTGAGCAGTAATGTTTCCCCGGTGCTATGATTATTCTATGAAACATTCTGCGGCACCCCTGTGTGCCGTAGCACACAGTTTGGGAACCACTGGTGTAATCCATTAATTTCTGCACGTATCCGCATAGAAATACACTGTATTGTTATAAACTGTGCATTACTGCCGTGAGATGAGCTGAAACTTAATCTAGCAATCTCTCAGTAATATCTAAAGAGGTGTAAGAAGCCAAGCCAATACTGTAAACCAAGCATGTCAAATTTTAAGGCTAAGATGAGCCAAATAAACAAGGTTTACGTTTATGTGGGCTGCAAAAAAACAAAAACGTCAGTTTTCATAGAAACGCAGGTTTATTTCAAAAAGTACAGTATAAAAAAGGTTGCCTAACTGACACTGGACGTCCTCACGCTTGTAGGGCTTCAAAGTAAACAAAAGAGCGAATCTATTTTAAGGAGACGTGCATTTGCATATAGCCAATGTTTCAGTCCAACTACCTTGACATATTAAGAAATGTTTGGTAATGGGAATGAAATGGTGAATGTATGCTGTTGCACAGCTGTAAAAAAACAAAACATATTATGTTATCTTGTTTATTTTTAAGTTCTATGAGTGTGTTCTTCACTTTGGCTGAGATCATCAAACTTGATATCAGCAAATCCAATGCTTTCTCATAGAAAAGCATTGGGAGGCTATTGTGCATGTGTGGCAAAACGCAGTGCGGCCAATCAGCATCTCCATGGGGAGCATACAGCTCCTCCATGCAGACCCAATCTAATACACTGCCCCTCCCCCATTCTAATACACTGCCCCTCCCCCATTCTAATACACTGCCCCTCCTCCCTCCACTCTAATACACTACCCCTCCCCCATTCTAATACACTGCCCCAAATCCAATACACTGCCCCTCCTCCCTCCACTCTAATTGAATACACTGCCCTCCCTACCCCTAATTTAACACACTGCCCCCACCACTCTAATACACTGGCCCCCTCCCTCCCTCCAATAAATAAATACACTGCCCCTCCTTCCTTCAAATACACTGCCCCCCTTCCCAATTCAATACCCTTCCCCCCTGACTTCCCCAAATTAATACACTGCCCCTTCCCTCCCATTGATATACTGTCCCCCTCCCTCCCATTAATACACTGTCACCCTTCCCCAATTTAATACACTGGCCCCTCCCCCAAGTTAATACACTGTCCCTTCCCTCTCTTAAATTAATACACTGCTCACCACCTACCAATTTAACACACTGCCCCGCCCCGCCCCGCCCCCCACCACCACTCTAATACACTGCCCCCTCCCTCAAATAATATACTGGCCCCCTCCCTCCTCAAATTAATACAGTGCCCCCTCCCTCCTTGCCTCCCTCCCTCCAATGAATAGAGTGCCCCCTCCCTCAAATTAATACACTGCCCTCCTACCCCAAGTCCCTCTTCTCCTACCTTACGATTAGCTGTCCGTTCTCCAGCTCCAGCAGGGCAGATGCTCCTCTGGCACTGCGTGCAGGAGGGAAGGGGGAGTGGCTGCTCTGGTAGGCTCTGCAGACACACAGCCGCACTGCCCTTTTGTGGCCGGGAGAGCAAGAATCAGAAAATATTTTTATGGCTGCAGCCACAGCTGAAAGCTTCCGCAAAAATATTCATTGTGGGCCGCATGTTTGACATGCTTGCTGTAAACCGACACTATTGCAATGTAAACATAGAAGTAATCTTGTGACATTCATGGCAATTAATGTTGAAGGTTTAAAGGGGAACTGTCATCCAGAATTTTTTTTTTTTTTTATATTTTACTTATTCCCTATATTTTTACAATAATTTTGTTTATTTATGCCCCTGTGGTGCCCAAAATGTAGATCCCCAGATGTTTTAAAACTACAACTTCCAGGATACTTTGTCATTCTACAGGCATGCAAAGCATCATGTGAGTTGTAGTTCTACAACATATGGGGATCTAATGTTTGGGCACCCCTGCCCTATACAAATACATTAAAAAAAAAAAAGTGCGCTGTGTCTTTAAACCGGCGATACACAGAAGGACCAGAGGGACCGTTTGTTAGAGGGACTGAGAAGAGGTCTTACCTGCCTACCTGCTATTTGACATTGGGTTATAAAGATTATTCATCTACACTTTAGCCTCAAGTCTACATATGCATACCTTATATAGTTAAAGAATAATTTTTTGAAAAAACAATATTACTCTTTATTTCTCTCCTGTTTTTGTGTTTCTCTCTATTATATATTTCAATAGGACATTCTTCTAAATATATATTTGCCCATGTGAGTACAGTGCTATTTTGATTGGAGCACAGTTTGTGGAAACACTTTATTTTTTTAAAATAATTGTGTTTCGGCACAGTGCGCTTTAATTAAATTTTAGTGTATATTACGTGTTATACAGCACTATTTTATATATATATATATATATATATATATATATATATATATATATATATACACACCTAAGGATTGATGTGTATATATTTTGTGTATTTGCATTCTCAATACTGAGTAGTATTGGTATTGCCTTAAACACACAACGCACTTTATTGTGGTTTTTTTCTTGATGTGTGTGATTTGAGCTTTTTTCATAGTATAAGGTGCAGCTTTTTTCATTGCATTGTATGTTTTAGAATTTATAGCACCATACTTTGACTTGTTTTTTGTTTGTTTTCTATACAAATACATACCTTACAAGTGTCCATATTTAAGGAATAAATGCCCCTCTTCCTCTTTTTCTAGAGTCTGAGTGTATAACAGAGCTCCAAGGCAATAATACTCCTAGTAATATGTCTTTAAACTACAATAAATGTGTTTAGAACTCAGTCTGTGTAAATAAGATACATTGCTCTGTTCTGAATTACATTTTTGTTGCAATTAGAAAGTCTTAAAAAATTCTCAGAGCAGCCCCGTTCCAGGGCGAGGGAGGGGGTCGCTCTTTGGCTATTTGAAATGTCAGGAGATATGCAAGGTGTGAGGAATTATTTGTGAGGTGTGAACAAAAATACAAATCCACATCTTGTTATCCTGCAACTGGACTTGTCTGTCTTATTTTCCTGTCAATCATTGTTATAAATGCTGTACTTTGCACCTGGCAGTCAGTTTAGAGACAGCATCCAGAGAAGACGAGAAATGAACCAATGTTCACATTTTTCTCCACATTTGGGATGTGAAGGCAGGATGTTCGTTAGACAGTATTTATTCTTTAAAACCCTATTTATTAAAGGGACACTATAGTCAGCAGAACAATTACAGCTTAATTAATGTAGTTGTTCTGGTGAGTGTAGTATATCCCTGCAGCCATTTTAATGTAAAATGTTAACGTTACCTTTTTAGAGAGAATTTCTCCCTAGGGACACCTTCAGTGGCAGTCACTCAGACAACCACTAGAAGTGCTTTCTGGGTTGTGCAGCACTGATGGTCACGCTCTGCATGGAGATGCTAAACTATCCCATAGTGATGTATTGATTCAATGCATCTTAATGAGGATATGCTAACTGGCCAGCGCTGCGTTTGGCTCCGCTGCCTACTTCGCCAACTTGGCTGCGATCATCAGATTGACGATCTCAGTGAATCCAATGCTTTCCTATGGGTCTGAGGCATACCATAGATAAAGGTATGTTTTTACTCTATTTAAGGGGGGGGGCAAAGGGGGCTAAATAGTGTTTTAGCACGATAGGGTCAGCTCCAGGTCCAGAACAGTAAACATGATTGAGATCCTTCTGGTGTTATTCAGACTGCACAATCCACATTATCCACAAGATGTATCAGTGTCTGGATTTTACAAAGCAGCCTTGGAATTACTTAAATGTCTTTTTTTTTTTTTTTTTTTTTTACTTATATTGCAGCCTGTATAGATGCAATCGAATGGCTGAAAACGAATTATGGAAACATGCAACTAAATACTCATTTTCTGCAGAATTTACCCCCATCTGACGGCAGATTCAGTTGCACAGTTTGGTTAGCATGAATTTGCAAGTAGTTCGTAGTGGTACTGAGCAACTCCATCATGGCTCTTTATCAATCATTGTTATAAGCTCTGCCCTATTCTGTCACTGAGTGTAGTATGTAAAGATGGAGAAACAATGTTTCTATTTCTCTGTTTCTCCACCTCTGATGCAACATGTCCCCTTGTTGTGCCTACATGGAGATGGATTGGAACATCAGTTGCTGAATACAGTACACATTTTAAAAGACAGCAGAGCATCCTAATGAAAAAAAAATAACACAAATTTATTTTTTGTTTAAAAAAAAAAAAAAAAAAAAATTATTCAATGCAGTTATTTACAACAAAGATGGTTAAAATTACCAATATGGTCACATATTTACCTGTTTAAAGAAATGCCACATATGTAAATGGATATTAATTGCAAAATGATCATTTGTGTTCTATAACCACAGTTCCAAATAGAATTTGTTAACTAAACCTTGATTTGTTCATACAAGCTGGGATTTATAAAAGGGACACTATATACAGATGGGATTTCACACAGATAAGATTTATTAAAGGGACACTATAGTCACCAAAACAATTTTAGCTTAATGAAACAGTTTTTGTGTATAGATCATGCCTATGACGTTTCACTGCTCAATTCTCTGCCCTTTAGGAGTTAAATCACTTTTGTTTCTGTTTATGCAGCCCTACTCACACCTCCTCTGGCTGTGACTAACACAGTTTGTATAAAAACAAACTTGTTTTATTTTCAATCAGATGTAACTTTTATTTCCTGCTCTGTAAATGAAACTTTAATCACACACAGGAGGCTGCTGCAATGTCTGACAAGCTATTAGCAGAGCAGGCGATACAAAATTCTAAATAAAAAAGAATTTGCAATACAGGAAGTGTAAACATTAGATGACTTTATAGGACTTTTTTTTTAGGAAGGCTGTGTATGGGAGGTATGACTAGGGCTGCATGTACAAAGCAATATAACTCCTAATAATTATGTCCCTTTATTATATTTATATTTGATATGTTTTTAAATCATTGTTTAGTTATATATTAAAAATGAGATTCATTTTAAGGTCAGCTATGTTGCATTTCATTTACTACCGGGTGATTTATTTTAAGTTAAAAATGAACTTTAACATGTAGGTTTCAAACACCATTAACAGCTAGGCACAAGTATAGAAAGTAGACAGTGTGTGTGTGAATGATGGGAACAGGGCCGCCATCAGAAATTTTGGGGCCCCTAACACAGCTCAAGGTCTGGGCCCCCCTTCAAGCCCGCCCAGAAGGCCAGCCTCCAAATCCCGCCCACAGGAATACACACACACTAACATATACAAATACTGAAACAGACATACACACATGCATAGGGAGATACTGACACACACACACACACACACATATACATGCAGACATACATACTGACAAACATACATATACATACACATACTGATATATACATACATACATACACACACACTGGCATACATACATACACACACACTGGCATACACACACTGTGGCATACACACATACACACACTGTGGCATACACACACACACACACTGGCACACACACTGGCATACATACATAGGCATACATACATACATAGGCATACATACACTGGCATACACACATACATACACTGCCACACTGGCATACACACATACATACACTGCCATACACTGGCATACACACATACATACACTGGCACACATACACTGGCACACACACACATACACTGGCATACACACATACATACACTGGCATACACACATACATACACTGGCCTACACACATACATACACTGGCATACAAACATACATACACTGGCACGCTGGCATACATACACTGGCATACAAACATACATACACTGGCACACTGGCATACACACATACATACACTGCCCTACACTGGCATACACACATACATACACTGGAACACTGGCATACATACACTGGCACACTGGCATACATACATTGGCACACTGGCATACGCACATACATACACTGGCACACTGGCATACACACACTGACCTACACACATACATACACTGGCATACACACATACATACACTGGCACACATACACTGGCATGCATACATACATACACTGGCATACACACATACATACACTGGCATACACACATACATACACTGGCACACTGGCATACATACACTGGCACACTGGCATACATACACTGGCATACATACATACATACACTGGCATACACACATACATACACTGGCATACACACATACATACACTGGCACACTGGCATACATACACTGGCATACATACATACATACATACATACACACATACATACACTGGCACACTGGCATACATACACTGGCATGCATACATACATACACTGGCATACACACATACATACACTGGCATACACACATACATACACTGGCATACACACATATATACACTGGCACACTGGCATACACACACACACATACACTGGCATGCATACATACATACACTGGCATACACACATACATACACTGGCACACTGGCATACATACACTGGCATGCATACATACATACACTGGCATACACACATACATACACTGGCATACACACATACATACACTGGCACACTGGCATACATACATACATACACTGGCATACACACATACACTGGCATACACTGGCATACACGCACTGGCATAAACACATACATACACTGGCACACTGGCATACATGCACTGGCATACACTGGCATACACACATACACTGGCACACTGGCATACATGCACTGGCATGCATACATACATACACTGGCATACACACATACATACACTGGCACACTGGCATACATGCACTGGCATGCATACATACATACACTGGCATACACACACTGGCACACTGGCATACATACACACACCTCATTTTCAGCCACCCTCCTCTCTTCCTTACCATTTCGTCGCAGGAGGGTGGCTGGGGATGATGTGCGTCGGCTTCCTCTCCTTGCGGCCTTTCTCTTCTCCTTCCCCCGCGCGGAGTAAACAGGGAGGAAGTGACCGGACGTCACTCCCTCCCAGCAGCACTTGCTTTCCGGCTGCATTTTCTTTTTAAAGGGGCCCGGTCGCGCTATTACAGCGCTGACCGGGCCCCTGAAGATAATAGGGCCCATTGGGTGGCCTTAAATGCTTGGGCCACCTGATGGGCCCCATCAGCGTGTGGGCCCCGGTGCAGAGGCACCGGCGGCAGTTAAGCTAATACACGTGGGGCCCGGGCGGCCGGGCCCCCCAGGGCCGCCGGGCCCGTGACAATTGTCACGGTTGTCATGCCCTGATGGCGGCCCTGGATGGGAAATACATGTAAGAAAATGCAAATGGCAAGCAGGTATGTAATGTTATGCTCTTATTAAAGATACACTCCAAGCACCTTAGCCACTACAGAGCGATGTAGTGGTTATGGTGCCAGGAATGCCCTAGCTTCCACCCACTGTAAGTAGTTGAAACCTTTTAGAAAATGTTTACTTCTTATTTGGGATCCACCAGGTACCACTGCTTGCCTCCACTACCTAGCCAGAGAGCCGGAAGATATCTGAGCAGGGCTTAGCAAATTATATGAAGGTGATCAGCTTACACTCCAGACAACGAGCTAACCCGACACAGCGGGAACTTTAGGTCCTCTGACAAAGTTAGTAGAGATGAGCAGTGCTTAACGGACCCCCAGGTAAGAAGTCAATCCATTCTAGACTGGTTTCACCACTTACAATGGGGGGCTGCCAGGGCACTCCTGGCACCATAACTACTACAGTTTAGCCAAAACAGTCAAACTCCTAAAGTTTTCCACGTCAGCTATGCTTCCAGTTTATCTACGTTGCCCTAAATTTTAAATTCACTATGAATTCCTACCAATTTCATTTTAGTGAATAATTACGAATGATTTATTTTGGAGGGACACACCATTGTAAATGCATCACCATTAGGAGCATTTACACTCAGCATGGAGATGCTGAATCTTAGCTGGACCTCATCCAAGAAGTCCCTCTGGTGGCTGTCCAACTGACAGCTACTAAAAGTATAATTATGCACCAATTTAAGCACTGCCTTTTCTCTGAAAAGGCAGCATTTACACTGCTCGGACTGCAAAGACAATCTATTTGCCTCAGAACCCCTACATTAAGCCGCAGTGGTTCTCGTGCATATAGGACAGCCCTATAAAGCATAATTGGTGTACTTTTCCTCCTGAAAACAATATTGTATGTCTCTTACCTGAGGGCCTGTTGGAAGATAGAGTGTATTTACATGCACATGTGATTGAATATTTGTCCTTGTAAGGGCAGTGTTTGGAGATGTCTAGGTAGAGGGGATGATAACTGCCATGAATATGGATTAGGCAGATGGGATGATACCTGACAAACAGAATTATTAGGAAGAGGGGATAATACCTACCTGTCCGGTGGAGGTCAAAACCTTACTCTTAATAATTGCCATGTAAGTTATAGACAGATCCTGGTGACAGAGGAGAAAAGACAAATGAAGTATCAGGACTAGTCTGGATCCCAAGTCAGTTACCAGTGATCCCCTGTTCTAATTTAAGATTTACTTAGAATTCCCAACAATCCATACTTTAATGTAATACTCAGCCTCTGTGTGTGGGATGGCAGCTGTGAGAATATGATTGTCTGAAGCATCAGAGTATGTAAGATCAATTACATAAAAATGGAAGACACAAAGAGCTCTGAAGATTACATTTAAAATCGCCCATTTTCCCATCACTGAAAGGACAGGCAAGTGTGCTAGTTTCTGTATATTATGCATTTTTGCAATTATGGCTGCATTTTGCTAATTATTTCTTTGACAGGTTAAAAAGCAAAATAAATATTAAAAAAAAAAGCAGACAAAATAAAGATCTCTTGTATAGCGGGGAACTGGATATGAAAGAAAATTTTCTCTGGTAGACTGATTAGGGTTTAGTGTGACTTTCCAGACATTTCACATACTTCTCATCAGGAAAATAGAATTCAAGCTTTTCCAAATTAAATGGTACTCATAGTGTGATGTCTATAAAGGGAAGTCATAATAAAAAAAAAAACTGATGGATTATAACACATGATCAAATGAACATTACCTGCCTTCTCCTGTTTACAACTTCCAGCAGGATGGATTCGGGTTTTTCCATTTAAATACATTCCACCTATCCCATTACTTAGGTTTCTAGAAGCAGATTCACAGCTGTATAGCTTGGTAATGTACAATATATGGCATGTCAATGGTTTGAATAGGCAGAGAGATGACATTGCACTCAGACAAGCTGCTTTACAGATACAGGTGCAACTACTTGAACTGGAACCAAGCATATCTTGAATATTGGGTTTGGAGGTTGTTGTGTTATTTTGGGGGGTTATACATTAGACAGGTGTGGTAAGTTAGCAAACCAAATTGCGACGTTTAGGCTAAAACAGAAAATCTGGAAAACTCCACAATTCGTGTGATTTGGAGATATCCCCCAAATTTGCTATTTTGGCTTTTATTTTATAACTTTAACATTCTTCTATACAACATTTTCTTCTCATACAGGAAGCACTTATGTTGATCACATGCAGAAATAAAAAGCTGCTTTTGGGGGGCGGAGCTTGACCAGCGAGCAGAGAAGACGTGCTCTGCAACAGCTCCTGGAAAACCAGCACAAAAAAGACAAATAAATCAAGATAAAGCACGCTCACCCTCCTGTAAGTGGGCTCACTGGACCGGAGTGGCCGGCCCGAACCCTGAGACACCAAATCCGATGTCTGGGACAACCGGGTACCGCATCAGCGGATTGAGGCCTCCCGCCAGACGCACACATCCAAAAGTAAGCTGGGAACACTACCTTCCCCCCCCCCCCTTATGGACCATTGGGGGACATCCCGGTCCCCGCCAGTCGGAGAACCCAGCACCCGGCACACTCCGAACAAGCCTGCGGCCTCTACAAGCAGTACAGGGGCGGGGGCCTACAAAATGGCAGAAACGCGCACCTCAACCCTGCGACCCAGACATGAGCCTGCATGGTCAGACACTACAACCCGATCCCCGCCGAAAGGGTTGACCCACACACGACTAAAGGGACTTACTGCAATAGCAGATCTGCAAACTCAAAGCCCAGTAAACACGGCAGAGATAGCAAGGCTCCCGCATTTCAATGACATCCTCACCCGGCTGGACAGCCACTTTCAAGCATTCTGGCAGCAACTACTAAGCAAACTATGCCCACCTGCATCACAACAGCACCGGGAGGCCCTGCAGTACCGGTGCATACTCAAACCGGCACAACCACGGAGGGCAGAGCGGAGAGATGAGAGCCGAAGGGCGCAAAGAACCCCCTCGGGCCCAGCGATCACACAAACGCATATTTCTCCCACTACTAGCATACCCGGGCCGAAGGCCAACAGGGGCGCAGCCCCGAGACATCGCCCACGGTGGAGGAGGGCTCGCCGACGCACTCAGCGGCCGACCACCAGAAGCCCCCCCCACTCCAGAAGGGAGGGAGACTCGGCCCCTCGTGAAAGCCGGGTCAGTGGACCCAAGATGTCGGCCTTACCACTGGCCTGGGGCAGGAGGGTGGACTTACCCAGCTCCCAACGAGCTGCCTGCTCCGAACGCAGCCCAACTACCTGCAACTCCTGCCGTGAACAGAAGAATGCCACACCGTTGCCTGACAACAGGGCACTGCCCAAAGGACTTACCTGGAGAGCAACGCCCAACCCAACCGGACTCAAAGGTCCTCAACCTGTTTGGATCCTGCAGGGCATCGGCTGAGTAGACTGTGGAATTCGGGACCAAATTCATGCTTTACTCTCGCCATGTACCCACATGACGGGCAATAGCGATGATCCCACTGTACCTCTCACTAATTAAGCACCACCTTCTGTATACTCTGATGCTAGGCCTGTAAGAACACCATGATGTGCTAGTATTGCAGGAGTACATAGACATCTGTATCTGACGCAAACTTACATAGCCTGTAATCCATCATACTTAAACCATATTACATTCTAGCTCCGTGTTAATAGTGAGCATGTTACGTTAACCCCTTTCAGCTAGTCTAGCCTGTGTTTAACGGCTTGCAGTATACCAGCCGACTTTGATGAAGTATAAATGGTAACCCCTCTTAGATAAGCAATGTCATGTACCTCATCATACTCTTAAGCGTAATTTTTTTTTTTTTTTTTAAATTCTTTATTTTAGTTGCGCACAGAAATAACAAGCAGCCTCAGTGTGCCGCAACAGCGGCATCAGGGCAAAACAGTAGACAGTTGCAATACAGGTTGTGGCACAGATTAGTCAGGCACATTTTTTTTTTTTTAAATGAATATCGTTTGTACAACAATTTGGTGACTCGTTTTGTTAAGTAGGTTAGCAGAAGGCGCAAGTCAGGAAAGATTATTCAGAGGAGTGACAAAGTAGTGAATAAACAGTTTCGTTAACCAACAGGTAAAACATTTTAGGAAGGCCTTCAGAGAGGTCCTCTAGCTATAGACCGATAGATAAGCCTAAATTCAGTAGCTAGTATGAGAGATATATCTAAACTGCATGCATCTAGTTTGTAACTTAGAGATCTAGCTAGATAAGGAGGTATGAGTAATTAACACAGTAGGTTGACATACTAAGTAACCGTGGCCGGCTAATATTCCACTGGGTCATGTTGTCGTCATCGTATCATCCTCGCTAGCATGGAGAGATGGGCTAAACAGTTGTAGAGCATAACATTAAAGTATATATGTAAAAGTATTTCTGTAGAGATATTGCTTATAAACAATGTAAGTATCAGGCTAGTTGTACTTGGAATTCCATTCTACATAGTATGTATGACAATGATTTTTAAGGTTACAGTATGCTTGACTAACTAGCTCTGAGAACAACAATAGCAAAACCTCGGCTGTGCAGTATATATTAACAACAGTATGATGAGTTCTAGACAGGCTAGGTAGGGAGGCACTTAATAATTATATGCATTAGTAATAAGCAGCCCACATGCCATGCGATAAGTGGGTACACCATGTGTCATAGGTAGCTGTTGGATGCAGTTTGTGCCTGTGTGGTGTAGAATTATAACATATTGGGTGAACCGTGCAGGAGCATAGTCCATCGTCTGTGTAGGCTGTATCAGTTATCCGATGCCGACTCTGGAGGCTGGGTAGGTGAGCCATGTGCAGGGCTGGTGTCCTGGGCCGGGTTGCTCACTAGGTGGGGTGATGTTGGTTATGTCGTCCCGGTTACACAGCTGCCTCCTTGGTGCTCTCATTCCGGTCGGTCGCGGGTAAGTGTTTTGCCGGTCGTGCCCCAACGCTTCGGCAGGGCAATTTTTCCCGCTGTCAGCTCTGCTAGTTCCTCCTTGTCGGGTCGCGCTGTGTGGGGCGGTTGTTGCTGGGACCGCTCGCTGATAGGCAGGTCTGGGACTCCTGCTGCCTTTTGGGTCTGAGGCTGCTCTGGGGATTTGAGGGAGATGTCTGCCTAGGCGGCGCCGGATCGCTGGACGTATCCATGCCGCCAGTCCTCTTATCGCCACGTGTAGGGACCGTCCTCGAATATGGAGTGTAGTCTGCATATGAGTGCAGAGACGGTCAAGGAATTCCCCAATCTGTTCAGGTGGCTTGGTGAGGGTGCAGTTTGGCGCCGATCGTGCCGGAGCCGCCATCTTGGCTGGGCCTCTGAGGCTCCGTTTCGCTTGTGAGTGGTGTAGTCGAGGTATCTCGCTCATTGTTTCAGTTTGCCCGGGTCAGGTGAACATGGATTGTGCCAGTCGCTTGGTGGAGCCGGGATATCCCTCACCGGCCAGGGGGGGGTTAACGGGGTCTTGAGGACTGTAGCGTTGCCCTGCTGGCCTGCTAGCGCGGAGGTCGGCCGCCTCTCTCGCGCTTGCATGCGTTGGTAGGCCGCAATCCTCTGTCTGCCTCAGGTCGCCTCTTCGAGTTTATCGATCCGGCAAGTTGAGTCTCGGGGATCACCCCCCTACTCTACTGTTGCGTTTTAGAGGGTTCGGGAGGATAATTTTAGAGAAATGTCGCTTATTTGTCGGTTTTCTCCCCTCTTAAGCGTAATTAACTTCATCACATGCATGTCTAGCGTAGAATGTTTAACACGACTACTAATGTTACAAAGCCTGTAATTTTACAGTTAACCAATGAGCCTGTTTAACCTTTAATGAGCACTCGACTTGTATTAGCCTGTTAGAATCATTCCAAATAGACAAAGCGGATTATCAATCTTACGTTTAACTATTACTATGCCTGAATACTTCAGCATATTATACCATATAAGCAATGTTTACTAGCCTGTTATAGTCATTTTTTTTTTCATTCTTTATTTTATTTGTGCATAGATAAATCACATCTGGCTTACAATGCCACAATAGCTAAGGTAAGCATTTTTCGACATAGCTTGACAATATTTAGGCATTAGTGGATACTGCACAGTTTTATATATAATAACATTGCTTATCGAAGTGTTGTGTTACGTTGCGGTATATAGAAGGTAAATTACAGGATTAAACATAGCAGAGTAATATATGAATAAAGTATGAGGATAACAAAGGCTTAATTATTGTTAGGAAACATGAATTAAGTCACATGAATAAACTGTGAAGGTCTGGTCATCTGCTGGAATAGTCAGGAAGCCGGTATCAGACAGTCCCCTTATCACAGGTATTTCACCCAATGCCTCGGCTGGGCACAGCTCGGAGGTTGCCGCTTGCTTTCACCGTCTGGGCCATTCTGCTGTCTAGGTGTGTTCTCCGGGCTGCTGCAGGGGTTTGGTATTTCCGCAGCGGTGATGATCTTTGCCTTGCAGCTCGTGGTTCCCCTCTCTTGTGCCTGCCGGTGACTTTCCTTGTAGGAGGTGCTCGCAGTGGACCGGGGCACTTGTGGTGAGGTGTTAATTGGCACTGTGCGTGGTGCTGTAGGGTGCTGGGTTTTGGTGGAGGCCGGATTGAGGCTGGCTTCGACCTGCATGGGCGTTTAGCAGTTGTCCGGTGCATGCGTGGTTTGGGTTTCAGAGAGGTGCTGCACTGGTTCCGGCGCCATTTTCGGCCTGTCGTGCTGCTGATCTGTGCGGGAGAGGGCGCTGCATTCGGTAAGTGCTCGACCTGTGGGTGTGTTGCAGCCTGTCTTTGGTCTAGTTTGAGCCAAAAGGCATCGAATAAGGCATCCAGCCTCTCTAGGAAGTCAGCTTTTCGCGGCTCTGGACCAGGCGCCGCCATTTTGGGGCTGGATCGGCTCTGCTTGGATTGCTGCCTCGCCGCCCGATGGGGCACTCCTGGGACCGGGATAACCCCCACCGGTCCATAGGGGGGGGAACAAGGGCCCAGATTCAAGTTGTTAGCCGTCAAGGGCGACGAGGGAGCGGCCGCCTCCCCCGCGCCGGCCATGCTGGTAGGCCTCGGTTCACCGAGCCAGGGTTCCTGCAGTTGGTGCCACATGCTTGGTGTCAGCGTGTAGCCCTTGCCATCAGCTCCTGATTGGTGGTCCATTCAGCTAGTTTGAGGTCAATATAAGGCATTTAAATCAGGCTAGTTTGCCACATGGAGCAGGAGCAGTTCCAACCTGCGTCCGCTCAGCTCTGCGGCCAGGCCCCGCCCCCCGTTATAGTCATTTTTAACAAAAATGTGCAAATGTAAAATGTCACGGACATGTCTGCATGAACCTGCCTGTGTCTGCTGTCGTGGCTACACGGGCCTGCCTGTAAAATCTTTTGCACCAAAAATAAAGAATTTTAAAAAAAAACACAAAAAAAAACACCAAAAAAAACTGCTTTTCTTCTTTACATGAATGAGATAGGTAGACCATGGCACCTACCTACCTGTACGCCAGCACTACATGTTCATATGCGCACATTTCTATTACTCTTAGGTTCCACTATAAACATGGATGCTCTGCTTGTGCTAACTGTTCCCTCTGGGAGCACACACACCTTTTTGAGGGAGTGCACAAGTGGTACAAATTTGAACACAAAGATTTTTGGCTCAGCGAGGAGCAAGCAATGGCCTGTCACAGGGGTCCCAGGTTTAGGGGACCCCGAAAGTAGGTACTTGTTCAGTAATGCAAAGTAGGCACCTACTTACCCAACATGGCAAGTGCCTACTCTGCTGTTAGTTACCGGGACAAGAAGGAAAAGGAGGCAGAAGTTCCTCTCTGCTTTCTCGCGTGCCCTCTGTAGTGGTGCCGGGAGCCAGAATATGACGTCCCTCCGGCCCCAGCATAGCTACAGAGGGTGTGTGAGGGAGCAATGAGGAACTGGAAGATTGCAGGGAGAAGATCTATTCTCACTGGACCCCATGGTGAAAATCCCCACTGGACCCCAGTGAGAAAATACCCTCTGGACCCCAAGGAAAGGATCCCCACTGGATTCCAGAGAGAATATCCCCGCTGGACCAGAGGGAGAGGACCACACCAGCTCTCCTAAAGGTTGGCTGGATCGATGGGCCTAAAAAAATAAATAAATTCAGAAATAAAATCAATTTGTGAGTGTGTGTGCAAGAATGTGTAAATTATTATTATTTTATTATTTATATAGCGCTGTTAGATTCTGTAGCGCTGTACAATGGGTAGACTAACAGACATCTAATTGTACCCAGACAACTGGATGTACAGGAACAGAGAGATGGAGGGCCCTGCTCATGAGATTACATTCTAGAGGGAGTGGGGTATAGTGACACAAAGGGTAAAAGTAGGGGTACGAAGTAGGTTGTTAGAAAAGTATTTACTGAGGGCCTAGTAGGTATTTTTTGACAGTTGCAAGAGAGGAGTCATGGGGGGTGAGGGATAAAAACCTGCTAACAGTTTAATTGATATGTTTATTTGAAGAAGTGAGTTTTTAATAATTTTTTGAATGAGTGGAGACTGGGTGAAAGTCTTACGGAGAAGGGAAGGGAGTTCCACAGAAGAGGTGCAGCCCTGGAGAAATCTTGGAGGCGAGCATTAGAGGTGGGAGTACGGACAGAGGATGTACGTAGGTCTTTGGCAGAGCATAGGGACCTCGACGGGACATACTTGTGTATTAGGGAGGATAGGTAGTTTGGAGCAGCATTATATAGGGACTTGTAAGCAAGCACCAGAATTTTAAATTGAGCCCTATATCTAACTGGAAGCCAATGCAAGGACTGACAAAGCAGGGAGGTGACAGGAAAATGAGCCTCGTGAGTGTATCAGTCTGTGTCTGTCAGTAAATGTCTCTGTCAGTGAGTGTGTATGTCAGTGTGTGTGTCAATCAGTCAGTGAGTATTTCTGTCAGTGAGTTTGTCTGTGTGTGTGTTTGCAATCCGTGAGATTGTGTGTCTGTGTGTTTAAGAAGCATTAATGTATATGTCACCATTTATTGGGCAAAGAGCTAGTTTTGAATATGGGCAACATAATGTTTGCTGTTGGCCTCTGCTGAGTTGTGTTCTTTGTTTCTCCTGTATGCTTTGGACATATCCCATCATATCAATATTATTATTATTTTTTATTTCTAAGAAGCATTGATGTATATAATACCATTTATTGGGCAAAGAGCTAATTTTGCAGGTTTTATGGTGGACATGATATCTCTCCTCCTCTCCATATAATGTTTGCCGTCATTGTGTATTTGTGTGTAAAAAGCAATTATGTATATATCACCATTTATTGGACAGCATTCACTGTTTCTTCCCAAGTTGGGGAAACCTGCCTGCTCAAATACAGTCAACAAGCTGCCAATATTATCTTTTGGTTGAATGAAAGGTCACTTTTTTTATGGATTAAATTGCTATTTACTGTGGTGAAGATGGGGCTGAAGCTTCGAGTGACGTTTATAGGCAACAAGCTGGACATTTTTTCTCAGGGGGACTAGGGGAGTGAGACACATGGGGGGCTAGGGGAGAGAGACACAGAGGGGGGTTAGGGCAGAGAGACACATGCGGGGCTAGGGGAGAGAGACACATAGAGGGGGGCTAGGGGAGAGGGGGTGCTTGGGGAGATACATGGGGGGCTAAGGGAGAGAGACACATAGAGACACATGGGGGCTAATAGAGAGAAACACATGGGGCTAGGGGAGAGAGGCACATGGAGGAGCTGGGGAGGCTAGAGGAGAGAGACGCATGGGGGCTTGGGGAACAAGACATGTGGGCGGGGCTAGGTGAGAGAGACACATTGAGGGGTTGGGGGGCTAGGGGAAAGAGACACATGGGGCTAGGGAATGAGACACATGGAGGGGCTAGTGGAGCTAGTGAACGAGACACTTGGAGGGGCTGGGGGGAGGGAATAAGACACATGGAAAGGCTGGGAGTGGGAGGGAATGAGACACACGCAGGGCCTGACTGGCCCACTGGGATATCGGGAAATTTCCAGGTGGGCCGCGGCACTTGGGGTCAGGCTGACAGCCCTGGTCATCAGACTCATGTCTTTTAAGTCTTTTCCCCTCGGACTGTGGGAGTAAAGAGGGAGGAGCTAGGGGCTGGTGCGGCCGCAATTAGGCTGCTGGCGGCCGGAGAGAGACCTGTCTGCATGCAAGCCCCGCCTCCTGAAGATAGCTCTGCCTTCTGCACACAAGCCTTGCCCTCACGCATGTTGGTGACCTCACTGGAAGGAAGAGGCCACAAAACGGTAACTTACCTACCACTGTTAGGTAAGTTTCAGCCATGACAGTGATTGTGTGTGTGTGTGTGTGCCTGCTAGTGAGTGAGTATGTGTGTGTGTGCCTGCTAGCAAGTGAGCTTGTGTGTGCCTGCTAGTGAGTGAGTAAGCGTGTGTGTGTATGCTAGTGAGAGAGCTTGTGTGTGCCTGCTAGTGAGTGAACTTGTGTGTGTGCTTGCTAGTGAGTGAGCTTGTGTGTGTGTGTGTGTGTCTTCTAATGAGTGAGCTTGTGTGTGTGCACCTGCTAGTGAGTGAGCTTGTATGTGTGCACCTGCTAGTGAGTGAGCTTGTATGTGTGCACCTGCTAGTGAGTGAACTTGTGTGTGTGTGTGTGTGCCTGCTAGTGAGTGAGCTTGTGTGTGTGTGTGTGTGCTAGTGAGTAAGCTTGTGTGTGTGCCTGCTAGTGAGTGAGCTTGTATGTATGTGTCATTGAGCTTGTCTGTAGTGAGCATGTGTGTCAGTGAACTTGTTTGTAGTGAGCTTGTGTGTGCTAGTGAGCTTGCCTGTAGGAAGCATGTGTGTATCAGTGCGCTTTTCTGTAGTGAGCATGTGTGTGTGAGCTTGTCTGTAGTGAGCATGTTTGTGTGTGAGCATGTGTATGTCAGTGAGCATGTTTGTGTGTGTGTGTGTGTGTGACAGTGAACTTGTCTGTAGTAAGCTTGTGTGTGTCAGTTTGTCTGTACTACGTTTGTGTATATACCAATAAGCTTGTCTGTGTGTGTCAGTGATATTATCTGTCAGTGAGCCTATTTGTGTGCATTTGTGAGCTTGTGTTTTTATGTCCATGAGATTATGTATATAAGAGATTGTTTGTCTATCAGGCTGTGTATCAATGAGCTTGTGTGTGTCAGTGAGATTGTCTGTGTCTGCAATATGCTTACTGTATAATTAAATGTTTTACTCTGAAATGACCAATATTTTATATTAGAAAAATAATTATAAAATATTGGTCCTTTTAGAGTAAAATGTTTAATATATATATATATATAATATGTAAAAGTAAAACATTTAATATATATAATATGTAAGGATATGTATATAAGGATATATTAATATACAATACATGGCACAATGATCTCCGATATCTGCGGTAGTAGTAGGTCTGTCCGGCTTAGGCTTTTTACTTTGTCGCCCCATGCCCTCTGGAGAACAAGCTGCTTCAAATGGTGCTTTCAGGGTAGATTTCCCCCTGTTTTGGGGCTTAATTAAGCATTTTTCACTCGGAGCTCGAGGAATGTGCGTCCTCTCAGTATGGCTGCTTGCTCCGCCCCCTTTATAATTTTTGAAATTAAAATACAAGAATACTTATTAAAATACAGATTTTTATCCTAAAGCTTTATAAAACAATTTGCATGATTTTGCAATTCTACCTCGCAGAGCAGTAAATCTCTAGATATTCGTTTTTTGGGGTTTGTTTGGAACAATAGCCCAACAGTAAAATAATAGCACTGGGAATTTATGAATTTCATGTTTCCTTACAAGCCATTGCAAAGCACCAGTTTGCCAAGTCTGACACCTAGGGAGTGCTCCGTGCCTGAATCCCTTACTCACACACTCACACGCACACACATACAGTGTCTAAACTCACATACACCACAAGACATTCCAATGAAACATTACGAATGCCATCAATCTCACTCACACAGACTTAGAATGCTTGGCAGCTGGGATAGACTCGAAGTACAGTTCCCCATCAATTCTAATTAAGTGTTTCAAGTGAAATCCAAAGTGCATATTTAAAAAAAAAAAGTCCTAATAAGCAAAAAGTTATTTCACTGTTTCCACCATTAATTAATTCACTCACTTGAAACAGATAAAGTGGGAGCGAAACTGGATGGATTCCTCAAGGTCTCTTTCCCCAGCTCATATCACTACAGGAAGAAGAAATTATAGCGGGTTTTCATCCCCCTTACCCCCATGACTCCTTTCTTGCAACTGTCAAAAATAACCTACTAAGTTCTCAGTGATTACTTTTCTAGCAACCTATTTCATTACCCCTACTTATACCTTTTGTGTCACTATACCCCCCTCCCTCTAGCATGTAAGCTCATTGATCTCTCTGTTCCTGTGCGTCCACTTGTCTAGTTACAATTACGTTTCTGTTAGTCCACCCATTGTACAGCGCTACGGAATTTGCTTGCGCTATATAAAAAAAAATATTAAATAATATTATAACAATAGTAGCTGCAAAACAGCTTCCAATAAGTGTAACTCCTACCACTCTTAGTCAGATCAGGAATTTCCTCAATGTTGCCCTGAGAGGAAAAAGCAGAGTAGGTAAACTGTTTATTTCATAGAGGTTATGTGTCAGGAGGGGCCTCTAGAGCCCATGTTGAGGTAAGGCACGTTTATTTTAAAAATGCATACCGAGTCAGGGAGGTTTTTCACAGATCTTCAAAGACGTCCTGAATTGACAGGGCATTAGCATTACAACATACATAACATGGTTGTTTGTGGAAACTGCTGTCTTGAAACCACCTGAACTTCGGCCTTGATGGCATTGTTTTTCTTTAAAGGGACACAAAAGGACCAGGGCCACTACATCTCAATGTATGTGTTCGGGGGTCTACAGCCTGTCCCTGCAGATCAGTCCTTAACCTCTTCCCGACCGCTGACGGTTCAGGACCATCATCGGAAAAATCCCCTTGAGGACCGGTGACGGTCCTGAACCGTCATAACGGAAATCTTTACTTACCCGATCGCCGTTGTTGCCCCGGCGGCGATCGGCGTTGCCCCCGGTGTGGGGAGACTGCCTGCAGCCCAGGCAGTCTCCCCGCGGTAAATTAGGACCCCAAGTGTCCAAGGGTCTGCCTGCAGGGGGACTGTCTGTGCTGACAGGCAGTCCCCCTGAATGTGTAAAATAAAAATCATTTTTTTATTGCTAGTAAAAAAATATATAATCAAATATGTGTATATATTGGAAGGTATGGCCTGAAGTTGTGGGAGGGGCTATAGACCTATAAACGGGACTCCCCCCTTTCCCAACTTACCTTTGTTGGTCAGACGAATAGCCCCACCCTCCACTCCCATTGTTCATATTTCCTCTATGTAAGCCCACTTTTTACCGGGCCTACAGCATACGTCGGTTTCGGCACACCTCAACCGATTATTCCTAAAGCTACATCTCTACAACCAATCTTATTCTATATCATATGAGAATGCCCCGAACACAAATATATATGATATATAGACATATATTATATCGATATAATATATGTCTATATATCATATATATATAGAATGTCATACTAAGTGTATTTTTATATTAATAGATACATATATTAATATAAAAATACACTTATAATTAAATTATACATGTATATAATGTATATGTATATATATTATAATGATATATATTGTAAATATAATTATAAAATACAAATAATAAGTAAATTAAATTAAACAACGTAAAACTAATTAACACATTTTTTTTAAAATAATTATATATATATAAAATTTTATTCTAACTCTATCTTGATATTAATATATTTATATATATATATATTTATATCAAAATACACTTAGAATGAAATTATATATACAACTATGTATAGATAAATAAATCAAAATATTACAAAATATATATATCCATATACAAACTTACATCAATAATTTCATAAATATACACGTAGACTTCAAATATATAAACATGCATGTATATTTAAATTCTACGTGCGTATTTATTTAATATTTTAACATAATTAAGTAATTTATTGATTGCAATTTGAGGGACCTGCCTGACAACCCAGGCCGGAAGTCCAGAGAAAGTCCAGAGAATTAACCCTGTAACTTTCAATAACACCCTAAAACCTGTACATGGGGGTACTGTTTTACTCGGGAGACTTCGCTGAACATAAATATTAGTGTTTAAAAAATAGTAAAACATATCACAGCGATTTTTCACACACAAACGGCACTTTCACTGAAGATATAATTGTTTTGATACGTTTTACTGTTTTGAAACACTAATATTTGTGTTCAGCAAAGACTCCTGAGTATAACAGTACCCCCATGAACAGGTTTTATAGTGTTTTTGAAAGTTACAGGGTCAAATATAAGGGTCAAATATTTTTACATTGAAAATTGCCAGGTTGGTTACATTGCCTTTGAGAGCGTATGGTATCCCAGGAATGAGAATTACCCCCATGATGGCATACCATTTGCAAAAGAAGACAGCCCAAGGTATAGCAAATGGGGTATGTTCAGTCTTTATTAGTAGCCACTTAGTCACAAACACTGGCCAAAATTAACGTTCAATTCTGTTTTTTTGCAATTTTCACACACAAACAAATATAAATGCTAACTTTGGCCAGTGTTTGTGACTAAGTGGCTATTAAAAAAGATTGAATACCCTGGGTTGTCTACTTTAAAAAAATATGTACATGTGAGGTGTGATTCAGAGATTTATGACAGATAACAGTGTTACAATGTCACTATTGGTACATTTTAAAAAAATATATATTTTGAAACAGCAATTTCCTACTTGTACTTATAGCCCTATAACTTGCAAAAAAAAAAAAGCAAAAGAGCACATAAACACTGGGTGGTTTTAAACTCAGGACAAAATGTTGAGGCTATTTAGCAGTTTTTTTCATTAGCTTTCATAGGTAAGTAAAAGATTTTTCAAGTAAAAGTCAAAAAACATTTATTTTTTAAAATTTTTCACCATAGTTTATTATTTTTTTTAAAAGTAAATTATATGACATGATACAAATAATGGTATGTAAAGAAAGCCCCTTTTTTAAAAAAAAACAAAACAAAAAAAACCCCAATATATAATTTGTATGGGAACCGTAAATGAGAGAGAAGAAAATTACAGCTAAACACAAACACCACAAAAGTGTTAAAGCAGCTCTGGTCCTTAACGTACAACATGGCCAAAAATGTCTGCTCCTGAAGGGGTTAATCTTCTACCTGTTTATTATGGTCACTTATTCTCTCGCCCTCCTCCAAGTCTACCTAACTACACGCTTGTCACCTTCCTCTTCTCTGGGTAAATTTAGATTGTAAGCTCATGAGCCATTTAGCTTAATACTTTGTACAAATGTCTGTAAATGCTAGATCTCAGCTCACCGGCAGGATCCTCTAATCCTTTTGTATTGGTTTGTCTATACTGTACTGTCTCTTTTACCCAGTTGTACAGCACTGTGGAATATGTTGGTGCTTTAGAAATGACAGTAAAAATAGCTTTCCATCTCACCTTCTATAACTTAAAAATGTTTATAGTGAAATAAAATGTGTTATTTTTTCCCCATAGAGTATGATAACCCTAGCCACATGTTTAAAGGGAAACTGGTGCTGATGTCATGTAGAAATAAAATGTAATTGTACTATTGTGACAGGCAGCATAACCAAATGAGTCATGGTTATTTTTACATCTCTGAAAAGCACAACTTTGCGCAAAAGAATTGCACACTGTAATATTTACCAGGAAGCATACCTCAAAGCCAGAACAAGCATGACTCAGAAACTGTCTGTGGAATCGTGTCCCAGAAATAGGTCCCATGACTTTATTAGCTAAGTAATGATGCATATTAAAAAAAAGAAAAAAAAAAAGGTAAAGTTCTGTAGCCATAATTCACATTAAATATTGCCCAGAATTTGGAATGAACTCACAAAGAACAATTCTCATACACTTCCAAATGCTTACTTTGTATATATTTGACTATTCTGCTTTTATATGATATCTTCATAGTACAAAGGAATGAGGAAAAAGTACATCACTATTAGTCATTTCAATACAGGTTTGTTTTTTTGTTTTGTTTTGGACATTTTTAATTTTTTCAGTACAGTGAGATACATTGAAGCTTGACATGCCCCAACAGCAATTGTCAAACATATCAAAATACATAGATACTGATAACAGTTACAGGGCATGTGAAAACTTTGCACATATTTTTATGAAAGTAGCAATAGATACAAGCAGCAAATTCAAAGGTATAAAAGGAGCCTGAGCGTGTAAACTATGTAGGTAACCATATAGAACTTTTACATGGTGATTGTAAGAAAATATAACATGGTCAAACGAGTTAGAGTCAGTACAGGAACAAAAGGTTAGAAGACATTTCAAGGTATAGTAGCGGACGTCACTAGGAATGGCTTAAGGAAAAGAAACCACCAGATAGCTTAGTAACTGGGTACTAATTGTTAGTGATATTAGATGTATTAAGAGGCATAGAAGCACAGCCTTAAAAACAAAAGGATAATCACATATGGTAGCTCGATAGCAGTGCTGTGAGGGAGAAGAAACAACAGGCTATTGTTATGACATATCTAGTGTCCCCTCGTAAATAGCCGACTCAGCCTATGCCCATAGCTGTCAGGTGCCCTGTTTGTTGAGGAGCTCTTCTAAAGCACGTCTTTCCTCCATGCGAGACAGGCCCCGCCCCCATATATATATATATATATATATATATATATTTTTTTTTTTAAATAATCTTTTCAAAGGAAAAGAAAGATATTTTTTCTTTTTAAATAAAGTGTATGTGAAAAAAGAAAAACTCATCCCATTTCCTACCTTTAGTATATGACTGGATCCTTCAGCCATATACAGTGGAACCTCAGAACTCGAACGGTCCCTAATCCAAACAATTCAGTAGTTGATCATAACATTTTGGGAAAAAAATGTCTCGGTACCCAAACAAATCACGCGGTATTAACCCCGTTGGTATGACGCATCGGATGGTATGACGCTAGCGCTAGACAAAATGAACAAGTTCCATTTTGTCAGAAAACAGCTTAACTGTGTCAGCTGACAGGTAAAGCAAAGTTCCATTTTAATTTCATTTACATTGTGTTTATTGTTTTTCTGATTTTATGCATTTAAGGTATTGTTAAACGGTAAAATTTGTGTTAAAATGCTGTCATTTGGGGGGGTCTGGAACAGATTAATCTAATTTACATTAATTCTTATGGGAAATTTTGATTCGTTTTTTTGGAATAAATCAGAGCTCAAACAGCCTTCTCGAACGGATTAATTCGAGTTCGAGGTTCTATTCTACATGCACGTCGGGTCAGACAGAGTTTGAAAACCATGGGACCTTGAGACACCTACAGTACAGCCATTTTGCTTACCTATTGCTAATGTCATTTTTTGGTTGAACATATCTGCTAATGGCCTGAGCCTATAAATTCTGTCCAAATATGAATAAAATGTATATTGCTAATGCAGAAGTGAAACTTACATATTATATATTAGTTCGCTTGGTTATCAACAGATGTAGTGTTCTATTGTTATCATTTTTACTGCAAACACTGATTTTCTACTACTTTAAAGGATTCTTGGAAATGAAGTGATTACACATCAAGCTTTTAAGGAAATCTTCAAAGGAAAACTCTGAGGACATTCCTGTGATGCAACACCTTCTTTCAGCCTTAGATTTACAGTTTTTGAGTAAGTCTTTTGTATCTGGTGTCCTTTAAACAGTCCACATCCTAAACGTGTCAACAAATCTAGTAATGAAAATATCTTATCTTGTGATGCCAAGTGAATATATCTGTGCCAAACTTCCCCAAGGTCTTTCTAGACTATCATGCGTGTGCAATGATTTGACAAATATGGAAGGTGGGTCTCGGAAATGTTTAGTAGGACATAGGAACCCGAGTCTTGAAGATGGACCACAAAGCACCTCTGAGATGGAAAACCCAAGTTCAAGTATTAAAATAACAGGTTAAATGGCTGTCAGTCACTACATTAGAGAAGCCCAGAGACAGACCCTGTAATCAAAGAATAAGGGGGTGACTGGGAGAACCAGATGGATATGCGGGCTTTTACCGACTAGCGAATGGTTTGGCGTTAGCCTCCAGTAGACAGGGCCCATTTCTAATTTTGAAAAGCACCAGCTGCCGCTAAAGAAGCTTCATTAACTGGACATTGCCAGAATAAAAACATCTAAACACCATACATTAGTATTTGAGAACTGCTTATCTATATATGTATATGTATGCATGTGAATATTTCTACTTGTAATGTACTGTGCTTGAATCTGTGAGTATAGTGAGTGTATGCAGGGGGAAAGAGACACCCAAAAGGGGCTAGGGGAGGAAAGAGACACATACAAAGGAGGCATAGGTAAGAAACATAGAATGTGACAGCAGATAAGAACTATTCGGCCCATCTAGTCTGCCCAATTTTCTAAATACTTTCATTAGTCCCTGGCCTTATCTTATAGTTAGGATAGCCTTATGCCTATCCCACGCATGCTTAAACTCCTTTACTGTGTTAACCTCTACCACTTCAGCTGGAAGGCTATTCCATGCATCCACTACCCTCTCAGTAAAGTAATACTTCCAGATATTATTTTTAAACCTTTGTCCCTCTAATTTAAGACTATATCCTCTTGTTGTGGTAGTTTTTCTTCTTTTAAATATAGTCTCCTCCTTTACTGTGTTGATTCACTTTATGTATTTAAATGTTTCTATCATATCTCCCTTGTCTCGTCTTTTCTCCAAGCTATACATGTTAAGATCCTTTAACCTTGTTTGCCACACAAGGAGGCAAAACGGGAGATAAGATACACTAAAGGGGGGTGTAAGACACAAAAGGGAAATAAGATACCCTAAAGTAGGTTACACCTTCAAAAGAAAGGGGATAAGAAACACAAAAGGTGGTAAACAATTCAAATGAGGGGTTAAGAGACACACAGGTAAATATATTTTTTTTGTGGGGGGGGTGGGCAAAATGCATCTTTACCTGTGTAGCCAAAAATCATTGCATTGGCCTTGTCTGTTCTAGGCGGCCTAATGTAAATTCTGTGAATATTTTATGACGGTCTTCATTGCGCACTGCACGTTGCTGACAGACATAACTGCTTAGTTCCTGTCTCCCACACTGAAAGCAGTCCTGGTCATGGTGGCAGGGTTCTGGATGTACAGTGTTTCAGCTTGAAACACTGTACAACCAGAGTTATTGGCAATTGTGTGCCACGGGCTTCTTGGACCCCAGGCACATGTGACTTAGGCAGCCTGGTACTCTGTTCGAAGGGCTGGCACCACCATACGGTGGCAAAGGTCTTAGGGTGCACTGGGAGGCACAATGTCCAGAAGACCAGCAGGAGGAGAGCATCCAGCTCTCCACCTCTTGAAAGTCACTCCATGTAATGTGGCTGATCGGTTAGCGGAAGAGAATCTTCTGTATCGTCTACCCAGTCTGACAGGAAACTGCTCACTGGAAGCACTGAATAGCTTCTTGTTAGACCGGGTAGAGGACACAAATCCTTTACTGCGTTCTGTGCAGCCACACTACAAAGAGGTAAGCAGGCACACCAGGAGGGGAGAGGCGAGAAGAGACCACAAAGGGACTGTGCGGAATGGAAGAGACCCACAAAAAGGGCTGAGGAAAAAGAGATACACAAATGAGGCTGAGGGAAAAGAGATATACGGAGGGACTGGAGAGAGAAAGAGGTGCTGGGTAAGGTGAAAAAGAGAAACAGAGGAGATAGGGAATTAAAAAAAAAAAAAAGAAGCACAGAGAGCAAAGAAAGTTCTGGGGAAAGAGGCACACAGAGGGGTTGGGAATAGAGGAAAGAGACACAGAGGGGCTGGAGAAAAGAGACACACAAAAGAGACTGGGGGAAAGATGCATATAGGGGGCTTGGGACAGGAAAGGTTAAAGGATCTTAACATGTATAGCTTGGAGGAATGACGAGACAGGGGGAATATGATAGAGTAGGAGTAAAGGAGGAGACTATATTTAAAAAAAGAAAAACTACCACAACAAGAGGACATAGTCTTAAATTAGAGGGGCAAAGGTTCAAAATAATATCAGGAAGTATTACTTTACTGAGAGTGTAGTAGATGCATGGAATAGCCTTCTAGCTGAAGTGATAGAGGTTAACACAGTGAAGGAGTTTAAGCATGTGTGGGATAGGTATAAGGCTGGGGACTAATGAGAGTATTTAGAAAATTGGGCAGACTAGATGGTTCTTATCTGCCGTCACATTCTATGTTTCTATGACATGGAAAAAAGATACGCAGAGGGGCTGGAGCAGGGACAAAAAGACAAACACAAAGTTGCTGGGGGACAACGACACATGGGGCAGGGAGGAAGTAGGAGACACACAAAGGGGAGATTGTAAAATACACACAAGGGGGAAAAATGGGGGATAAGATACACAAGGGTGTTGTAAAAAACAAAAGGAAAATAAGATGCACTAAGGTAGGTAAAACATTTAAAAAAGATAAGGAACACAAAAGGAGATAAGAAATTCAACACCGAAAGCAGTCCTGTCTTGTCCCTATCCCCTCCGCTAATAAATTTTTGATGGTTTTAGACGTGCAATTCGTTTTGTTCTGAATGTACATTCGGACGAATTTAGTGCAATTCGGACATTCGGATGCTTACTAATTTCCGAAGTGTCGAACCAAACCGAATTGCTGAAGTGCTTCAGATTTCTGAGAAGTGGCAAAACAAGTGGTATGGGTTAGGTTTAGGGTTTAGGTCCGAATTGCCGAAGTTCTGAATTGCTGAAGTGCTGAACCAAACCAAATGCCATTGGTCCGAATTGTCGAAACAGAAACATTTTTTTACTTACCCGAATTTCCGGACCAAGCCAATATTTTTGCCCATGCAAATCCCTAATGGTTTCTTTTGGGGGGGGGCGGGAGGGTTAAGGAATACTGCCATTGGGTCATTATTCTAATTAAAACAACAATGCTATAATAATAATAGATCTTATGGTAAAGGGAGGGGATTAAGGTTTGAAAGGGTTCAGTTTTCATTTAGCATTAAAAGGATTAAAAACGTGTGAGGGGTTATAGTTGTAGTATAAGGCGTGTTTAGAATGATTGTATTTAGGTTTAAAGTAGGGTTAAATTTAGCATTGAGGTAAAAGTTTAGTGTTTAAACCGAGGAGTAAGATAAAGTTGTTGTTTTTTCAGGTATAGGCTCTCATTGCTTAAATGAAAGGGTTTGTTAAGGTTTTGGAAGGGGTTAAATTTAGAGTAAGGAAAAATAGGTACTTATGGCAAGTGGAATTTGAAGGGTTATTAAGTACTCCCAGTCCTATGTCTTCTTTAGTCCATGGTCCTATGATTGATATCAGAGATGCAGTAGATGTTATACAGTTTGCATCACTCAATACTGTCCCTACTCCTCCTTCAAGGCATTTTCTGTGTGAGAGTGTGTTAGTGGGAAGATGGGAAATAAGCCCTTCCACTTTCTGTCCAGCCTCACACACAGACATTGGATGAGGTCAAAAAGCAGTGAGTTTTACACCCTCTAAAACCGGTCCATGCAGCTCTGTTATCAAGCATAGGAGGCTGACTGGACTACAGTATACTGGCCATGGCTCATGATACTTCTCTCTCCACCATCAGTCCACTTGAGCGCCAGAAGGGTACATTATAAGTGCTAAAACAGGCGCCACCTACAGGACAGACACATGAAGGCTGGTACCCACTCTGCCTAATGAGAAATCCAGCCCTGCTTCACTCCCAAGCAGAGCCACATGAATTTCAATCAGCAATGATCGGTGCAACTAGGACGTAATGGAACAAACAAACTACAGCATAGGATGCACTGATCAGCACTATGGGCAGTACATATGCTTTGTGTGGCTGAACTCCTTTCTGGTCAGACCACCTGAGTGCCTAAGTGTCCCTGGGCACCTATATTTGTAAAGCACTGTGGACTATGTTTGTGCTATAAAAATTATTTTAAAAATTCCCCGGCACTGGCACAGAAGGTTTTAGAACTGCAATAATAAGCAACTGTGTGCATGGATAATTTAACAGGAGACATCCTTGCAACATAGCATATACAAAGAGCATACTTATGTCCCTTTGTCCCTGCATGTCCCTTTAAGTGGAAAACGCTTTGCAAATCACAAATAATGATTAAATTGTTGCTCCAAACCCAGTTTTACAAGATAGTCAGCATTCACAGTAGTTTTATGTTTACACACTTGTGACACAGTCCTAAAATAGACATGTCAAACTTTGAACTTTATGGCTGCCTGAAGGCATTACGGGAACACTCCAAGCACCATAACGACTGCAGCATGCTTTAGGTATTACGGTTTCAGGGTTGTCCTGGTATCTTCCATGGAAGTAATCAGATCATTTGAAAAGTGTCTGACAACTTATTGTCTGCTCGGCACTGGTTACTCTTTCTGTCCTACGGTGGGTGCCATGAAACTCCTGGTACCATAACAAATACAGCACACTATAGCAGCTATGGTACTTGGGGTGTTCTTTTAACCCCTTAAGGACACGTGACATGTGTGACATGTCATGATTCCCTTTTATTCCAGAAGTTTGGTCCTTAAGGGGTTAAAGGAACACTATAACATTAGAAATACAAAATTGTATTGCACTGGTTACTCTTTCTGTCCTACGGTGGGTGCCATGAAACTCCTGGTACCATAACAAATACAGCACACTATAGCAGCTATGGTACTTGGGGTGTTCTTTTAACCCCTTAAGGACACGTGACATGTGTGACATGTCATGATTCCCTTTTATTCCAGAAGTTTGGTCCTTAAGGGGTTAAAGGAACACTATAACATTAGAAATACAAAATTGTAATTCTAACGCTATAGTGTACCCCTATCCCTATTATTTTGCCCCCACGTACATAAACATTTTAAAGATTCTTTATTCTCTCACCTTAATTCCAACTCTGAGATCCCTCAGGGCTGCATAGCTCTCCTCTTCCCGTGATGCCAGGACAATGAAGGAACATAATGGGCATGCGCAGCAAGCACTATGCACCCATTAGAGATTCCCTATAGGAAAGCATAGACTCAATGCTTTGTATGGAGATTTTAAAGATACTGGACGTCATCATGTAACGTGTGAGGACATCCAATGTCGTTTCATCGAGTAACCTCCGTGAAAACGCCGGGTGCGCCACTAGTGACTGTTTTCTGAAACTGCAATGTTTTCACTAGCAGGAGGACAGGGACTTTGGAACCAGACCACTTCAGTGTGAGATATTGTCCCTTTAAGTTTCTTATTGATTAAAAAGTGCAGCTCTTTCAACTCAGCTGATCATGACATGAAAGTGGGTGTGTAGCAGAAAAGGAGCCACTTCCTCATCACAGCAAGAAAACAACACATTCAGCCAACAGGTATGTTTCCCATTTGTGTTTACTATTAATATAACTATATAGAAAGTCAGAATTATAGTAACTATTGGATATTAGAGTTCTTTAGTAGAGACTAAAAAGTAGGAGTTAAGATTGCTAGCACACAGTTTCTCTGATAGGACTAGATAAATATTGTTTATATGTTAGCAGGGATACCGGGAAATAGGGTGATGTGACAGTCGTTAAAAAGATAAACAGTAATAGCAGAAATCTTATTGGCGAATGACTAGGTAACACAGACAAAAACCAAAATACAAAATTTCAGACAAAACTGGTGCTGGGAGACTGTGTGGGAAGCTGGGAACCGTGCTGTTGCCCAGATCCAAAAAGGTAAGCCCCCTGCACCTATTTGAAAATGTATAACCCTATATTTATAAAAATAGCCAATAAAGCTGACCTACTGGCATAATCCAGCAGTAATGAGCCTCTACTAGATTGGCCCAAGGGTGAACTTGCATGGATTCTCTCTTTGATGAGCTTCAATATTTTTAAGAACACACTTAAAGGACCACTCTAGTGCCAGGAAAGCATACTCGTTTTCCTGGCACTAGAGTGCCCTGAGGGTGCCCCCACCCTCAGGGACCCCCTCCCGCCCGGCTCTGGAAAGGGGAAAGGGGTTAAATCTTACCTTTTTCCAGCGCTGGGCGGAGAGATCTCCTTCTGCTCTCCTCCTCTTCTCCTCCCCGTCGGCTGAATGCGCGCGCGCATTCAGCCGGTCACATAGGAAAGCATTCATAATGCTTTCCTATGGACGCTGGCGTGCTCTCACTGTGAAAATCACAGTGAGAAGCACGCAAGCGCCTCTAGTGGCTGTCAATGAGACAGCCACTAGAGGACATAGGGGGAAGGCTTAACCCATTCATAAACATAGCAGTTTCTCTGAAACTGCTATGTTTATGAAAAAATGGGTTAACCCTAGAAGGACCTGGCACCCAGACCACCTCATTAAGCTGAAGTGGTCCGGGTGCCTAGAGTGGTCCTTTAAAGGCACCCAGACCACTTCACCTCTGTAGTTTTATGCCTGCAATGCCATGTTATAGAAACTATAATGTTTCTATTGCAGGATTAACACAGCTGTATCTGTCTTCCGTGTTAAGAAACTCTGTTCTCAAATGCTGCTCATAGAGAGCATATGATGTTAACTGTATAACTGCTAACTTCCTAACTGTATAGTGTTCCTTTAATACCTTTAACCCCTTAACCCCTTAAGGACCATACTTCTGGAATAAAAGGGAATTATGACATGTCATGTGTCCTTAAGGGGTTAATACATAGTAAGTGTGTTTGCAAGTAAATTATAAAAAAGAAAAACGTAGATAGTATGCAGTTAACAGGTCATATCGTTTTATACATAATCCAGGATTATACAGACAAGTGTCCTGGATAAAGCACATGAACACAAAAAGTGCAGTGTGTGCGCTGTTCCTTAATCCGTATACTGTTGAATTTATTCTCTAACAAACACACGTGACAAACACATCCCCTACACACATACACTTGTGAGTGAACTCATGGGTGGGCCTTGTAGGAATAAGGCATACTCACAGACCGTGATCTGTGTAAAGGGCCCCCCCAAAAATGGAGCTGCTTCCTGTTTGTTGATTATTGTGAGCACTCCCTCTAGAGAGCCTGTTTTAACACCAGGCCAGTGGAGCCAGTCTGCAGCCTGAGCCCATCATCATCATCCTCCTCCTCTTGATCTCATCTAGTGGTAAGTAGGCAATCCAATATATTATTAGTGGCACTAGTCTCTAATTTACCTCACATTAAGTGGCCTCTATAGTCACCAGAACCACTGCAGCGTAAACACACTTCCTTTTCAGAGAAAAAACACGGTGTGCAGCACTGGCGTTGGCTCATATGGCAGATCATATGGGTGGGGTATTGTGATGTTACATGGTGGGCAGAGCATTTGGGGGGGGGTGGCAAATATCCTTGCAACGGCCCGGTGTACAGTGACACAACATCAAGGCTTGCTAGTGGAGAATAAGGTAGAACCTGATTTTTTTCCAATGGCAGAAGTATGGCTTTAGTGTCCTGCAAATAAGACGGTAATGCTTTGACAAGTGGGTGTAGAATCTTCTCTAAGAATTTGCTAGGTCTTTTCGTTAAACTTTTGTTACCTTTGTGGCGTTCTTGTGAACCTTGGGCAGACAATAACATGTGGCAGTGGTGGGATTGTGCTGTGGTAACAACTATTTGAGTTCTTGGGAGCTTATAATACTGTTGTGTCATTAAGTAGACTCTCTTTCTCGAATACAAACTGACCTATAAGCCGTAAAGTGACAGACTAATAACACACGTGCTTTGTGCACTGATACACATCTCCTTACGCAATCTCTCTTTATTGGTTTCCCACACTCTCCTGGCATGCTTTTGACTACACTCTCTGTAATGTTTACTTCTCCATGACCTTTACATCTAACAAGGCCACTCAGGTGCCAAGAATGTAATCATTAACCTATGCAATACTGTCAGGGTTATTCACTAAACCTTAAAGTGTTGGGAATTTACCAGGAAAAATACAGACATCCCACTCCTATGGCATAGGTTAATTGCTTTACATACCCCTTTGCCGACAGTCCTGTGAGCTATTACTATTGTTATGTCCCACGACATGCGTAACAATGCATAACTGCGGCTACTGGGCTCCTATGAGTGGATGTGTGAGGTCAGTACATTACGACCTCATAATGCTCGCATAGAAGAACATATGACTACAGATGTGTCAATATGAGCATCTAAACAAATATGTATTTTGTCAATCAAACTTTAAGATGTGATAATACACATAGTACAGGGTATGCTATACAAATACAACATACAATTATCAGAAAGTCACAGTACCAGAGTATAGAAGATTAATTCTCTTTTTATTTTTTGAGTGTAGAGCGTAAGTACTCAGATGACAATATACAGTACAAACAGAAATCTGAACTAGCAAGCAAACCTCTGAAAACTTTAAAAAACGTACAAACACAAGACTTCTCTAGTAATTGAGCCTTACAGTAAATATAACTGAGCATGTAGGATTGCTTGTGTGGAGGCTGAGGATAGTGCTCCATAACCCTGAGGGGGAGGGATATGAAAGTAAGCATCCTTCTGGCAGAAGACTCATATGTAGAGATGTCGCAACATAAAATTTTCCGTTCGCGAACGGCGAACTTCCGCAAATGTCCGCGAACGGGCGAACCGCCATAGACTTCAATAGGCAGGCGAATTTTAAAACCCACAGGGACTCTTTCTGGCCACAATAGTGATGGAAAAGTTGTTTCAAGGGGACTAACACCTGGACTGTGGCATGCCGGAGGGGGATCCCTGGCAAAACTCCCATAGAAAATTACATAGTTGATGCAGAGTCTGGTTTTAATCCATAAAGGGCATAAATCACCTAACATTCCTAAATTGTTTGGAATAACGTGCATTAAAACATCAGGTATGATGTTGTATCGATCAGGTAGTGTAAGGGTTACGCCCGCTTCACAGTGACATACCAAACTCCCCGTTTAACGCACCGCAAACAGTCCATTTGCACAACCGCAAACTCCCCATTTGGATACCAAGCCATGTCAATGACATCCCGTTCCTTGTCCTCACTGATGTCATTGAAGGTCTCTTCCTCCACCCAGCCACGTACAACACCAAGGGTCCCCGAAAGGTGACAACAAGCCCCCTGGGATGCCTGCTGTGTTTGGTCTTCCACCTCCTCAAAGCCACCTTCCTCCTCTGACTCCTCTTCTTCAGACTCCTCTCTCTGTGTTGCCTCTCTCTGCGTTATTATAAGGTGTGTTAAATAGTACTATTCCTATCAGTTTAATCCCTGTTACATCCCCTATCAGGGGACGTGTATATGGCATCGATTTTAGGAACCGGGAGATGGAAAAAGATGCTTGGTCGGTCCTCCTACTTCAAATTTGGGGCACTGCGCGTGCAATCTAATGTGCCACCAGATAGAAGTGGTGTGTTAAGTAGTACTATTCTTATCAGTTTAATCCCTGTTACGTCCCCCTCATCAGGCCTTTTTTAGTCGAATGTATCGCCCACTGTCAGTCCCTTCAGGATCCATCCTTCATTCATCTTAATAAAGGTGAGGTAATCTAGACTTTTTTGACCTAGGCAACTCAGCAAAGGAAGCAGCAGCAGGTACAACATCATCATCATCACACCGTACGTCCATGTGTGTAAAACTGCCTAACAGTTATCTACATCCTCTGGCAATAATGGTTGCACATCACTCATTTCTTCCAACGGATGTGTAAATAACTCCTCTGACAGATCAAGTGAAGCGGCTGTGGTGCTAGTGTTGGTGGTGGCGGCAGGCGGGCGAGTGGTAACTTGAGAGGTGCCCGAAGCTAAGCTGGAGGAGGATGGTGCGTCCAGGTTCCGAGCGGAAGCTGTAGAAGATTGGGTGTCCTGTGTTAGCCAGTCAACTATGTCCTCAGATATTTTCGAGTTCAGGGTACGTGGCCTCTGAACACTGGGCATTATTCTAGGGCCAAAGGGAACCACAGCACTACGACCACGACGGCCCCTGCGGGGTGGCCTGCCTCTGCCTGTCATTTTTTTTTCGATTAGTGGTACTATGCGTGCAAGCTACTGTGACAACAGATATGAGTGGCACTGTGCACTGGCAGAAGTTGGCAGAGTAGACGCTGTAGGCCTGACACACACGCTTGCAGACAACTAACTGCTATTCAATCTATTTTTTTAAATGTACACTACTGTTACACCAGATATAAGTTGCACTGGTGTGACACTGTGCCCTGGCAGGCCCTGAAACGCACACGTGTGAAAGAAACTGACTGCTATTATATTACAGTCAAAAAAGTGTTTGTTTTTTTTTAAATGCAAGCTATTGTGACACCAGATATGAGTGGTGGCACTGTGCAAGTGGGCACAGTATACGCTGTGAGCCTGACACACACGCTGGCAGGCAGGCAACTGCAATTAGATTACACAGAAAGAAAAAAAAAAAAAAGCAGACGATGTTCTAGCCCTAAAAAGGGCTTTTCGGGGGTGCTGTCCTTACAGCAGAGATCAGATGAGTCCTTCAGGACTGTAGTGGACACTGAATACACTAGCCTAGCTATCGATTTCCCTATTAAATCATCAGCAGCTACACTGTCCCTCCTCTCACTAAGAATGCGGCTTCCGGGGGGTGGGGCCTAGCTGTCATGGAGGAAAGACGCACTTCGTGTGAGCTCCCTCAATATCTCACTTTAAGCAGCTATCAACAAGCGAATTTCACCCCAGAAGGGGATGACCCAACAATGTTGCTCCTACCTGACCGACCCGACATGCTTAATAGCGGTCAGCAACTCGAAAGTCTTACTTACCTCCGCGTGGCAAGTGTGGCCTGGTGCTCACCGGGTGGGAGAGGCGGCCGATCTCCCGATCCTGGGATGCCCAGGAGCAGCTACTTCCCGGCAGGAGCTCCGTTACACCCCCCCCCCCCCCAGGACCTGTGGGGGTTACCCCGGTCCACCCCTGAGAGGCTGTCTGGGGCTAATGGATGCACAGAGCACAGCCGCCCAGGCTGAAATACTCATCTGCAACTCTCCCAATATGGCGGCAGCCGCGTGTCCTCCTGGTACCAGCAAAGCATGGCAGGATATTGAGTCTAAGCTGGACAGACTCTTTAATCAATTTTGGAAGCAAACGACAAGCAGGAAGCCCCAACAAGCTCCACCACAGCCCCAACAAGCTCCACCACAGCTAAGCGAAGCAGTCCCCATTAAAATCCACCAACGCAAAAGGCGTCGAAGACGGGACCGGAGGCACAAACAGAAATGCAGAGCCTGCCCCACGTCAAGCACTCGCCTCCACCTTAAGCCACCACAATCCCGCACCGGACGTGAAGCACCACCGGGACAGATCCGACCACCTGACAAAACAAGCTTCCACCACCTCAAGCCGCGAACCCGGCACTCAGCCAGAGACTTGCCTTTGTTGTTCCAGGTATCAGGGACTCCCAGGGTCTGCACCTGGCGCCCAGAAGGGATCGGATGAGCACAAGCAGTAAACAGCAGCCAGCCAAGCATGTCCCACTATAGCCGATCCTCCACACCATGCCTTTGATCACATGAACTGCTCTCTGCACATTAACTAAATCGTAAAGTAGCAAGCGTTTAACATGTCATTATTTCACCTCCTAAAGAGTTTATTGTCGTAGTTCCTTACATGCCTTTACCTTAACCGTTCATGTATTATGTTATTCACTAGTCTCATCTCATGGGGCGACTCACACTTGATTTATAACTAGTGGTGGAGCTGCTGATATAAATACACAGTTGATAACGTGTAAGCTACACCCTAAACATCACAGCCATCTTTCACAACAATGTACTGCTATATATTCATACCCTCAGTGCAACTAGCCATGATATACGCACGTTCAGCCTAGCATGCTCAAATAGAACACACTTCTGTCTATATAAAAAAAAAAAAAAAAAAAAAATGCAGCTTCCGAATGAATCTAAAATGGATGCTGTCCAGGAGGTGGGAGGGAGGGTCTGCTGCTGATTGGCTGGAATGTGTCTCTGCTGACTGAGGTACAGGGTCAACGTTTACTCAATGATGACGAATAGGGGGCGGACCGAACATCGCATATGTTCGCCGTCCGTGGCGAACGCGAACAAGCTATGTTCGCCAGGAACTATTCGCCAGCGAACTGTTCGGGACATCTCTACTAATATGAAATAATTAGAAGCATAGGATGGGAATATTTTTCATAATGAGTAAAGCATAATTAAGTGACAATGATCCAACTACTAGGGCAGGGATAGGCAACCTTCGGCACTCCAGATTTTTGGTGGACTACATCCCCCATAATGCTCTTACACCCATAATGCTGGCAAAGAATCAATGGAGGTGTAGTCCAAAACATCAGGTGTGCCGAAGGTTGCCTATGCCTGTACTAGGGTATCATGTTTGGGGTAGAAATAAAAATGTGTACGATAAAATTGCTAGCGTTGCCAAAAAATTCTAAGAGCACAAAATAGATGCAGAGGTCTAGCACCACGAGATAAAGGGTATGAAACTATTCCTAATCACAGGATAATAGTACATATAGTAATATTTGGGGGTTAAATAATGAGGGTATAACATACAACTAAAAAAGACAAAAATATTGAGATATGTAAATGTTAGGGCAATTAAAAAATGCCCACTGGTACAGATGGTAAGAATGACAAAATAAAATTGCATTATACCACAGAAGTTAAAAAATATAGAAGATAATAAAAATAAGAAGCTTTACTTCAGTGCAAGGAAGGGGGTTGGAATAGGGAGCTATAGTGCCAGAAATACAGCTTTGTATACAAGGAGTTGGCTCAGTGGAGCCAATAGAAGCTGCTTGTAGGAGCTGACAGCACAAGGATGGCAGTGACTGGCACCCAGCAAGATTCAGGTATTTTGTCAAAGCATGACTGCTGTCTAGATGACTGTACCACCCACCCGGTGCCCCCCTTTCCCAATGACACACAGAGACCGTATAAAGTTGGGTAAGGGCATCGGCCACAGCTTTATTTAATTTTTCCATGCCAGCAACATAAATACTGTCAGCTGTTGGGGTGATTGCCCAACAGACAGGTCTATCCCCACAAACCATGAGTCCATGAGCAGCATGCCTCCGCCATGAGCTCCCAACAGGCTGCGACTCCCCAAGCCTCCTCGGCAACTCCATCAGTTCTGCCTGCGCTGGCCAGGACTCCCGCGTGCTGTGACAAAACAAGAAAAGACAACCAACAACAAGCACCAGAAACAAAACCCACATTCCTTCAATAACCAAATGTCCTAAGGGCGGGAAAGTCAGGATCCCTGCACTTTCAAGAGCTGACTGGTAAGTCCCCTCCCCTCACTGTCCTTATAACTGTCTTCCATCTTAGCAACTATGTATCCATATATCCCCCTCCCATCTCCTCTTCCTTTAAGACTCCTTATCCTAGCCGCAGTCATGTCCCCCCTTCCTTGTCAGTCCAGGGAGGTGTCTTGACTGCTGTCTAGATGACTGTACCACCCACCCGGTGCCCCCCTTTCCCAATGACACACAGAGACCGTATAAAGTTGGGTAAGGGCATCGGCCACAGCTTTATTTAATTTTTCCATGCCAGCAACATAAATACTGTCAGCTGTTGGGGTGATTGCCCAACAGACAGGTCTATCCCCACAAACCATGAGTCCATGAGCAGCCTGCCTCCGCCATCAGCTCCCAACAGGCTGCGACTTCCCAAGCCTCCTCGGCAACTCCATCAGTTCTGCCTGCGCTGGCCAGGACTCCCGCCACCGCGATGACGACTTCCCCTCACGCCTCCTGCCGTCATCGCGCCCCCCGCAGACAGCGCAACCTCAATCCCACTCTGCAAACCCGTGTTCAGGATGTCCAACCCCATCTCATTCAAGTGGACCCCATCCCTCCTCATTAAGTTCTGGTTCTCTCCTTCCAGCTCCACGTGACGGACGACCACCCCACCTAGCCACCGGACAAATTTCCCCACTGCAATATTCAGCTTGCGCCGGCTCTTCTCCAAACCGCGCGAGTGCGGCAGCGCGCGCCAGCACGGCCTGGAAACCACCTCCGACCAAACCAAGGTCATGTCCGGAAACAGCGCCATGCACCTCGCCAAGTCGTGCCGAATCGCGTGGATAAGGTCCACAGTCCTGGATACCCCCAAGTCGTTCCCGCCCGCATGGACCACCACCACCACCGGCCCTGACACAAACTTACGGAGCTCCACGAACTCAGGATATACTTGCTGCCATCGGAGGCCCCTAATGCCCTTCCACCTGACTCGGGCCAAGTCCACTGAGAACCCCAAATTTCGTCCGTAGGCCCGGTCTTCAGCTCGCCTAGCTGCCCAGTACACATAGGAATGCCCTAGTATCCACACGTACCGGGGCTGCCCACCTACAACGAGAAGAGGGTTACAGCATATGAGGTCAGACATAAGACTTAAAACGCCCCGACTCCCATCTTCCAATGCGTTGAATGCCCGCAGCCGAGTAACCCAAAACACTTGCCTGGGTAGCCGCCCAATCCGAAAGGAATGGGCCGAAAACCCTTGACTTTCCATACCACCCGCGGCCAATGCTCTCTTCAGCATTGCCGAGAACTGATAGCGTGTTAGGGGAGACCCATCCGCGTGAGCCAACAAAGGGCCTCCCCGCTCTGGGCGCACCTCCAGAAAATCGTGAAAAGCCCCGACAGGACAGACGACATCCCTCGTGGCCCCTAAACGAACCCAGGCACCCCGGGCCGCCTGGTCCGTCTTAGAGCGCCGCACAAAAATGTCAACGGAGGAAGTAGACCACCGCACATCCGACAATGCCAAAGGCGAGACCTTCCCCTTGCTCGGGGCTACCAACTCGCCGATGCGAAAGGCTCCAAAAAAGCAGACCGAGAAGGCTACGCGAAACAACTTCGATACATAATCCGAGCCACAGACCCGCGGCAAGACTAAAAGAATCCGCCGCAACATCTCCACCGAAATCGGCCGACGACGATCCGGGCGACGCCGCAGTCGCCACCCCTTCACCACCCTCTGGATCCCAAATTCCTTAGTAACATCCTGTCAGCCCACAAATCGAAACAAGAAAGACAGGGCAGCCAGCGCCTTCTCCGCTACTGCGCAAGACCTACCTCTCCTGATCAAGTCATCCAGCAACACAAGAGTCGCCTCCGAACGTCCCGTTTCGGTGGATACATCCCCGTCCCGTGCTGCCGACAGCCACTGTTTCCACACTGCCCGGTATGCCTTCCAGGAAGCCTCCGCCAAGGAGTCCGGACACTGCAGACCGGTCCGCCGCGCCTCCGGCGCTGCCTCGCGAAACCGCTCCCACTGCAAGCGAGACAATGCATCAGCCACCACATTTTGCACACCCGGGACATGTTGCGCCCGCACCCAAACATTAAACTGAAGACTAAGGAGCACGAGGTGACGGAGAAGAGCCAAAACTGGTGGGGACGAGGAGGACGATCGGGCAATCACATGAACCACACTCATGTTGTCCGTGTGAAAGACCACCGTGTGATTTCTCAGCTCCTCACCCCACAGTTCCAGCGCGACCACTATCGGAAACAGTTCCAAAAAGGTCAAATTCCTTCAAAATGGGGAAGACTGCCATTCCTCCGGCCACTCCCCCGCGCACCACTGACCCCGAAAATACGCTCCAAAGCCAACGGACCCCGAGGCATCGGTAAAAAGATCCAATGCAGCATTGGTGGTGGCCTCCCTCAACCAGCAAGAGTGCCCGTTGTAACGTCTGCGGAAGGAGCTCCACACTGCCAGATCCGCCCGAAGGCGCCTCGTGATCCGAATGTAATGGAAAGGTTCCCTCACCCCCACCGTGGACAAGGACAATCTACGACAAAATGCCCGACCCATCGGTAACACCCGACATGCAAAAACCAAGTGCCCCAAAAGGCCCTGCATCTGTCGCAACTGAACCTTCTTGGAACCTTTGACCAAGTCCACCAGCCGAAGCAACCCTTCCAACTTCTCTTCCGGAAGCCGGAAAACCATACTCTCGGTATCAATTTCGATACCCAAGAATGAAAGGACCAACACCGGGCCAACCGTTTTTTGTTCGGACACAGGAACTCCGAACTCTGACGCCACCCGCCGGAATGCCTGAAGCAACGCTGTACAATCCTGGGAACCCAACGGACCAACAAACAAAAAATCATCCAGGTAATGTGTCAACGAACACAAACCCGCAACTCTGGACGTGACCCACTCCAAAAAAGAAGAAAATAGTTCGAAATGATAACAAGAGATAGCGCAGCCCATGGGCATACACATATCATAATAGAAGCAACCGTTAGCGAAACACCCCAACAAGTGAAAGCAATCCGGATGAACCGGCAACAAACGAAAGGCCGATTCAATGTCCGATTTTGCTAATAACGCCCCACGACCGGCCCGCCGCAGGAGGAGCAATGCCGAGTCGAAGGACGCATAACGTACCCTGCACGCATCCCTGTCGATGTCATCATTGACCGACGCCCCCGAAGGGTACGAGAGATGGTGAATCAATCGAAAAGCTCCCGGATCCTTTTTGGGTACCAGACCCAGCAGAGACACCCTCAGGTTGTGGAATGGGGGGGAATCAAAGGGGCCGGCCATGCGGCCCCGTTGAATCTCCGCCTGCAACTTTTCCTGTAACAAACCCTCTTTTCCCCGCGTGGACCGAAGATTGTCCGCGAACTGGCCCTCGTCCGACAGCACAAAGGGAATCCAGAAACCCGTTGTGAAACCGTCGAACAAAAGGCTAGCAACGTCCCTCTTAGGATACTGGACGAGCCATGGACGCATCTTTTCCACGCTCACTGGAGTCCTCTCTGCGAGGAACGTCGTCCCTACCAGAGCCCTTGGAGGCAGATGGTCTGCCCTTCTTGAAACAACGGAGAGCCGGGTGGGCTCCCCCACAGTGGGCACACTCGTGCCGGAATCTGCAGGAGCTAAACCACTTACAGTGGCTCTCGTTGAAGAGCCAACAGACTCCCTTCCTCTGACCTGCCGACGTACCTGTGGGGACGCCGGCCGCCACCGAAAAGGGAGAGGGTCTACACGGGGTCATAAGTAGCAGCCACAGGCTGCCGTCCTGCACCCCAAAACCCATACCCGGGCACGCCGCCATCTTCTGGCGGAATTGCTGGTCGTATTTGAACCAGCATTGCCCTCCATAAACCTTGTAGGCGCCCCAAATTAAGTCCAAATAACCAAATAAAGAGGGGGCCCTCTCAGGGAAACGGCGCACTAGCACGCTGGCAAAGATATTAAATCCTTGCAGCCAATTACCGAACGTACGCGGGATAGCCTTACCCTTTTCTCCCTCCAATTGTTCGCCACGTCGCGGTCTGTCCACGGACTCCTTGTCTGGCGGAACGAGAGAAAGGAGATCCACATACTCACCACGAATAATCTTCTCTTGCACCTCCGCTGGCACATGTAAACCTAGGGGGGCCAGTTCACACCCTGGAAGAAAGGAACCAACCCCAACCCCCTGACCCCTCAAACTATCCGCACTACCTGGACCCTGAGCCCCTAGACCAGTACCCCTGGCTTGCCCCTCCACTAACATCCTCAGCAGGCGCAACACCTCGCTATCCTGACCTGAACCCCCTGCAGCACCCCAGGCGCCTGCGCATGCTGACTCACCAAATGAGGGGAGGCGCAGGGGCCGTCTTCCATCGCCTTCTCGCTCCTCCTCACCGGAATCCCCCTGGAGCCTCCCAGCTCCCAGAGGGGCTGCAGCCGACACGGCCTCCCGACCGCCGGCATCTTGGCAGTACTGCAACCTTGGGGCTGCCGCCTGATTCGCGGCACCCCATGAACCGGCCGGTCCTGGGGACTCCCATCTCCTTGGGGCTGCTGTCCGGCTCACAGCACCCCTATTGCTGCCTTCTTCCGCCGGCGCTTGTGGTCTCCAGGCGCCCGGCATCCTATTTCCTATTTGACTTACTGTGGGAGCGTGTCATGGCACTCCTGGCACCAAAACCACTACAGAGGGCTGTAGATGTTCTAGTGCTTGAAGCATTACTTTAGATTGAATAGGTCAATATCTAGGAGCCAGAAATTAGAGATAAATTATGCACAAACAGACCCCTCTAAATTAAGCAGTGGTGTACAGCTGTATTTGGATGGTTATTCACTTCTCTCACTTTTTTCACTCAAGTGAATTGTAGTAAATTAAAGGGCTTCTCAAAGTACCATAAACACTTTAGCGATTTGACGTGGTCATGGTGCTTGGAGTCTGTATGTGCAACCTTTGGTTCACTATGAAACCCTAGGCATACAGACTTTAAACCCTTTGCTGTGTTACTCTACCTCCAGCAGCAGTATTGATGCATTATTAGTCAGCCCAAAACAATTTCTATGCAGAGTTGCACACACTGGCTTACATAGCTGATGAATAGCAAACTTTGCAGAAGCTGTATTTTGTCACAGCCTATTGGCAGACACTGGGTAGCCAGCAGTGACCTAGGTAAGAGGGCAGACTGTTGCACAGTGTTTTGCCCCATTACTCTTAAAGTACGCCTGACATAACCACTAAAGCAGGCTGCAGTGGTTATGGTGCTTAGAGTAACCCATTAACTTGTAAATGGCAAGTATTAGGCAAATAGCAGATCTGGAAAAATGATCCAAATCAACTGTAATAACTGCTCAGTTCGCCTGCGTTTTAAAGTGTTGAATTGGCTAGACTTAGTTTTGTAAAACACCAAGGTGTGGGGGTTATTCACCAAGTAATGAATTGGAGCCCAAACTGCAGCAACGAAGACAGAATGGCAAAAACCCTCAAATTCAGCTTTGTCCAACTTTATCACAGCTTAATATTAACAGCTGGAATTTCAATTCATCACAATTCAGTGAGTGAAGAAACTCACTCAAAATAGACACCAGCGGGTTATTTACTAATCTGGGATTTTGTGGGAAACAAAGTGAATTTTAAATTTCACAAATTTAGTAACAAAGTGAAGGGAAAAAAATAAAGAAAATATTCTCCACCTCGGCTACCGTGGGCTAATGTCCACCCCAGTGAATATCCCCGCTGCTGCTCGGTAAATGGTTGGGACTCCCCCATGCTGAGCAGCCCGGTGATGACGCTCTGTGGCCCGCGGGCCAGGATCCCGGCAGGACGCGGTGTAAATACCCCGTGACGTCATCACCGCTCAGCTGATCAGCCGCCTCGCTCCCCCCCGGAAGTGACGCAGGCAGAACTCCGCTGGAAAGAAAACAATCGCTGCGGCTGGCACGCGGAAGAGTTCACTGCGTCCTGCCCGGCCGCCCGTCACCTCCTCCTCCTACCGGGGAGACAGCGCGGGGCCCCCGACCGGGACCGACCCCGCCACGGCCATCACCGCCTCCTCCTGCAGTGCCTCCTGAGGCCGGCTGGGTAACGGTGAGTACTCGGGTTACTGTGGTCAGAGAGTGCGGGGTTAGCGGGTGTCACACCGCGGAGACAGGCCGTGCTTGCCGGTATACCGCGCTCCCGGTGACAACGCTGCCCGGCGGCCGTGAAGGTCATCGCAGGCCTCGCTGGCGTCTTTTAAAGAGTTTGTGGGCGGGGCTAACGCTGCGTCACGCGGGATCCGCTGCTGGCACAGGGTTAATGAGGGGCGGGGCTGGGCGCGTGTCACCGCCTGTCAGGTAAAATGGGCGGGGCTACACACAGCTTACCTGCTACCAGGGGGAATGGGCGGGGTTACACACTGCTTACCTGCTACCAGGGGGAATGGGCGGGGTTACACACTGCTTACCTGCTACCAGGGGGAATGGGCGGGATTACACACTGCTTACCTGCTGCCAGGTGTAATGGGCAGGGTTACACACAGCTTACCTGCTGCCAGGTGGAATGGGCGGGGCTACACACTGCTTACCTGCTGCCAGGTGGAATGGGCAGGGCTACACACAGCTTACCTGCTGCCAGGGGGAATGGGCGGGATTACACACAGCTTACCTGCTGCCAGGGGGAATGGGCGGGATTACACACTGCTTACCTGCTGCCAGGTGGAATGGGCGAGATTACACACTGCTTACCTGCTGCCAGGTGGAATGGGCAGGGCTACACACTGCTTACCTGCTGCCAGGTGGAATGGGCAGGGCTACACACTGCTTACCTGCTGCCAGGTGGAATGGGCGGGATTACACACTGCTTACCTGCTGCCAGGTGGAATGGGCAGGGCTACACACAGCTTACCTGCTGCCAGGGGGAATGGGCGGGATTACACACTGCTTACCTGCTACCAGGTGGAATGGGCGGGATTACACACTGCTTACCTGTTGCCAGGGGGAATGGGCAGGGCTACACACAGCTTACCTGCTGCCAGGGGGAATGGGCGGGATTACACACAGCTTACCTGCTGCCAGGGGGAATGGGCGGGGCTACGCACTGCTTACCTACTGCCAGGGGGAATGGGCAGGGCTACACACAGCTTACCTGCTGCCAGGGGGAATGGGCGGGATTACACACTGCTTACCTGCTGCCAGGGGGAATGGGAGGGGCTACACACTGCTTACCTACTGCCAGGGGGAATGGGCGGGGCTACACACTGCTTACCTGCTGCCAGGTGGAATGGGCGGGGCTACACACTGCTTACCTACTGCCAGGGGGAATGGGCAGGGATACACACTGCTTACCTGCTGCTAGGTGGAATGGGCGGGGTTACACACTGCTTACCTGCTGCCAGGTGGAAGGAGGGTGGGGGGGTTGTTATTCTAATTGTTGTTATTGAAGTGTCAGGTAGTCTTGTTTCAGTAACCACCACTAGCAGCTGATTAATTTAGCAACTCTACTAAACGTTAATTATGAGATGGTACAGACAAAATTATCATTGCTGGTTTAGTAATGCGAGTATATAATAGAAATACCCCTTATACAGAAGTGGTTTTGGTGTTTTTATATTGTGTCGGCAGTCCAACAGCTCAGTTCTGTTATATTATAAGAGACACTATAGTTACCAGAATAACTTTAGTTTACTGAAGTACTTTTTGGTGTATAGATCATACCCCTGCAGTCTCACTTTTCAATTATCTGCCATTTCGGAATTAAACCACTGTGTTTATGTAACCCTAGTCACACCCTCCCTGCATGTGACGTACATAGCCTTCTTACACACTTCCTGAAAATGAACCTATCTAGGTTCCTTTATTGCACAGTCTGTTTAATATTTCTTATCTCCTGCTGCTCTGTAATAACCTCCATGACCCTGCAGGAGCCTCCTATGTGTGATTTACAGTTCAATTAATAGAGGAGGAGTTAAACGTCTAAAGCATTTTAACATCTGATTGAAAATGAAACAATTTTTTTTTTCATGCAGACAGTGTGAGTCACAGGCAGGGGAAGTGTGTCTAGGGCTGCATAATCAGAAACAAAAGTGATTTGAAACAACACTGTCAACCTCCGACACACATTTTGACTGTGTTGGAAGTTCGCTGAAATTCCAACCCGATCAAGACATATACAGAGACAAAGTAAGGATTACTTTGTATATCTCTATTTTTCCTCTGCCTGCAGGGAATTGGCTGTGTCTATGGAGGGTTCTGTGGTCTCACTTAATCCTCCATAGATCTCAATGCTGTACTCTCGCTTAGGCTCAAGGAGCTGGAAGAGAGCAGACTGAAGAAGATGGCGGCACCCGTGAGGGATAGGTTTGGATATGTAAATCTCCCCTTACTTTCCCGGCCACTGGACGTTGAGCGTGCCGCTTTAACTCCTAAATGGCTGAGTATTGAGCAGGGAGACTGCTGGGACATGATCTATACCAGGGGTTGGCAACCTTCGGCACACTCCAGATGTTTTGGACTTCATCAAAAAAGGTCTTAGTCATAATGCTAGCAAACTGCCAGGTGAGATGTATTCAATAAATTTCAACAATGCTAATGCTGAACCTCCCCTTCCCCGAGCAGAGTTTAATGGACAGTAGATGACACTTCTCTTAAGAGCATGCACGCTAACACTGAGCTTTCATTTTGCTTTTGAATGTATCTTTTTTTCTCTGTGTACTGCCATGGCATCTTTGTATTTTAGTCAACAACCCCTACAGTGACTTGCTCTCTTGTGTAGTGATTCCTATGGAGGGCCACTGGAGATACTTACTTGGACCTTTCTCTCTTCATCATCCAGTCTGGGTTTTTAATTATCACCAGGTAGATGAAAACATTAACTGGTGTACATGCATGAGAGAACAAAATGGGGGTTATTGAAGTTCTTTCTTCATATATGTTCTCTCTTACATGGGATGAAAAGCTTTTGGAATCTTTTGTGCATTAAAGGACCACTATAGTGCCAGGAAAACAAACTTGTTTTCCTGGCACTATAGTATTAATAGGTCCCCCCACCCACATGGCCCCCCTCCCGCTAGGCTGAAGGAAGAGGAAGGGGTTAGATCACTCACCTTTCTCCAGCGCTGGGGACTCTCCTCCTCCTTTGGACGTCATCGGCTGAATGCAAGAGCCGCACACGCATTCAGTCAGTCCATAGGAAAGCATTCTCAATGAAAATCACAGAGACAACCACTAGAGGCTGGCTTAACTCAATGAGACAACCACTAGAGGCTGGATTAACCTTATTGTAAACATATGTTTACAGCAGGCAGGGTTAACCCTAGATGGACCTGGCACCCCGACCACTTCATTAAGCTGAAGTGGTCTGGGTGCCTATAGAGGTCCTTTATTCATTGGGTGCAGGTTGGTTAACAGTGAAGGAATCCTGTCACTGAGAAAACAGCTGTTTTCTAGCCCTATCAGTAATGTGAGTTTGATCAGCATTCAACTACACATGGTTGCAGTGATAAGCACTTCCGTGAACAGTGTGGCACAATCTTACAGTCAGCTCATTGCGCTGAAAAACGACAGCTGCTTAGCAGGAGATTACACATTTGGGGAAACTAGATAGCAAACGAATCAATGTGCATGTAATGTCAAGTGCTAGTCAGCCAATATTAAATATGTGCAACATTATCTTCGAAATACAGATGTGGATCTTACTGTATACCCTGCTTACTGTTGGGGGGTTTTCTTTCTGTTTTTGTTTCCTTATGTCCCTTATGATGTGTCCTTCGTCACTTACCTTGTTTATATTTATTAACTAGTATTCCCTGTGCTGGATCTGAATATCCAGGAGCTGCCATTATGTTCCCCCCTGTCCATGATGTCTGCAATTTTCCCTTCTGTCAGATTCTTTTGACTGATGGATTGTGGGTAAATTGCTTAGCAAATGAAGTGGAAGTTTGCTTAAACACTGCTCATTGCCAAAGATCACATTTCCCTTAAAGGGAAACTATATAGTCCTGGTACTATAGCTCCCTATAGTGCCCCCCACCTCACTCCGCTTCCGCTCCTCCCCGCCAATGTCAGCTTGCGGGCGGGACGTAAGGCGCATACATGGCGATCGCCGTGATCACACTAGGATTTCCCCCATAGAAAAGCATTATATAATACTTTCCTATAGGGTTTTGGGTGACACTGGATGTTGTCATGCATAGCGTGAGGACGTCCAGCGTCAGACAACCAAAAGTCGCGTAAAGTCTTGTAGACCGCCAATAGAGGTGGAATTAAATCTAGCAGGTAATTATTGCAGTTTATTAAAAACTGCAATAATCACAACTGCAGGGTTAAGGGACCTGGGACACCGCAACCAGACCACTTCAATGAGCTGAAAAGGTCTGGGTACCTATAGTGTCCCTTTAAGAAAAGGTAGTCCCTAATTTTTGTAACGTATAACTAAAAACTAAGGTGAGCTAACAGGAAAAAAAACTATCAGAAATATAAGGCCAAAAAAGGATTTATGTAAAAATAAAACCCTCTGGAGCGGTGGGGGTTATTTCTCTCCCCACATACCTCTGCTGATTTCAAGCGCCTGTACTGGCACAAGTCAAAACCGCAGTGGACCACCTCAAGATGGCAGATACGCAGTTCCTTTATGTGCATGAGCCTCCGATCATCCAACAGACTGCAGCTGATGGAATCCTGACACATCTGAATGTGATATTTGAGTGCTTCTGGGCAAAATTGGAGGGCCGACTTCTTACAGCACCGACTCAACCTCAGGAAGAGAAGAGGAGAGAAGTGAGGGGGTCCTCACCGGGCGCAACTTCCAGGCAAGCACAAGAGTTTCCCAGCTTATGCCTACTTGGGCTGAAAGCCAGACGGGATACACTCCCGCCACCTCGACCACACACGCGGAAGATCCAGCGTCACTGGGTGAGACAGTCCATCTGGAACTGAAGCTGTTTCCTGAAAGGGACAAACTTGGACTCACTAATGTGCCCCCGAGTTTGTGGATCAGTGATGCAGGCCCTCATAATGGCCTGCAGCCGTGGGTGTGCTCCTCTTACCTTCCGTCTCACAGCACCATTCACCTACCTCTTCCTGCCTCTGACCTGGGGCATCGGCTGACCGGGGACTTTACATTACGGGCCCACTGTTGGAAGCTACCCAATAGCCAGCTTGAGTGTCTCCAGTATGACAGTCTTACTGCACCGATGGGCTCACAATCACAACAGATTGCTTTGTTCCAGTTTGTATTTTATTTTCTCTTTTGATATGCCATTACTTTTTTATGTGCCATCCTGTGCTGAGTTAGAGGAGGGCATTAGTGGTATTACCATCCTGTATATCTAGCTTTGTGCCCTCAAACACTCTTAATTTAAGTTATCCGTGCTTTAGATTCCACATTACACTTATAATGGAGGGTAGGGTAAAACCTACAAATAAGTCTGGGTGCATTGAGTGTATAATGTTTTTGTTTCTGTTCTAGTTTTTTTTTAATCCTGTCATGTACATCCCAATCAGTGGTAACGCTCACATGATACTCCTTGGCTCTAACCAGCTTTTTTCTGCTCGATGGAGTACATGCTAAAATCTGGCAGGGGTGCTGGGTTAAAACCTTCCTGTTAGCTAAACATAGTGCTTAAGCTTGTTTTATTTTCCTAAGACCAATTCTAGTCTAAACTCCTGTCTCCTCGCTAAACAACATATCTCTAGTACACATTAAAGACATGGAGGCTTTGCCTGACATAATACAAAATGTGCACTAATCTCTGATGCTGACCGTCTGATGTTATTCTATGTGTTATCCTAAACTTTCACGTGCTGTTGGGGCATTGCAAGCTCTACTGTTTTATTTTTATGCACAACAAAAATAAATAAATACCAGGATTTTTATAGCTTTTGGAAGGTTTCACCAAATATTTTTGACCCTGGCAATGCCCCTGCCTATAACAGATGCAGACAGCATGTACATCAACTTCAAAATCATGTCACCTTTATTATCCATGTGAAACAATCCAATTGACATCAATATCACATAAAGCACCCATGTAAAAAACAAATTACGTCCATAAAGCAACAAACAAATGTACAGATGGGCCTGACAAAGAGGCAGTGACAGAGAGGCACGACAGTTATCACTGCTATAATGCATAAAAGGGATTGCTCTTTATGTTTTAGTATATCCTGTGTTATATGGGACTTGCAATAAGGTTCCATATGGACACACTGGCTGATGGCTGTATATACCGCACTGACTTTCAAAACTTTTTTTTTATATCTTTATTTTTGCTGTGCAGGTAAAAAAAAATACAAACTGGTTCCAGGTACCCCAACGGCAGTCCTTGAGCTGCTTGGCTTGTATAACAAATAGGGTAGTTGCTAGGCATTGCACATTTTTTGGTAAATTAGGTGCAAGATAAGGTTACATGCAGGCAGTATATTCAGTTTAGCTAGGTACATGCTTAGATATGAGAGATATAGCATCACCCCTTAGTCCCCTATAGCTACTTATGAATGCAGTTAGTAAGGCTAGAAAAGTAAGACTGGTAATATTTCAACATTACCATAGTTATACTGGGGCAGGTAAAGACTAGTTAGGTCATATTTAGAAAGTCCCCTTGTGACTGGTTAATTCATGCCCTCTGTGGATTCAGCTTGTTCGGGCTGTTGTCCGGTGGTCTGCCTGTGTTTCGGCTGCTGCGGGGCTGGTTGACAGGTGCTGCACGGAGTGATGTGCGGCATCCGGCTCGCTGGACCTAGACCCCAGTGTGTCTAGAGGGTGGCGTGGGGGCTGATGTTCCCTGCTGTTCAGGCAAGTGCTGGCTTGGCGTGCTGTGCCCCTTTTCCCGCCGCTAGTTGCTGTTCCATCCCTTTACCGGAGCCGGGAACTTGAAGAGAGTCACCCGAGGTAGGTGTCCCGTTAGGGTGCCAGGATGTGTGCGTGCGGCTGGATTTTGTGGGTGTCTTATCCTTTGGTGCTGCTGAACCACGTTGGTTGCGGCGTTTGTGGGGTGGGCATCTTTCATTCAGATCTTGGGGTTAGGCGCGCGGTCTCCGCCATCTTAGAGTCTGCATCTGGTAGTGCTGCTAGGCCTTAGTCTCAGTCGTAGTGGTCGGGGCTTCAGGGTGAGGACCAGGATCCCCCCCGCCGGTCCAGAGGGGGGGAACGGAGCCGATTCCTCGAGGGTGTAAGCCCCAGGTTGGACACTGTTCGGCAGGATAGCGGGGCGGCGGCTGTCCGCTCCACTCACCGCCGGAGTAGGCCTCAACTTCAGCATTGAAGATTTGTCCCCCAGGGGACTAATACTCGTCGAGCAAGCCTCACCCTGGGTTCAGTGCACTCTGCCCGTCGAGGGCGCCGTTGCTGGCCGGTATTTTTGATAAAAGTTGTAGTTTTGTGGCTGAATGGCTTAGTTTTTGCTGGAGCTGGTCTGTCTTGCGACCGTCCAGCTTGGCGGTCCGGCCCCGCCCCCGACTTTCAAAACTTTTTGACTTACGGGTGTCAGACGGGAGATTTGGGGGAGACGATGACACTACTGTGAGGGAGGGAGTGGGTTTAGTAGGGGTCTTGGGTCACCGGTTAGCCATACTTGGGGATTAAAGGTATTTTTGTATGACTTCTTTTATTTATTGCTTCTTTATTGTTTTTCATGTTCTACACATTATGGCATCGCAGTCTTTTGTTGGACCTGTAAGTCCGAACTTATTTCAGCATATTATTTGCTGGCCCTGTGTGGCCAGTGAAATGTACATTACTTATTGCCATAGACCTGCATATCCTCTCTCAAAATCTACCACAATAAAACAATAATTTACACACAAAAAATCTCAAATGAAAGATGCCAGAGTGCCTAACACTTTCTTTTTATTTATATTGTTGTTTAGAGACAAGTGTGCTGCTAAAATAACTTGTCTCCTGTATCATCGTAAACCTCAAATAAACCAGGTATTAAGAGGTATTCTAAAGAAAACAAACAGTTCTTACAGATTTTATTTTGAATGATTATTCCCGAATAAGGATTTAGTATCTTGTTTCTCTGATTTTTATTCCAGGACGACTATGGCAGCGTTGCAAGATGTACTTTCTCCAGACAGCACCTTGCAGGCATCAAACTTTGCTCATGTAATCTTTCAAAATGTGGCGAAGACATACCTTCCAAATGCAGCAATTGAATGTCATTACACACTGACCCAGTATATTCAGCCGCACCAAAAGGACTGGGTTGGCATTTTTAAGGTAGGACACCATTTCTTCTCCCTCCTTTATATGAATGTTGTATTAAGAAGTCTGTCACATTTGATTAACTTAAAGTGAAAATGATAGCATAAAAGTAGTGGTTTTCTATGTTTTTATATTATAGTTATTTTGCAATGAAAATACCCGCCTCCATCTTCAAAGGATCACTATAAGGTCAGGAACACAAACATGTATTCCTGACCCTATAGTGTTAAAACCACCATCTAGCCCCCCTGGGCCCATCATGCCTCCATAAATATAGCAAAATCTTACTTTATTCAAGCCTGAAGCTGTAACTCTGCATTCTGTTTGACTCAGAAAGACAAGCAGTCTGCTGACATTATCAGAAGTGGTAACCTGATCCAATCACAATGCTTCCCCATAGGATTGGCTGAGACTGACAAGGAGGCAGGTCAGGGACAGAGCCAGCATGATTCAAACACAGCCCTGGCCAATCCGCATCTCATAGAAATGAATTGAATCAATTAATCTCTATGAGGAAAGTTCAGTGTCTGCATGCAGAAGAGGGAGGAGACACTGAATGTTTGGATGCATTTTAGGCAGCCATGACCCAGGAAGGATCTCGAACAACCATCTGAGGAGTGGCCAGTGAAGTTATCACTAGGCTGTAATGTAAACACTGCATTTTCTCTGAAAAGACAGTGTTTACAGTAAAAAGCCCGAAGGTAATGATTCTACTCACCAGAACAAATTCAATAATCTGTAGTTGTTCTGGTGACTATAGTGTCCCTTAATATTTCCCTTCAAGGCAAATTGTAACAACTGTATCTTACTGATTGATAACATATACTTTGTTATAGCCACTTAACTCACATTGTATCTCCTGAGATCACCAGTTTTCCTTTCATTGGGATCTCTTAACCCCTTAACGACGCTAGACGGTTCAGGACCGTCATCGGCATTTTTGCGTTGCCGACCGACGACGGTCCTGAACCGTCCTAAATTTAAGAGGTACTTACCCGATCGCCGTCGTTCCCCCGGCGGCGATCGGCGGTGCTCCCGGTGTGGGGAGACTGCCTGCAGCCCAGACAGTCTCCCCATGGCGGATTAGGACCCCTGTGGCCATGTGATCGCCCAACAGGGCGACCACATGGTCACAATAGGTGTCCAAGTATCTGCCTGCAGGGGGACTGTCTGTGCTGACAGGCAGTCTCCCTGCCAGTGTAAAATCATAAAAAAATTAAAGTTATAGTGAATAAAAAAAAAATATTATTATATATGTGTATATATATATATGATATATAGACATATATTATACCTATATAATATATGTCTATATATCATATATATAATGTCATGCTAAGTTTATTTTTATATTAATATGTACATATATTAATATAAAAATACACGTATTATTAAATTACACACATATATATAATATATATAATAACTATATATATTGTATATATATATTATTATAAAATACAAATAATAAGTACATTAAATTAAATTAAAAAAATAAAAATAATAATAAAAATTAAAAAAAAAATTATATATCTATACGAAATTTTATTCTAACTGTATTTTGATATTAATATATATATATTTATATCAAAATACACTTAGAATGAAATTGTATATATATCTATGTATATATAAATAAATAAAAAGAATACGAACTATTCATATGTCCATATACAAAATTACATAAATAATTATATAAATATACATGTAGACTTCAAATATATAAATATGCATATATATTTAAATTCTACGTGCGTATTTATGTAATATTTTTACATAATTAAGTAATTTTATTAATTGCAATTTGAGGGACCTGCCTGCCAACCCACGCCGAAATTGCAGAGAATTTAATTTGCTAGCACTGTATTTTACCCTGTAACGTTCTACGACACCCTAAAACCTGTACATGGGGGGTACTGTTTTACTCGGGAGACTTTGCTGAACACAAATATTAGTGATTCAAAACAGTAAAACATATCACAGCGATGATATTGTCAGTGAAAGTGACTTTTTTTGCATTTTTCACACACAAACAGCACTTTTACTGATGATATAATTGTTGTGATACATTTTCCAGTTTTGAAACACTAATGTTTGTGTTCAGCAAAGTCTCCTGAGTATAAAAGTACCCCCCATGTACAGGTTTTATAGCGTTTTTGAAAGTTACAGGGTCAAATATATGGGTCAAATATTTTTACATTGAAAATCGCCAGGTTGGTTACGTTGCCTTTGAGAGCGTATGGTAGCCCAGGAATGAGAATTACCCCCATGATGGCATACCATTTGCAAAAGAAGACAACCCAAGGTATTGCAAATGGGGTATGTCCAGTCTTTTTTAGTAACCACTTAGTCACAAACACTGGCCAAAATTAGCGTTCAATTTAGTTTTTTACTTTTTTCACACACAAACAAATATGAACGCTAACTTTGGCCAGTGTTTGTGACTAAGTGGCTACTAAAAAAGTCTGGACATACCCCATATTGAATACCCTGGGTTGTCTGCTTTAAAAAAAATATGTACATGTGGGGTGTTATTCAGCGATTTATGACAGATAATAGTGTTACAATGTCACTATTGATACATTTTAAAAATGTATGTTTTGAAACCGCAATATCCTACTTGTACTTATAGCCCTATAACATGCAAAAAAATAGCAAAAAGCATGTAAACACTGGGTATTTTTAAACTCAGGACAAAATTTTGAATCTATTTAGCAGTTTTTTTCATTCGCTTTTGTAGATGAGTAAAAGATTTTTCACATAAAAGTCAAAAAACATGTATTTTTTTCAATTTTTCATCATATTTTTTCATTTTTTTTAAATTAAATTACATGAGATTATATAAATAATGGTATGTAAAGAAAGCCCCTTTTGTCCTGAAAAAAACAATATATAATTTGTATGGGAACAGTAAATGAGAGAGCGGAAAATTACAGCTAAACACAAACACCACAAAAGTGTAAAAAGATGCCTGGTCGCAAATGTACAACATCGCAAAAACAGTCCGGTCCTTAAGGGGTTAAGAAACACTACAGATTTTCAATATCTGGGCTCACTCTGCAATTCCAGCAATATACCAATCGATTATTAATTGAACTTAAGGTTGCTAGTGACATAGTTTTTTTTTTTTTTCTTTTTCTAGCCTCCCATACATATATTTTCTTTTTATGATATTATTACCTATCATTTCATATTTCTTTTGATAATCTGGTATAGCTTTTCTTTACATTTTATATTGATTATTCTTATTATCAATTTTCCTTTTGGTTTACCTTTTGATGCACTAAAAGCAATATTTTTAATTAATATATTAAACGTTATGTTTTAGCTAAATTGATACTATTAGGCAAGTACTTCTCTATTTGTTATATGTATGTGTGTCTTTTTATATATAAAAAAAGATTATTAAACTGTCCTTAAACTGTGAATAATTATTATCCCATTACAAAATGTAGGACCGAATCCATAGGCATTTTAATCTATGCCACAAAATATACAGTAAAATAAAAAAAGGTATAAAATCAATTTCCATCTGATACACAAAGACATCTCTCACTCTCTCTCGAGTTTCCAAACATCAGCCTCGAAACCTTAATGACTTTAAGAAGATCTGCAATAGGGAGTGGGACAAAATCCCTCCTGAGATGTGTGCAAACCTGGTGGCCAACTACAAGAAATGTCTGACCTGTGTGACTGCCAACAAGGGTTGTTGAAGGGGTCAAATACTTATTTCACTCATTGACATGCAAATCAATTTATAACTTTTTCACATGTTTTTCTGGATGTTTTTGGAGGTTATTCTGTCTCTTACTGTTAAAATACAACTACCATTAAAATTATAAACTGATCATTTCTTTGTCAGTGGACAAACGTTTAAAATCAGCAGGGGATCAAATACTTTTTTCCTATCAGATTAGAGGCAGTGCTTACACCATAGGGATATCCAATCTGGAGGGAAAAAACAGGCAGGCAAATCTCCAAACATTTTAACCCCTCCCCTAATTACCTCCTTTCCAATAAGTAGCAGCTCCTCCTGATCATCCCCAGTTCTTTGCCTGCCTTCGGCAGGGGAGGTTATGCAGGAAGGTTCTCCAGGAAGCAGGTGAGAAGGGCTGAGGCTCGGGAGGCTCTGCTTCCTTGATGTTCGGGTAAGTAGCGTTTAACACGCCGGACGGCGTGGTCCCTCAGAATTTATTCCGTCTCTTGCCGTGCCAGGTGCCGGTCTGACGAAGGACGCAGGCGTGCGTCGGCTGGGAGGTCCTGTCGGTGGAACGCACACACAGGTTGCGTTGCGTTCCACCAGGGAGTCGCAGAGCACTATGCACATGCGCAATGCGAACCTGGATTCAGGCGCCAAATTTGAACTTGGCGTTTTTGTTTGGTTACAGGACTTAAAAGGAGCATTACCAGCAGCAACCTCTGTTTGCCAGGAGCTTTCAGAACGGTTGCAAAGTGTGTTTCTCACCTGCCCTCCAACACACTCTCAGGCCATTTAAGGTAAGACTGATTAAGTTTTTATTTAAAGGGTTCTAGCCTGAATCTTTAGGGAAAAATTTTGTTTATTTTCCCTTGTTTGTTTTCTGTTCCCAGTATATAATCCTGAAAATTTGGATAAAGTTGCTGAGAAGGGGAAATGTACATCTAGCCAAGCATTTAATGTGCTCTGTGTGTGGCCATCTTATGCCAGATGGTTGTAAAAAGGAAACTTTGCTCTGTGTGTTCAAAGAAGCTTCAGAGGAAGCACAAAGAACAGAAATGTCCACTTTATCAGCTGGTTGCAACAAAGTATGCAGCAAACAGTTGTGGATATGTGGTCAGCAGCATTACAGACAATCCAGGCTTCGGTTGCCCAGGATTCTCAGATTGTTATACATGCTAACAAAAGCCTAAGATCTTGGGAAGTTCCGATTCTAGTTTGGAACTAGTGGTTCTGAGTATGGCGATAATTCAGCAGTGTCTCATCAAATGAGGAATCTGCATTCCCAGTAGAATCCATTTGGGGTATTGATTAAAGAAGTGCAGTGGCATTTGAACTTGAGGAAACAGGGTAGAAGTCCAATAGGTTTCTTTTTCACCCACAGATTGGGGAGTTGATTTAAAAGATTGGAAAATTCCCAAGTCACATGCTGTTTATTGGCTAGACAGTTTTTAAATCTCTCTTTTCCATAGAAGCGGAACAAGACTGTAAGCTGGATACTATCCCTGTAGTGGGCGTTCCTATTGCTCAAATAGGTAAGAAGACTACATTACCAATTGGAGATTCAAGCGGGCTCAAGGAGGTCATGGATAAACGCATGGACTCCTCCTTAAAGATGTTGTTCATCTCTTCTGCAGCCCAAGCTAAAGTTTTGATTACGGGGTCATCCGTTACCAAGGCCCATAAACTTGGTTGGAAGAACTAGAAAAGTGGATGCCTCTGCAGAAAGCCTGAAATTATCGGCCAAGAATATAGGTATTTCAACAGTCGCCAGAAGAGCGCTTTGGCTTAGAAATTGGTCAGCAGATGCGGCATCTAATAATTCACTGTGTGAACTGTCTTTTGAACCAGGTAGACTTTCGGTTCAAAACTGGATGAGTTGTTGAAACAGATGAAGGAAGGAAGGAAAGCTTTACCAGTATCATATAGGAAGCAGTTTAGAAGCCGTAACGCAGAGACACTTCCCTCATTTAGAAGTTCCTTTCGTAGAAACTATTTCAAGGGTCAACAGAAAAGAGCCTTTGATTATAGGAAGAAGGAAAGGTTTACTGCCAAGAGAAATAAAAAATGATGACGCCAGGCCTGTAGGTGGAAGGTTGAGTCACTTCCTAGAGCACTGGAAAGAGACAACATCGGATCGCTGGGTCCTTACAGTGATGGAGCACGGATACGCTCTAGAATTATCACAAGCCCCAAAAGAACATGTTTCTATGTTCCGAGATTCATTCTCTAGATATGGAACTCCCTCTGATGCGGGAAGTATCGACTCTGTTACTAAAAAGAGTGGTGGAAGAAGTTCCTCTAAAGGAAAGACATCAAGGCACCTATTCAAGACTTTTCTTGGTGCCAAAACCAGATGGTTCGTTCAGACCTATCCTAGACCTAAAGGCCATAAACAAGCGGATTATCAAAAAGAAATTCCTCATGGAAACAGTAAAGTCAGCTGCTCTGCTTATTCACCCATAAAGTTGGTTTGCGTCCCTGGATTTGAAAGATGCCTATCTTCATGTACCCATAGCAGAATCCAGCAAAAGTTTTCTACGGTTGCGGTGTGCTGCCAATCGGTAACCAAACATTACCAATTCAGAGCTCTGCCTTTCGGCCTGTCATCAGCGCCCAGAGTATTCACAAAGCTTCTAATAGTAGTTTCAGCTTTTCTAAGAGGTATGGGCATCACTGTCATTCCATATTTGGACGACTGGCTGTTCATTGCAGAGTCCCAAGTTCAACTACAGTTAGACCTGGGGACAGCCATCAAATCGCTGGAAAAGCATGGCTGGCTAATAAATTTCAACAAATCGGAACTAGTGCCAGTTCAAAGGATCCAGTTCTTGGGTCTAATTTTGGATTCTATCGCGATGAAGTTATTCCTGCCAGAAGAGAAGATACTAAAGATCAAGCGGTTAATCCGGAATCTCAGAGAAAAAAGTGTGTTTTCAATCAGAGAAGCCAGGTGCTTGCTGGGTCTGTTTACAGCCTCAATCCCGGCAGTCGGTTGGGCAAAAGCCAGAATGAGACCTCTACAAAGAAACATTCTGCAAGTCTGGTATCGACAGGATCTCGGCCTAGATGGGCTGATGAGGTTTAACGATCTAACTTTGAAAAGTCTGCAGTGGTGGACATTTTCTCGATTCCTCCACGAGGGTCTGTCATTCCGGATGAAGTCCTTCACTATCATAACAACAGACGCCGCTGCGCTGGGCTGGGGGGCCCATCTGGGAGACATAAAGAAGCAGGAGTCCTGGCAAGAGAAGGATATGAGAAGTTCCTCGAACTTCAGGGAATTAAAGGCCGTATGGATGGCACTCTTGGCGTTTCAGTTTCTCATCAAAGATCAACATGTTCAAATTCGTTCAGACAATCGAACGGCAGTGGCATATTTGAACAAACAGGGAGGTACGAGATCAACAAGATTAGAAAGCCTTTGTTCAATAATCATGCTGTGGGCAGAAGTGCACCTTATGTCAATCTCTGCAGTTCACATTTTAGGAAAGTTCAATGTGGTGGCAGATGCCCTGAGCAGGCATCATTTGAAACAAGCAGATTGGTCCCTGTCATGCAGAACTTTCAAGTTCATCACAGACCGCTTCGGTGTTCCAGAGATAGTCCTGATGGCATCCAGAGTGAACAGGAAGACAAGACGTTTTGCATCCCTAAATCCAGCAGACAGGCCGGATTTCATAGATTCCCTGTCAGTACCATGGAAGTTCAACCTGGCATATATCTTCCCGCCAGTAGTGCTTCTTCCCAGAATACTTCAAAGAGTAAGGCTGGAAAATGTAAGTATTATCCTAATCCTTCCATGGTGGCCAAGAAGAAGTTGGTTCTCGGTTCTCCTGAACTTTCCGGGGGCCACCTTTTGGAAGCTTCCTCTTTCAGGAGTAATTCTAGAGGACGCCATGGTGCCTCTTCCGGCCCTTCGGAGATTCCGTTTGACGGCCTGGTTTCTGAACTCCAGATTTTAGAGAGTAAAGGTCTGGATCCTGAAGTTATAAAAATTTTTTTTTTGGCATCTTACAAGGAATCTACTTCAAGGTTCTACGTTAGGATTTGGAAGTTTTTTCAGCGGTGTTGTAGGTTTGAAGTCAACCCTGTTTCCGCGTCCATCCAGAAGATTCTATGCTTCCGTCAGATGGGATTTGCAAAGGTCTTAATCCTGCTTCATTTAGATTACATGTTTCTGCTATCAGTTTCTTCGCCCTCAGATGTTTCACCTCGAATTTTCTGATTTCAAGGTTCTTCAGAGCTCTGACACGTTTGGTGCCCTTTGTTAGGGAAGCCTGTCCTCCCTGGGATCTGAATTTGGTCCTTTCCGCGCTTTGAGTACCGCCTGTTGAACCATTGGAAGAAGTTTCCCTGAAGATGTTTTCGTTGGATACCGTTTTTTTTTTTGGTGGCTATTCGTCAGCTAAAAGAGTATGTGAGATCCGAGCGCTTCGGGAGTATTTTCCCTTTTTGGTTTTCATCAGGACAAGGAGGTTCTGAAGCTCGATCCTTCAGGTATCACTAAAGTTTTTTCTGTTGCCAATGTCAACCGAGAAGTGGTTTTGCCGACCGTTTGTCGGAATCCGTCTAATGCCTTGGTAAGTAATTTTCACTGCTTAGACGTAAAGATATGTCTTTGGCAATATCTAAAAGCTACGGAATCCTTCCGGTAGGATATCAGTATGTTTGTCTTGTTCATAGGCACAAAGAAAAGGTATGTTGGTTTCGAAGAGTTCTCTGGCTAGATGGCTGAAGGATTGTATTCTGTTATCTTATTCTAAGAGTAGCACGGAATTTGCAGGCCCTATAAAGGCACATTCTACTAGAGCTGTTTCGCGGTCATGGGCTCTGCGTGCAGCTGCTTCTCCGTCTCGAATTTGTTCAGCTGCTATTCGGTCCTCTCTCCATTCGTTCTCAAGACACTACAAGTGGGACATACTGGCCTCGGAGTATGCAGCTTTTGGGCGCAGGGTGCTTCAAGCAGTAGTGAACTGAAACCCGCCCTCAGGATCTGCTTTATTATATCCCTATGGTGTAAGCACTGCCTCTAATCTGATAGGAAAAACATAAATTTTACTTACCGAAAATTTCTTTTTCCTGAAGATTAGAGGCAGTGCTACAATTCCCGCCCCTTTTTCTAATAAACTCAGTAATTTTGCAGCTATTTGGCTTATGTATTGTCTGGGGATGATCAGGAGGAGCTGCTACTTATTGGAAAGGAGGTAATTAGGGGAGGGGTTAAAATGTTTGGAGATTTGCCTGCCTGTTTTTTCCCTCCAGATTGGATATCCCTATGGTGTAAGCACTGCCTCTAATCTTCAGGAAAAAGAAATTTTCGGTAAGTAAAATTTATGTTTTTCCCTCACTTTGTGTGTGTGTGTGTATCAGATGGAAGTTAATTTTATACCTTTTTATTTTATTTATTTTTTAAAGAATTACTGTATATTTTGTGGCATAGATTAAAATGCCTATGGATTCTATCCTATATTTTGTAATGGGATAATAATTCTTCACAGTTTAATGATTGTTTAATAATTTTTCATCATTAAATGTAAATACATTCTGGAACCCTGGGCAATATTTCAAATATTAGAATGATTTGTGGCATAGTTTATTACATGTAGCCCTTCCTGGTTCTGGTGGGGTTATTAAGCAGTACCTGGCAAAGAAAGGAAGGTATGTGTTAGTTTAGCTGGGAGATGGCCCAAGGGGAACAATAAATTACAGGAAGAAAGGCTACTGTTAGTATGTACTGTAAGGCAAATGAGTTGCATGGTTGGAAATATCTTGTAATTAGTGTACAACACACAGACCCGCTTGTCTTTCCCTGTTCAGTGTTAATTGAAGTGGCACTGGGCTGGATGAAATCCATACCAGCTCTGTTAGGCCTTTTTTCCTGCTGTGCAATGACTGAAGGCAGAATTGGCTATACATTTAGGACAGTTTATAGCCTTCAATTCAGCCATCTAAACTGAATGGAGAAATAAATGGACATGAACTTGTCCTGAATCTAAGGAGAATTGAACACAATTAGTAATAAGTAAGGAATTGCTCATTAATCAATTTCTGAACTAGTCTCAACATTAGTAATGTGTCCTACGTACTCTCTCAAGGTACTGGCAGGTGTTGCATTTAAAAAAAAATATAGAAATATCCGGTGGCTGGAGGAATGCAGAAATGTTATCAAGCTGGGAAAGGATTAAAGGGGAACGTGCAGAAAGATTTACTTAATGTGAGGAGTCCTCAGGATCCCCTGTTAACCAAGAACAACCAGTGCTATAACCCCTCTTCCCCCCCCCCCCCCCCACCCCCCCACATTTCTGCATCTCATGTCTAGAAGGATATTAAAGCACACTTACGCTTTCCTTATAAAATGGTACAATATTATGTCTACTGTTTCCAAAAATACAATTAATAAGATATCAGTGATCTGAAGTGCCCAAAAATGCACAATCAAGTCAAAGGAAAAATTATTGAAAAAAGAAAGTGGACATTCTAAACCACTAATGCATATAGTTCACCCAAATAGGAGTCCAATCAGATGATCTTAGTTAAACAGTTAATCCACGCCGGAAATCTGTATAGTTGAAAGGATGGTTTTAGCATGGCTTTGGCAGAAAATATAATAACAAAAACTCGCTAAAAGCACAATGCATGCATAATAAAATAATGCAATCCGTTACAAGTATCATTCATTGCTTTGTGGTTTAACCCCTTAAGGACCAAACTTCTGGAATAAAAGGGAATCATGACATGTCACACATGTCATGTGTCCTTAAGGGTTAATTAGAGATAGAGTTCCCTAAAAAAAAAAATCAATTCTTTATTTTTGCAGTGCATAAAGAGATGTACATGCCAGTAAATGATAGATTGCGAGGGAATAAGCAATAGTTGCAATACATAGCATTAAAACAGTATATCAGAAAATATATTGCACTTTTATGCGAGACAAACAATCAAACGTCTAGTTTTGTTGTAAGGATAGTAGTGGCTTACGTGTTGCATATTGTCTTATAATTAAAATAATACCCCGCGCTCCTGTGTAGCGTGACTGAAAGTAAATGGACCGGTAAGGTGAAGGGTTGTGATACCTAATATCCTGTTGACTTGCAATTTTGTCCTTTACTGAAAAGGTCTAGTTAGTAATCCCTCAACGTGGATTAGTGGTGGGTGCCCTCACCTACTGTCTGAGTTACCAGGGCAGGGTGTGTGGGGTTAATAAAACATGCTGCTTTGCCAACTAGTACCAACCCCTAACTAAAGGGGGCCACAGGGGGGAGATTAAGCCGCTCAGACTAGCCATTGGTACGAGAAGTCCCTTGTGGAACGAGTCCCTTGTGTCTACGGGTTTCAATTGAACTTTCCCGTACAAATGTAAAAGGAAGGGTATAACATCACATGCATAAACCATCAACAAAAGCAAAGGTGCAAGGTGACATTGTCGCTGCTACAAAACTCGCGTAACTGCCTTCTTTCTCTTTGTGGGATGAATGGGATAGTCCTGCTAGGGTCCCGTGTGTGAGGATGATGATGTTGTATGGGTCGAAGCCCCCTGTGCTATGCCCAGTGAGTTGAGGAAAGATTGAGCCTCAGCTGCCGAGGTGAGTTTTTTAACACTGCATTGTCCTGAGTAACCGCTAGGGTCCTAGGTAGAAGCCATCTGTATTCCACCTTCACTTCGCGGAGTTGGGTGGTAATGTGTGACAGCGATTTCCTCCACTGGAGTGTACTGCACTGCAGGTAATGTCCTGAAAAAAGGTAAGCTGGGAGTTTTCAAATGTGTATGGGATTTTGTCCCTTACTGCTGCAAGTATGCAGCGTTTGTCTATCAGAGAGTGGAATCTCACGATGACGTCCCATAGGGCTGTTGGGGGTGCCTGCTTTGCTTTGTTAATTCAGAATTGTCCATCAAATTCCAGCTTTTTTGCATGTGTGTGTGGCAGGAGCCCAGCAGTGAGTCTTCTCAAGTAGCGTGACCGTTTGGTTGAACTGATCATGTCTGGGATTCTCCCAGATTTTAATGTTTTTCTGTCTACTGCAGTCTTCCATGGTATCCAATTTATTTTAGACAGCTGTATTAGCAGACTGCAATTGGCGGAGGGTGTCACCCATTCTGTTCACCTCTTGGCGTAAGTCCATATTATCTTCTTCCGTGGCTTGTACTCTTGTGGTCACGGCTTGTATCTCCGTGCAGGCCAAGTTTATGTCGGAGTCAAACCGTTTTCATCTCCTGCAGCAATTGCCATATGTTGCATTTTGTGGCCGGGGCAAGGTTGTCGCCCTCAGCTTGCGGTAAGTGTGGTGATTGGGGCCTTTGATGTTCCCCTTGGTCCTCAGAGCTCATTGCCGAGCAGTTGGAGCCGGTTTCTAGCCCAGTCTCGTCGGCTATTTTTTGGCCCATGGGGCTTTGGAGCAGGGTCCCAATGTCCCGGGTGTCTTTGGGAGCTCCTGCTGGCTGTTTTGGTATTTTTATCCCCATTTTGTTGTTGAGTGGCTGCTCACTTGTGGTTGGTGTCTGATATGCAAGGTCTTGGAGTAACTTCCACCCTAATGGCAGAACCTCGAGGCCTCTGCTGTTAGGGTGGTTGGTGTAGGCCTGACTCTTACAGCGGGTTTTCCTTCCCTTTTGGGCAAATAAGAAGGGTTTCGGCAGGTGGCCCTTTGTGTATGGGTGATTCGAGTACTATTTTTGCCATATTCGGGCCTGCGGGACCCTGGATGGCTTAAGATTTGCCGTTAACGCGGGAGGAGCTCTGCGAGATAGCGTCCATGCGGCTTGGCGGTTAAGCTCAGCCCCATCTAGTTCTCTAAATTTTAAATAACGCCTAATCTTGTAAAATGTCTTTCCTGAGTGCCGTATTGGCTTTCATATCAATATTATTTTGAAGGGAAATTAGTTTTGTTGTTAGTTTTATATATTTAGTAGAGAAAAGGTTCATTAGTTAAAATACTTTACAAATGGGATGGATACATGCAGAATCATTTGTTGTATTGTGGACCAAACATACCATCATACATATAGCCACTCGGTTGAATTACAGCGAACATCATTTTCCTTAAGTCATGTGTGCATTTCTATATCCCTGATCTGCTTCCTGTCTGGAAGACCTAAAAACTGCAATCTGCCTACTATTGTATTGTACCATCTATCTTACGGTATCTGCTATTTTTGAATAGGGCTAAATTTTGAGTTTATACTTTTGAATTATTGTATTAATTGTTAATCACATTTGTACATCAGCATTTTCCTAATGCAAAAAACAAACACATGTGTTCAAGCAGGGGGAATAATAAAATCACTAGATGCTATATGTTTTATTCAGAATTTTTGGATATTTCTACAAATAGAAAGCGTAAATGTGCAAACTCTTTCCCATTTGGCCATTAAACATTTGAGTGGGTTATATAACGTTGACTCTTGTGAAAAAAAAAAAAAAAAAAAAAAAACATTTTTAAAGCAGAAATGTTATAAGATACATAAGTTCCACATTAATTTCCCATCTTCTCATCATGTTTCTTCCTGTACAATGTAACACTAAATCACAGAAACGTGACTTTGTTATCCTGTCATGGATTACCATTTGTCACTCCTCCTGGTGTTATTCTTCTGGTTTAATAAAATACAGAGGTTTTGGAGATGACATCATCTATTATTCCATAGCCATTACTTTAGCAGTCTCAATTTCACATACACACCATGCGTTATGAGATTCTAAGTGTTCTAAATGTGTGCATGAGGGTATTTCAACCTCAATTTGACACAGCTACCATGATATATAAAATGTGTGGTGAATCCAGTAATTCTAAAATTACAAACCGCAACATATACTAACAGGAAATGTTTGATGGTAAAACAAAAATTACCGTACTTGGAAAAACTTAATTACTTGGCAATCTCTTTTGATCATCTGAGGGATCTTTATTTTTATCTGTATTTGTACAGGAAGAAATATTTATGGGTCCTTAAAAATCTCTCCACAGGATAGCATTGACCCCCTCTGGAAGATAATTAAAATAAATATAATAACATTAAAAAAGTCACTCTTTTCTGCCCAGATCTTTCGTGCAGCACATTGGCCTGGCAGAGATCCTTTTACAAAACAGCAAGAAATACCATGAGGACACACAACATTGCCCTTTTCTACATCATATGACATTTCTGAAGTCTAGGTGTCTTGAGCTTGCCTTAATAGCTGCATGCACATGTTACATGCAGACAATCTGTAAATAAAACTGGATCCTTACAAAAAAATTAAGTGGGACTGAACAAGGTCCTCTTAATACATTTACTTTTATTCATTGCAGGGAATTTATAGCCATACACATGTAGTGGTCCCCAATGAACTGAGGGAGGAAGCCAAATATATTTCAGCAGTGTAAAGGCAGCAGACAACCATAGAAATTTACATTATTAATAACATGAAAAGCCTGGGGTTTTACTGCTTCTTCCACAAAAATATCTTTAATACAGATAAAACACCAACGGTTTCTCAGCCTTGGACCCAAGCCCACTGTGTACTCCAACAATTTTAGAGAATGCTCAGTCCTCTGGTCTGGAGTGTTAAAGGGAATCTATAGGCACCCAGACCACTTCAGCTCATTGAAGTGGTCTGGGTACACTGTTTCTATTGCACTTAGTGCTGCAATGTTAAATATTGCAGTTCCAGAGAATCTCCCAGACAGATACTGGAGCTTCCTGCATCCAAATGGACATTTAGTCCAGTATCTGATGCCGGATGCATGCGCATTAGCGCCCGCTCTTTGTGGGACAAAGGAGGAGGCAGAGCCACAACCAAGCACCAAGGGACATTGGCGCTGGAGTAAGGAAAATAAATAAAGGGCTTATAACCAGGGGAACTCCCCCCCACCAAAAAAAACCCCACTCGTATGCATATATAAACGCGTGCACACACATACACTCACAGACACACACATGCACTCAGACACTCACAGACGCACACACATACTCAGACACTCACACAGTGGTGTATTTTAATTGTGTGCTGCCCTAGGCATGACTATACCTGAGAACCCCCTAATCTAAATTTACCACCCCTTCCTGTCAAGGGCGCACAGCTTCCTGATTAAGAACCCACCCCTTCCTCTTTAGACTCCACCTTTTCCTGCTCCTTTTAAAGAAATACTATAGTGCCAGGAAAACAAAGCTGTTTTCCTGGCACTATAATTCCCTGTAGTGCCCCCCCTCCCTCATGTCCTCCCCTCCCCCACTCGACACTGATGGGGTTAAAATCCTATGGGTATTTAGCAGATGCTGGATGTCCTCATGCACAGGGTGAGGACGTCCAGCATCAGTTAGGCGACTTTTGGTCACCTAACCACCCGAAAGTCCCTCTAGTGGCTGTCTGATAGACAGCCACTAGAGGCGGAGTTACCCCTCAAGGTAATTATTGCAGTTTCTGAGAAACCGCAATAATTACACTTGCAGGTTTAAGGGGACTGGGACACTGCACCCAGACCACTTCAATGAGCTGAAGTTGTCTGGGTGCCTATAGTGTCCCTCTAAGCACACTCTCTGACAGACACCCACACTGGCAGATACACACTGACAGTAACACACACACTCAGTGACAAACACACAGACATCACTGATTTGACACACACACACATTCACTGACACACACTCATTCATTGACAGAGAGACACACAAACACACTGACAGACACACACTAATAGTCACACACACACTAAATGACAAACAGACTCTCACTGATTTGACAGACACTTACAAACATACACTAACAGAAGCACATACACGCAAACATGTGCATACACTAACAGAAGCACATACACGCAAACATGTGCATACACTAACAGAAGCACATACACTTATACGCACACACACACGTGCATACACTAACAGAAGCACATACACGCAAACATGCATACACTAACAGAAGCACATACACTCATACACACACACGTACATACGCTAACATACGTAAATACACTCATACACACACACACTGACACAAACACACACATACACCAACAGACATGAACTAACATACACACACACATACATAGACTAACATACATACACACACACTAACAGACATACACACACACATACATACACATACACTAACAGACATACACACACACACATACACTAGCAGACATACACACACATACACTAACAGACATACATACACACACATACATACACATACACTAACAGACACACACACACATACATACACATACACTAACAGACATACACACACACATACAGTAGCAGACATACACACACATAGACTAACAGACATAGACTAACAGACATAGACTAACAGACATAGACTAACAGACATAGACTAACAGACATAGACTAACAGACATAGACTAACAGACATACACACACATACATAGACTAACAGACATAGACTAACAGACATACACACACATACATAGACTAACAGACATACACTAACAGACATACATATATACAAATTATTCAAATTAACATTGCCCACCCACCCAGCCTCCCTACCTTTTAGGAAAGCTGGCATGGATGGGTCCCTGGGGTCCAGTGGGGCTGCAGTGAGGCGGGCTGCTCTCTCCCTGTCATGGGGGGGGGGGGGCACCTGATTGCCCCCCTCCAACCCCCCGGCGGGCGGCTCTCTCCCTGTCATGGGGGGGCCACCTGATTGCCCCCCTCCTTCCCCCTGGCGGGCGGCTCTCTCCCTGTCACACGCGGCGAGGGAGCTGTGTCCTCTCTGCTCCCTCTCGCCGCGTGGGTTGTCTGCTGATGCAGGGAGCCGGAATATGACGTCATATTCCGGCTCCCTGCATCAGAAAACTGCGCGCGGCGAGAGGGAGCAGAGAGGACACAGCTCCCTCGCCGCGTGTGACAGGGAGAGAGCAGCCCGCCAGGGGGAAGGAGGGGGGCAATCAGGTGCCCCCCCCCATGACAGGGAGAGAGCCTGCCGCCGGGGGGGAGGAGGGGGGCAATCAGGTGGCCCCCCCATGACAGGGGGAACACAGGGCATTTGGGGGCGGCATTTTTTGCCGTCCCCTGAGTGCCTGCAGGGGGAACGGCGTTCATGCTGTGAAAAAAGTGCAGGAACGCCGTTCCCACGCGTTCCTGCAGGACTCGAGCCCTGCTTATAACCCTTTATTTACTGCGGTGGGCGGGTGGGAGGGAGGGAGGGGGGAGGCAGAGGAAGCTATAGTGCCAGGAATGCAGCTTTGTATATCCCTTTAATTTTTATGTCTGGGTGCAAGACAGACACTTCAGATATTGCAATCTTTATTACATTGCAGTCTAAATAATAATAGGAGTTGCATGACGTTTATCTGTAATTAGTTTATGCAGATTATGCATTCATATCTCTTATTAAAACCTTTTGTGCAACTGGGCGGTTTCTTTAACAAACTAACTTTTACACGATATATACTGCCTGAGAAACACATTTATTCTCTCATTCACTACCATTTAATTACATGGTACAATAAAGGTTTTTTGCTTGTTTTTTTATTTTTTTTTTTAGCTTTTTACCTGTCCCAATAACATAATACAAAAAGTGTAATTAAAATCTAACTTGTTAGAGTTTGAATGCATATTTATAATGTTAGTTTAATTCTATGTATTGGGGCTGATAGATACTATAGCCATTGCTGTCGTCCAAGAGTAGTGGGGGATGGAGCTCATTACATTATTAAAATCTTTTGTGACATTCACTTATAATTCTTTTATACACTCTCTTTTTAACCTCAGAAACCTGTATAAGTATAACATGTTTCTTTTTATAAAGTTAAATGTCTTGCCTTTTGGTTTGTTATTCAACTTGGTGGCTACTTACTACCTCGAAGTTAGTATCTACATAATAAATTGTTTTACTGCCTTGAGGTTTTTCCATTTTTCTGCAATAGCATCTTTTATTTAGAATGATATACGTTTTGACATTTACAATGCTGCTAGAGCTGTAGTTATTGTGTGTAGGTATTTAGTATAAACACTGCAATACCTACAATATTAGGAGGCAGTGAATTACTCCCCCATTAACATCTGAAAGTGGTAATGCATGTGATAGTTAGCAGTAGTTTCTAATACAGTTTTGTGACGTCCTTTTAAAGCATTGTTAAGGATTTCCTGATATGCCATAAAACAGACCTTACTGACAAGCAAAACATCAAAGGGACACTATAGTCACCAGAACATAGTGTGCCTTTAACGTGAGTATAATAGCTCCCTTCTGGCATTTTCATGTAAACACTGCCTTTTCACAGAAAAGTCAGTGTTTACCTTACTCCTAGGGATACCTCCAAGTAGCCACTCCTTAGATGGCCACTGGAGGGGCTTCCTGGCTCAGGGCTGCACAGTAAGCAACCCTGAGCCAGGAAGCCCTCTGCATGGAGACCCTGAATTTTCCTCATAGAGATGCATTGATCCAATGCATCTCTATGAGGAGATCCTGATTGACCAATACGGCATATGGCCCTGCCCCCGTCCTGATTTAAACCAATCCAATGCTTTCCCTGTGGGAAAGCATTGGATTTGCAAAAAATCGTCCATTTCGATGATGTCACAAAGGTAGCAGACTCGCGCGGCGCAGGAAATAATGTCAGTTTTATACTTTTATAGGGGGGCTAAGGGGTGGCAAGCCACCTAAATGGTGGGTTTAGCACTATAGGGTCAGGAATACATGTTTGTGTTCCTGACCCTATAGTAATCCTTAAATCAAATTAGTAGTTTTTTATGATTTGGCAGACATTGCTGTTTAGGCCAAATTGTTCTAGTTTTTGTAAAAGGAAATGTTTATCAGGATGTACCTACATTTTTCATAATTGCAGGAAGAACTCAGAAATATCATTGTTTTATTGTAATATGGTAGCATTAAAACTTGGTGTATCCCAATACATACTTTGTTTTAAATCTTTAGTGGCACAGTCTAAGTCAATTGCTTCAGTAACATCCACGGATAGGCTAAGAGAATAAGACTTTAAATGGACACTGTAGGCACCACATGAAGTGGTTATGGTGCCTGCGGTCTATGGGCACCTGATTCCTTACCACTGCTAAACACTTAAGGCCTCCGGGGATAAGATGGGGTGTTATTCAATTTCAATACGCCCCTTACTTTGTATCACAAAACAATATACATTGTCATGATAATGTAAATGTTATATAATGTATTTATAGGTATTCTGTATTTATAATGCACTTTTAGTCTTATAAAATCTGTGCCACACTATGCATCTTTGTAGACTGTTTGTTTTTTGTAGACTCCCTAAACGCTAACCCTGGTATTGCATGCTCAGTACACCGGCAGTTTTCACTGGCCTCTGTGTTGACTCTAGTGATTGCACAACTGATATGCCACCTCAATAGGTGATGTGGTGCTGGAGGGAGATAAGTACACACATGGTCAGTGACAAACCTGGCAAAGACCGTGGAGCTTGATTACATCTTCACCTTTTGTCAACCTGCTGGTTATACATAAGGAAAAATTGTTTTAAAAAAAAAAAAGGGTAATTTTTGGAAAAAAGGGAGATTTAGGATATACCTAATAAAAAAAAATATATATTTTTTTTTTTTAAAGTGACAGAGCCACTTTAATCCTTTTTGGTAACTATTGGACTGCAGTCCATACAGTGAGTGTCACCAGCAACCAAGTGTATTGCTAAGTTTCAGAAACACACTTCGGCTCAAAGGAAAATGTGATTACCACTATGCTATCAGAGAGGTGGTGGAGATATGTCCTGTCTCTTAATCCCTACCCATGAACAGCAAGATGACAACACTCTCCAGGATCTCAGTGAAAGCATAGTTGGAAACAAGCACATGCTGCACAGGCAGGTACTCGATGTGATCCTGTCTTACAGAACTGTTAGAGGGGTTTACAGCAAAGTTCTGGTCCCCAGCACACACTCCCAATAGTCTTCCGGAAGGCACCAACCTTCCTCATAAATAGTCTGGTGCAGCACTATACTAGTGATCTTTAGTTTTATAACAGGTAGCTGCTTTGAAAAGCGGCTGCCTGATATAAAATTACAAATAATAAAAAAACACTAATATCGTCCTGCCCAATTTGGCCAATTGTAGAGATCTACATGGGGCTAAAGAAAGAGCCCCATATATGGGTCTTCGTTCCCTCCAAGGTTAAGGAGGTTTTCATGCACTCTATCTTGGAGAGTTAGTCTGCTGACTTAGGGCCTGATAGGTCTTTATTTAAAGGAACATTATAGTCACCTAAATTACTTTAGCTAAATAAAGCATTTTTAGTGTATAGATCATTCCCCTGCAATTTCACTGCTCAATTCACTGTCATTTAGGAGTTAAATTACTTTGTTTCCGTTTATGCAGCCCTAGCCACACCTCCCCAGGCTATGATTGACAGAGTATCTTTGATCACATACAGGAGGCTCTTGCAGGGTCTAGCAAGCTATTAACATAGCAGGGGATAAGAAAATCTTTTTTTTTTTTTTTTTTGACAATCTTTATTTATAATTTTTTGTTTTCTTGTTTCCAAGTTCACATGGGTGTACAGAAAAGAGTAAAGGGCGGGGGTCAAATTGGATTACAGGACACGCATTAGCCACGACTGACAAGTACATGCATGTGCGGAGATATACAGTAGTTTCTTTTTTACTTCATGTGGTTGTCTGAGGTTGGATGACCAGAGTAGCATTTATTGTTTGTTACAGTATTTCGTAGTACCGTAGTTCTTTTGCGACCTATCGTTGTACATCTCACCGATGTAATTTTGTGGTTCTGTTGTATTTGACTGTGAGGGTGTACATGGAGGTTTGAGAGCTTAGGTGGGTCGAGTGAGCAGCGAGCTACAGTCGCGCGTAGGGTGGGAACCGGCCGAGTTTGTGTACTCCCGTATCGGGAAGAAAATCTTAATTAAACAGAACTTGCAATAAAGAAAGCCTAAATAGGGCTCTCTTTACAGGAAGTGTTTATGGAAGGCTGTGCAAGTCACATGCAGGGAGGTATGACTAGGGTTCATAAACAAAGGGATTTAACTCCTAAATGGCAGAGGATTGAGCAGTGAGGCTGCAGGGGCATGTTCTATACACCAAAACTGCTTCATTAAGCTAAAGTTGTTCAGGTGACTATAGTGTCCCTTTAACTAATTTCTACAAGCTTGCTTTATGCTTGTACATACTATGAGGTAGTAGTATGTATTTTTTGCACATGTGATACATTTCCATATACCTTATTCGGCATGTTTAGCGTTTGATTCAATAAAAAGAAAAGAAAAAAACACTGTCAAAAGAATAAAAGCTAAAATCTTCTATTAAAGAAACGACCATTCTTCAGAGTTGACTCCGCTTCTAGATCAACTTTAGAAATGTAATGAATGTATGTGAAATATAAAAAAATAAAATAATATTTTTACTTTTATGGCCCCATATAATCTGCATTGTTTAGCAACTTGGGCAACCATTATTTTATCCTCATCTGTGGCTAAAATACTGACCATAATTTACATTCCAGATAATAAAGCAAAGCAGTCAAAATCAATCTTTGATTTCAGATTAATCCACGAGTTGTTTTCCTTCTCCTGTCTCATCCTGTATCTTCTCAAATGCTGTTTGATTATTTTTGATCTTCTTGAAAATAAGTATTTAACAACTGGATAACATTTGCTATTCACATTCACATTGAGGTTTTTAACCTTATTATATTTTTTGTATTGTTTACTACATGTATTTGTATGTTTGTTTCAGGTTGGATGGAGCACTGCCCGAGATTACTACACATTTCTCTGGTCTCCTATGCCAGAAAAGTATGTGGCAGAATCCACATGTGATTGCGTGCTGACTTTTCAAGGTGAGCCTGCCATTGGTGGTAATTTTTTGCCTATGTGAGACATACGTGGGGCGGTACAGAGATAGTGATGTTGTACTACATGTTTATATAATATCCAATTATGGATAAAAATTTAATAAAGTGGTTGTCAACCGATCACTTATTCTCATAAATCAGTTGTAAAACAATATTTCAGACATACATTTTCATCTCACCAGCTTATGGTAATGTGTTAAACTGATTACCTGGCAGCATTCTCTATTATCAGTCAAACTCATTTCTTGCTATTTCCACACTCCCCTGTTCTACTTCTCCTTTACATGTCATCATTCTGGACCACTGCTGTTTAAATGCAATCTCCCCACATTCCATTTTTGTGACATCTCTCTTTGCTTCACATTTGCATACCATCTCACCACATCCTCTTTTCATGCCTTTTTTTAATTGTTAATTTACCATTTTCATGCAATTATCTTGGCTTCCTTTTGTTTAATTTATAACCGCATATATAGTACCATTTTGCTCCCATTTCTCACCTCCTGCATTATTCATACCTCCAGACATTCGGTTGGAGGAATTAAAATCCTCTATGTGATGCAATTCACTGTGGGACAGAATTACATATACAGAGGAGCGCAGGAGGCGGGATTAAACATGTGATTGGAGTAAGCACTGTTTCATTGTGGCGAGGTAACACTACTAGTGCCTATCAGTATAAGATACATACGTTATGCTGCACTGTGGCACACTACTCACTAATGGATTTTTTTTAATGAATATGCTTCCAGCTGTATGCGTAAATTATTCGTTCTACTCTTATTTGATGTTACCCTGCTCTTGGGGGAAAACAGGCGTCATTCTCTCTGCCGTTTCTATATTGTGACTATATGCCAGACCGCTAGTGAATATGCACATTCAGATGTGGTGTTTGTGAAATCCAGCAGGCCAAGTGTTCTTACTTATAAACCTGATAGTCTGTTAACAGAAAGACTGCAGTTTCTTTTTGAAAATGGCAGCTAATTAAGTGTCCTACCCCACTAAATTGTGAAGAATGTTTGTGAAGTAAGAACTACCGAAGTGCTTTGAGAATAAAAATGTGTTAAAGAGCTTTCGTGCTTCCAGAATAAATATTTGTGTTAATGCTATAGAAAGTAGCTGGTTCCTTAAAAGATTGTTAATACTATTTCATGTAACTGTCATCTTCCAAACTCTACTAGTGCATAGGAATGTTTCAAGTCTTGAAGATAACTACTTTATTTATAAAACACCAACAGATTAAATATCACAATATAGTGGATATGTTGCCTACAAATGGATTCATTTTGTTAAAAAAAATTAAGTCAGAGAGAGGAGCACTATTTTAGCTTTCTTTCATACATTGCACGTTACATTCAGCCGATCATAGACACTACTATGAAATGTACATAATTGAATAAAAAAAATAATAATAATTGCAAATCGCCTATAACTCACGTTAAAGGGACACTAGTCACCCAGACCACTACAGCTCAATGAAGTGGTCTGGGTGCCAGGTCCCCCATGTTTTAACCCTTCAGATGTATACATAGAAGTTTCAGAGAAACCACTATAATCACCAAACCACTTCATCTCATTGTGACACTGTAACAATTTAAAACATGGTTGTTTGGAAATAATGTGATTGTGGGGTTTAACACACCCAGTGGCTGTCTACCTGAAAGACACTAGTGAGTGCTTCTGCAGTGTGAATCAAGCCTGACTCTGTTCTTGAACATTTGATTGCATGCACGTTAAGTCCACAATGCTCCTCAATGAGAAGCATTTCATTGGACAAAGTAGTTATTACTTAATTTGTTTATTGGCATCATTGTGACCCCAGGGTTCCCCATTTATGCTTTGCAGTAAATAGCCCTATCCTTACCTCTTTTCCCACCACCGAGACTAAGTGTTTGCAGCTGTCTGCTCTGCCCCTCATTCGTCTTAAAGTCCTTTTAGATTTCTTATGCAATCCTATGAAGTGCTCTGCTACTGCAATCAAATGCTTCTCACAAAGTAGAACTGAATTCAATTCAGTAAAGTTGATTGAATCAATGAGAATACATTTTATGAGAGATAGTCAGACAGACTTGAGAAAGGGAGGTTCTCCCAAAAGCTTGTCCTTACAAAATGTTGTTAGTCCAATAAAAAAGGTGTGTGTGTGTGTGTGTGTGTGTGTGTATATATATATATATCTATATCATACTAGACTATAGGATACTATATCATATGATGCTTTAAAAAAAATATTCACTCCCGTTCAACTAACCCTCTAAATTATATCCTTTAGGATATTACCTTCCCAATGATGATGGTGAATTTTATCAGTTCTGCTATGTGACACAAAAGGGAGAAATTCGTGGAGCAAGCACACCTTTCCAGTTTCGGACAACTTCTCCAGTAGATGAACTTTTAACCATGGAAGATGAAGGCCATTCAGACATGCTGGTAGTGACTACCAAAGCAGGACTCCTTGAGGTACGGTCATGTTATTGTACATGCATTTTTGTGATGTGCCACCAGAAATGCATGTTGCTGTCTACATGAAGCCTGCCCATAAATCATGCTCACTTTGTTCTAAAATGTACAGTGTGTGTCCTTTGCTTGCTTTCTTCTATACATTTTTTTCTTTACCACACAGCAACTATAATGGTAAATTAATCTTATATATTTTGCGAGCTGTTAGGATAGTAGACTATAGATAAAACAAGCAACACTGCAAAATGAATCCGTCATCCTTGCCATATATGATTCCCTTTAATTTTGTCATTAATATTGACAAAGCCTTTGTCCCATAAAGTAACAATGCACAAATATACAACTAGTGAAAATATATAAGAAACATATTGCCATTTTTGGAAATTCTGCTTCTCTAACAAATATGCAGTTAAAATATAAATATAATGCCCCCTGCACTAAGTATATTTATATGGCTAAAACATGTGCAGTTTTCAGAGCAATGCTATTGCATGCTGCACATAAGGCCTCAAATGTGTACATTCAGTAGCTGTTAAACAACCACTGTACTTAGGAACTTTGTAGATTACAGTACAAAGGGGGACAAGGCAAACTTTAATAGTTCTGCTGCTTGCTATAAACTCTTTCCTTTACTGGGCAGAAGCCTGAAAAAAGGATTGGTGGGGGTGGGGTTGTAAGTGAGGCATTATTCTCTAGATTTCACTTTGCTTTGCAATGGAAAACAGAATCTTGCTCATGTAGACATTTAAAAATGTCTACATGAGCAGGAAAGTGGTATTTGAGGAATACAAATTAAGAAACTCCAAAATGACGTAATTAAACTTAGTAGTGGAAAAAAGTTTATAGTTTACAATACTAAAGGTAGCCTTTAGAAATATAAAAAAAAGTAAATATAATTTCTCCCATGCTGTGACATTTCACTGCATATAGTACCATTTATTCATAAATAAATTGAAAATATATCCTAGCACAGGAGTTTAACAGTGGACTTTTAAGATTAAGATACCGTATATACTCGAGTATAAGCCGACCCGAATATAAGCCGAGGCCCCTAATTTTATCCCAAAAAACTGGGAAAACTTATTGACTCGAGTATAAGACTAGGGTGGGAAATGCAGCAGCTACTGGTAAATTTCTAAATAAAATTAGATCCTAAAAAAAATATATTAATTGAATATTTATTTACAGTGTGTGTAATGAATGCAGTGTGTGCGTATGTGTGTGTATGAGTGCAGCGTGTGTGTATGAGTGCAGTGTGTGTGTATGAGTGCAGTGTGTGTGTGCATGAATGCAGTGTGTGTGTGCATGAATGCAGTGTGTGTGTGTATGAATGCAGTGTGTGAATGCAGTGTGTGCAGGGCCGGTGCAAGGATATTTGCCGCCGTAGTCAAAAAATTTTTGCCGCCACCCCCCCCCCCCCATATGTCCTGACTTCCCCTCCTCCTCCCTCAGTGGTCCTTACCTCCCCACCCCCGTGTTCCTTCACCCCCCCCCCCCCCCAGTGGTCCTGACTCACCCCTCCCCTAGTGGTCCTTACCCTCCCCTCCCCTAGTGGTCCTTACTTCCCCCTCCCCTCCCATAGTGGTCCTTATCCCACCCCCTCCCTCTCATAGTGGTCCTTATCCCCCTTCTCCCTCCCATAGTGTTCCTTATCCCCCCCCATCCCTCCCATAGTGGTCCATATACCCCCCCCCTCCCTCCCATAGTGGTCCTTATACCCCCCTCCCTCCCATAGTGGTCCTTATCCCACCCCCTCCCTCCCATAGTGGTCCTTATACCCCCCCTCCCTCCCATAGTGGTCCTTATACCCCCCTCCCTCCAATAGTGGTCCTTATCCCCCCCCTCCCTCCCATAGTGGTCCTTATCCCCCCCTCCCTCCCATAGTGGTCCTTATCCCCCCCTCCCTCCCATAGTGGTCATTATACCCCCCCTCCCTCCCATAGTGGTCCTTATCCCCCCCTCCCTCCCATAGTGGTCCTTATCCCCCCCCTCCCTCCCATAGTGGTCCTTATCCCCCCCTCCCTCCCATAGTGGTCCTTATCCCCCCCCCATCCCTCCCATAGTGGTCCATATACCCCCCCTCCCTCCCATAGTGGTCCTTATACCCCCCCTCCCTCCCATAGTGGTCCTTATCCCACCCCCTCCCATAGTGGTCCTTATACCCCCCTCCCTCCCATAGTGGTCCTTATACCCCCCTCCCTCCCATAGTGGTCCTTATACCCCCCTCCCTCCAATAGTGGTCCTTATCCCCCCCCCTCCCTCCAATAGTGGTCCTTATCCCCCCCCTCCCTCCCATAGTGGTCCTTATCCCCCCCCTCCCTCCCATAGTGGTCCTTATACCCCCCTCCCTCCCATAGTGGTCCTTATCCCCCCCCCCCTCCCATAGTGTTCCTTATCCCCCCCCTCCCTCCCATAGTGGTCCTTATACCCCCCCTCCCATAGCGGTCCTTATACCCCCCTCCCTCCCATAGTGGTCCTTATACCCCCCTCCCTCCCATAGTGGTCCTTATACCCCCCTCCCTCCCATAGTGGTCCTTATCCCCCCCCCCTCCCTCCCATAGTGTTCCTTATCCCCCCCCTCCCTCCCATAGTGTTCCTTATCCCCCCCCTCCCTCCCATAGTGGTCCTTATACCCCCCCTCCCTCCCATAGTGGTCCTTATACCCCCCCTCCCTCCCATAGCGGTCCTTATACCCCCCTCCCTCCCATAGTGGTCCTTAACCCACCCCCTCCCTCCCTAGTGGTCCTTATACCCCCCCCCCCCCCCATAGTGGTCCTTATACCCCTTTTTTTTTGTTTATTATTAATTTTTGTTATTATTATTTTTTTAATATTATTTCTTATTTTATTTATATATTTTTTTTTCGTCCCCCCTCCCTGCTTGATATATGGCAGGGAGGGGGGCTCTCCTTCCCTGGTGGTCCAGTGGCAGTTCAGTGGGGGGAGAGGGGGGGCTGGCAGAGCTGTAACTTACCTGTTCTGCAGCTCCTGTCAGCTCTCTCCTCCTCTGCGCCGTCCGTTCTGCTCTTCTGTCAGCTTACACTGTAAGTCTCGCGAGAGCCGCGGCTCTCGCGAGACTTACACTGGGAGCTGACCGAGGTGCTGACCGGACGGCGCAGAGGAGGAGAGAGCTGACAGGAGCTGCAGAACAGGTAAGTTACAGCTCTGCCAGCTCCCCTCTCCCTCAGTCTGTATTATGGCAATGCAAATTGCCATAATACAGACCTTGACTCGAGTATAAGCCGAGTTGGGGTTTTTCAGCCCAAAAAATGGGCTGAAAAACTCTGCTTATACTCGAGTATATACGGTAACTCAATTTTAATAATGGTAATTTAACATTTATAGCAGTAATTAAATCGCATAGGTTTAGATTCAGAGGCGTAACTAGAAACCACGGGCCCCGGTTTAAAAATTGCCCTGGGCCCCCCTGTATGCCTACCCCCGCCACCTTCCCCCATACGTTCCCCCCTCCCCCGACACATGCAAACAGACACATATACACACACACATATACAGAGACAGACATACACACACACACACATATATATATATACAGACGCATACACACACACACACACACACACGCGCATACACATACATACATACACACAGACAGAAATACAGACACATACATATAGTCACACAGACAGACAGGCACACACATACCTTTTCCTGGGGTCCAGTGGCTCAGCCTGATGGAAGTCAGAGTCCCCACTCTGATTCTCTCCTTCCTCCCGCGCGGCTCCCAGTGGTTGCTGGGAGGAAGTGACCGGGGCAGTCACTTCCTCCCAGCCTCTGGCGCCCAGTCGCACTGTTTCAGTGTGGGCCCCTTAAAAGCAGCCGGCCAGGGCCGCATTACTTAGCCGGCGGGACCCGCTGTGACCCCTGCTACCGCGGTAGTTCCGCCACTGTTTAGATTGTATGGGAACCATTTATATGCTGAAAATTTTAAAAGTTGTTCTTGATTAAACCGTAATGTATATTTACAGTAAACCACAAATTTGTTTTTCCAAGAACTCTTGACTCCATTGTTAAAATGTAGCTTCAAGTCAAGTGTATCACATAAAGTTGCTTACAGTTTTCTCAAAGCGATCATTTAACAAGCAATGTCGTCTATTTCAGTTAAAAATCGAAAAAACAATGAAAGAAAAAGAGGAGCTGGCAAAGATAACCGCTGTATTGGAAAAGGAAACTGTCCAATTAAGACAACAAGTAGAATTGCTGGAAACTGAGCTGACTCGTAAAAGAGAGCAGTATGACCAACTGTCTTTGGAGAAAGAGGTAAGTACTGCTGAATTCTCTAAAAGCTCACTAAAGACGGGTTGTGTTCCCTTTTCAATGTTGTATAGCGTTACTGCATTAAAAAACAAACAAACAATGCAAACAAATGGGAAAAAAATATACAATTATCATCTGTGAATGTCCATTGATTGCAGCAAACTCTCAGCTGGTCATGTTATCCTGATGTTTTGAATGGGCGAATTGTGCTATCCCATACATCCTTGCAAAACAATGGTTAATGGAATGGAATGTGTAGTCTAACAGTCTTGTTTAGTTCGCTATAAGCATTAATGAATAGAGTTTTGAGTGTCCATTTAAATCTGTTATTTGGGGTAAAAAGGTTTCTTTTAGAACCACCTAAGAAATACTTTAATGATGACAATGTGGCATGCACATAACCCGTTTTTGATAGGACTATGTAAAGCATAGATAACTATGAAATAGTGTGTTAGAGGCCAGTAGGTAGGTCTCCCACGTTCTCTTCCTGTTGCTCTGTTAGGTGAACACTTTCATGGAGTTTCACCTACAGCTGTGCTGGCTGTGTAGAATTTAAATAAAGAGGAATGTGGAGATCCAAACTGTAACACCATCTAAAAGCAGAAACTTGAGCTCTTTCTTGAAAGTATTTTAAACAAAACAATATTACACAAGCAAACATATAGTTGGCAGAGTTCCCACTTGGCTGCATTTTAATGGACTTATATGTTTTCTTGTGGTTCCTCTCATTCAGTTTTTCAAACCCATTTCACCATTCATGTTCTTCATCAGTGTTTGCAATGAGTCATCTGAAATAATCATTTTAAATACACAACATGGTGATTTATATGAAGGGGAAAGAAAAAGTGTAGAAAGTACAGGACTGGGGGCATAGAGAAAGGAAAATTAGATGACCGGCAAGAACTCATAGGAAAGGAAATAGAAAAAGGTAAATGATCAAAAGATTATTTATCTCCCCACTGATACTCAAGCTCTTTGTGAGTTCAAGTAAAATGCTTCTCATAGAGACTATGGGATCTCTGAGACTTTAGCTGTCCCAAGGTCCAATCCAATGGGAAGGACACAGTAAAGAGACACAATAAAGTTGTGTTTTGAGTGTCCCTTTAATAAACACCTTATCATATTATGAATTCTATTTTCTTTTTGGAGAAGTTGATGGCAACAATATATTCCACACTGAAACCATAGAAAGTCAAATATGTACAGGAAATTGTAGACTTGAAATCCATTAAACAAATATACTGCAATGGGATATTTTCTCTAGTAGAAGAGTTTAAGGTGGATGGTCACCATAGTTTGTGCTGAAGGCAAAAATGATTGCACATGCTGATCCTGGCTTGAGATGTACATTAAACATTTGTCCGGTTTGAAAAAAAGGCATTGTATGGAGTTAACAAGGGCCTAAAGTTCCAGCCTATTAACCGGGATGCAGGTAGAACCAAAACTTGACCTATGTCTTAGCTCTGTTACATGCACCTGGATTATACTTGGTGCTAATCGGGGAAAAAAGCTCACCAAATCTGGATGGCCAGGTGGAAATTTCCAGGAAGACATCTTGCTCATAGAATAGGCAAGTTGATTCTACTCTAGTCTTGGCATAATTATTTTTAATGGAAAATATAATGGTATATTATATATTACATTCATCAGTGGTCCCAGTGAGTGGCATAGGCACAAGTCTCCAAGTTCCATATCCAATAAAGATTGAAAATGGAAGATGGCTGGTTTTACAGTATCTTGTTACATATAGTAATGGTTACTTGCAACAAGTCCTGCAAGGCATCAATTTCGCATAAATCTCCTATTTTAATACTGCAGCTGTCTTTTAGTTCCACAGAGAGGACCCAGTCACTCAGCTCTCCTTTGGTGCTATCCACCTCCTGTTGACATTTAGTGTGATACAATAGTCTCCATCACCCCATTTTAGCTATTAATCTAATTTTCTGATGGAAATGCCTTGGCATGTTGAAATTAACAGGGCTTACACTCTGTAGTCAGAGGTTCTTGCAGACAACTTCCTTGTAGCCACACTCAGACACTTTTGAACTCCAAACGCAGGTTTAGTTGGTTGGTGACAAGCTAGCATAAGGTACATGAATTGCATACTTAGAGCAGGTTAATTCTATTAACCTCTTCCCACATGATCTTTTCTGTTTGGAAAATATTAGAAAACTTCAGGATTTTGGTACCAAGCTTGGATGAAACAGATGTGTTTAATTAGGGGAAAGATAGCCAGCATAAACATTCATTGTAGTACTGTGTAATTAACCCCTTCTTGCTGGCTTTTGTTTAGAATAATTTTTTATTTATTCAAACGGCTTTTATTTGTGTCACCGAAAATGTATAGCAGTGCGATAGGATAGTAAAATGGGAGACACGCAGGTCTCGCAACATCGGGAGCAGCCATATGATTATAAAGAAATGAAAACCAATATTAACAATTAGAAGGTAGTACAGTAGCAGTATCGGTAACTTCGTTATGTTACATGTATTAAATATGCAAACATCTGCATCTTATGGTCGTATATTAAGGGGTGAGTGTGTCATCCCTGTGTGAGCCAGGTAGTGACTGTGTAGTACATGGTCAAGATTCGCCTGTCATCATAATGGTTGCATATAGCGTAGGAGTATCTTCTAGGCGGATAGGGGCCATTATAACGTCTGTGGTATAGCTAACCTGAAGGTTTAAGTCGTAGAGAGGACTCGTCGTCCCATATATTACTGATAAATAGTGGGTTTCCATTGGATCTCATTGCCTTTGGCCGCGCACTCCTCGCGCGGGTCCTGTTTTGTCGTGCGGGCGGTAAAATCTGTTGGTTTAGTCTATAGTAGTGGGCATTAGCGAATTAGCGGAGCATCCGTATAGCACCTGAGGCCCAAGCCTGCCATACCCTCCCGTTTGACTGTTGTTGAGACTAGTGTGCACGGGCAATGAGGTCAGACTCTTGCGTGGGGTCAGGGAAAGAGAGCAAGTGGTGTAGAAAGGAGAACACAAAAACAGAAGGAGATCTTAAATTTACTTTAAAATGTTTTATATCCTGCTATTAAATTGAACTTCAATCACACCTAGAAGCTCCTTCAGGATCTAGCAGGCCATTAACAGAGCAGGAGATAGGAAATTATAGATAGGACTGTGCAAAAAAAGCAACATTAGATCTTTCTTTACAGGAAGTGTGTAGGGAAACTACAAATCACATGCAGGGAGGTGTGACTAATAAACAACGTGAAAAGGAACTCTCTAGTGTCAGGAATACAAACACGTACTATTTAGGTACCTAGCCCCCCTCCGATCATTTGGAAATGGTGAGTTTATTAACCCTTTCTCCCTTGCCGCACCGGTCTCGCCGCTGCTTTCCCAATGGAAAGCATTGGGAAGCTATTGCGCATGCATGGCAAAACGCCATGCAGAGCGTGGAGACTCTGAACGTAGGTCCTGCACACAATGCATCACTGAAAAAGGAACACCTCAAGTGAGTGACTGAGTGTCGGCCACTCGAGGTGTTTGTTTTTAATATTTTTATTGGTTCATATGAAAAGCAGTTTTCCCACGTAGGGGAGGTATGCGAACCATAATAAACTTCATAAGCACATGCCACTAAGTGCATTATATATCAAATTAGAACAGTCAATGCCTAGTAAGGCGAAAAGGTTAAAGCATTTGAACATAAGTTACATACTGAAGGTTAGGCAGATAAAATAATGCACATCAGTTCCGACATTAGTAATAATAAGCCATTCTCAGCATCCTATTGTTCAGTCGGCATATGTGAGCAGTAAAAGTTTGAGCTAGATCTGAACTGAAGTTTATGCACTGCTGTCTTTGCTAAATTCTAACGGGCCAGGCTAAAGTATGTTAAATAACGTTTTATGTCCATTCTTGACTTAGTATTACTAGGTAATGTGCAGCACCCCGATAGTACGTCCACACATGTTGGCAGTGATGAGTTAAACTATGGCTTAACTAAAGGGCACACCATTAAACTATGACTGAACAGAAAGTGCTGTATTTGATAACTAAGCCTAGCTAAAGAAGTGAAGATCAGCTCAGGAAGGCTCCCATTAAAGCAGTTTAACCCATAGTAATTACTGTCGATGAAGCAAAGTCCTAACTATATAGCGTAATGTTAAACACATGCGGCAAGAATGTTCTATAGTAATCAGGCAATGTAAGTCAGCTTTTAGATATTAAATTGACATTTTGGCGCGTGTTTAAATAAGTTGCTTTTAGATATTAAATTGACATTTTGGCGCGTGTTTAAATAAGCAGCTTTTCAAAATATATCATGTGATAGTTAAACTAAGTGGATATATATGCCAGCTAACTATTGAGTAGATGTGAACGTAGAAATGAAAAATATGAGTTATATTGCTCAATGTTCGTTTACCAGAGTGCAAGAAAATAAATGAAAAAGGGTAACTATGCATGGCTGGATCACCATGTCGGCCTGCTTGGCCGTCTGAGGGGAGTCTCTCACTGCGTCGCTATCATACTGTCCCCGGGTCGCCAGGCCTCCTTTCGTCTTCCCCTTGCCGACCTCCGCCCACCTGCCGGGTCTCCCGTGGCACTGTGGGCACTCAGGAGCGCAAACTGTCCTCTTGACCCCACCACAAAAGTCTGCGGGATCATCCGCTCCCTGCACCTCTCCAGCTTCACGTGAGTCCTTTTAGAGCGTGCACTCTGTTGTCTCACCCGGTGCCGGCCACATATTGGGAGCTGGTGGCCATCCTCCTCGACCACCGGTCCGTCGGGAGGTCAGCGTTGACCCCGCCCCACCGGGCTCGCGGCATCAGGGACTAAAGCTCTCCAGGGACCCCTCAGAACCAGAGGCTCAGGTGCTCACTCCTCTGGCGGTCGGAAATTCAGTGCAGGGGGCCATGGCCTGCATGAGGTGCCCAGGTCAGTCTCCCTTATTAAGTCCTCTGCGGTCCCCCTCCTTTGGGGTAAGTCTTCAGGTCGGCCCCAGTCTGGTGGCCTTTGCCTGTTTAGGGGATCGGCGTAGTCTCCACGTGGTATCTCTCGCCCTGGAATGTGTTGTCCCCATGTGGCCGGGATTACCCCCACCGGCTGGGGGGGGGGGGGAGCGGGGCCGGGCCGCCTCTCGTGTCTTTGTCCTCTGTGGAGGTACTGTAGCCGGGAATCTGTCTTCCCTGGCCTGTTGGGTTATTTTTTTTTTATTTTTTTATTTTTTTTTTTCTTTATTTCAGACATTACCAGCCAAGAGATTTTTCAGATACATCATTGTATAAGGCTTTGGTAAAAAGTCATCATCAATATAGTATTCCCTCTTCCTATCTCTTTTGACTTCTTCCCGTTTCGCCCTATCTTTCCTCTCTTCCCTCTCTTCCTCATCATCCCTTCCCCTCCTCTCTCCTCTCCCTCTCCCTCTCCTTCCTCCCATATCTCTCTCTTCTCTCCTCCTCCCCAAGTTATCACCCACTTTTTAGGGTTTTAAGTTTCGGTCCTATGGGAGACTGTATCCATATTAATAGATCAAATACCATTAAGGGATTAGCGTCTCCATTTGTAGAAGAGGAGAGGAGAGAAAAGAAGGAGAAAAGAAAGGAAAAATAAATAAATAAATAAGAGAAAGAAGGACAGAAGGGGGTAGAGACAAGGGAGAAAAATCTCTTTCTACATTCATTCATCAATCACTCAAACATTATCTTGGTACAGTGGTGGTGTCCCAATTTCTAATCTCTAACTTATGGAAGTATATATTGGATATTTTAACTTTTAATATGAAGAATTTTTTTCCTCTTGTTCCAACAATTTTAACCAATTAGTCCAAATATTATTCTCTTTACAGTTACTTCGAGTTTTATCTACTCCCATTTCCATTCTTATCTGAAATTTTACTTGTTGTATAAACCTCACTTTAGAAAATTCTTGTGTCTTTTTCCAGTTTCTAGCTATGATTATTTTTGACGCTATCAAACAATGAGTTGCCAATATTTGTTTTCTTTTGTTTAAAATAGGCCATCTAAAATGAAGCAGCATCATATCTGGGCTAGTCTCTATTTTGATATTATCCAGTTTAAGTAACAAAGTTCTCGCCCAGCTCCACAAGGGAGTTACTTTTTTACACTTCCACCATATGTGAAGATAATCTCCTCTTAATTCTCCACATCTCCAACATAGGTGATCATTATCTGTTGAAATTCTAAACATTCTTGCAGGTACCAAGTACCATTTATTTATTGCCTTATAATGGGTTTCTATTAAATGTATACTATGCACATATTTGTTAACCTTAGCTAATGTCCCATACCATGTTTCTATATCTATATTAATATGTAGAAGTTTCTCCCAGCTTTTTATTGCTGTTGGATAGTGTTCTGTTACCTTAGTGTCTAATAGTCTGATACTTTTTGAAAAAAAATTTTTTGTTTCATCATTATCAAATATAACTTTAATTGCATTATACATATCACCTTGATTCATAAATGTATATTTTTTTAGGTAGCTATTTACTCTTAAATATGAAAAGACTTCTTGTGATAGAAGAGACGCTTCATTTTTTAATATTTTAAAGGGTTTCACCTTGTCATCCAAACCTGTTGGGTTATTATCCGTGTGCCTTTAGGCGCCTCACTCGTCCAGGCTCTTTATGGCGCGAAGGCCCGCATTGGTAAACTCTGTTCCCATCTCATTACTTGTTTCAGTTTGGTATCTTCGGATAGCTTATGTGTTTCTCTCCAATTATATGTCGAGCAATCCAGCTTTATGGCAGTTTGTGTGCTGTTTTTTTAGCCATTTTCCTGGGCCCAGGCCAGGAGTCATGATGTTCTGCTGCTGTTCAGCCTGGCGGCCCGGCCTGGCCCCCCACTCGAGGTGTTTGTAGACAAAAGTGTTGATCTTTGCCAATCCAATGCTTTCCTATGGGAAAAAGGTGAGTAAATCACCTTTCTAACCCGAGGTAAGTGGGGCCGACCACCTAAACGTTGGTTTTAGAACTAAAATGTCAGGAATACACGTTTGTGTTCCTGACACTATAGTGCCCCTGGAACATTTTGCACTAATTGTCATTTATGTGGCACAAATACTGGGTGGCCCAAAAGTAGGTGTATAGTGTATAGTTTATGTGCATATTACTTCCATCAACATTGCAACATTCCACTATTCTTTCCAACTGCCAGACTGATATTTAAATAACTGAAATTTAGTGCCACTTTGTTGTGTGTATGTGTACTCCATATAATCTGTTGTGATGAATTTCATTGATTCAACTATATACCTACTTTTGGGCCACCCTGTATATTTTGCCCAGGATTAAGTTGTACTATTACTAGTACTAATAGTACTAACAGTACTACTAAAAATTGTTAGTAATACATACATATGGATTTGAGAACTGCTACTTTGACTGTTTTAAGCTTCTTTGTTTAAAATAAACAAAGAAGTCTCTGTTTTATGCCATAGTTCTCGTTTCCAAATGCACAGATGGTGTACGTGCATTTGGTGAAGCACCATCAAATTGTATGTTAAAAAAATATATATGTATAGATATGTATTTTTTCTTTGGTACAATTGGGTAACCAGCAATAAAACAGTAGCTTGACAGTATAAATGATAGCTGGACTGACGTCAGACGTGATCAAATAGAAGACTGAAATTAAGTAGCAATGTTTCACCCTGTAGCTTTGTTTAACAACTTAGAAAGGTAAATTTGCTCTGGCAGGGTGAGACAGTGTAATTGCTCTAAGCCTGTATTGTTTTTAATTGACAAAAAGGTCACTCACTGGCCATAAACAGGCAAATCCTGTTAACAATTGCAAAGAATGTTTTCAGATTGGCAATTTAGTCTCTAGTGTTAGCGTGTTTACCGTGAAGGGAATTTTACCCTGTTCTAACACATGCAGATCTAATAATATTGTACAGAGATTCTTGTTTTATATATATCTGTATAATATATTTCTTGTCACTGATCCTTTGGGTTACTAGCCCATGCATTGGTTTAAAAAAGCTGTGTTTAAAATAGTGTCCATGGTGCTAAGGGTATCTACAGAAATGCTGTATGAAGTCTGAAACACAAAGCCAGACTGTGCGTATTTGCATGTCAAGCTTGGGCCTCTGTGGAAAGAGGATTTCTCAAGTTTCTATGCCCAAACAGGATCCCTCATAGTTCAACTTGAGATATGCAGATGATTCAAAACAGTATTTTTTGTGTGTGTTTATATATACATTTGTTTTAAAGATCACTCCAAGCACCATAACCACTAAAGCCTGCTGTAGAGTTGATGGTGCTCTGGTGCTGTTTTAGATGGTTTGACAACTTCGCTGGGAGTCCAAAGTACATTTGGTCTCCTGCTGTAGAAGACAGATGTTTTCGAACAATATAGCACAGCCAATCAAGGGCTGCACTTATGAGCCAATCAAGATTTTCCTATGGTGAAGACTGGGAGCATATATAGGGTGGGCGTCTGGTGGTACCCAGGTAAATTGTCAAACCATACTAAAATGGTTACATCCTAGGATAATTTATTAAGGACATTTCAATACTAAATTGTCAATGGTGTCTTCAGGGCTGTGCCATAAAATAAAACTGTTTTTGTTTTCGTTTTTTGGTGTGTGTGACAGTCCTGCTATATCAGCTGTCACTAAAGGGTTGATGTATTTGTAGTTGTGGTGTGTGAAAATGGATGGGGAATGTTGGTTTTGACATTTGTCACTTTTTAGATTCTTACAGATTGTTGTATTAACAGAAGTATCAGGTAGTTCAGGTAGCCTTGTAACCAGTTTTATGGCTACCTACATTAGGACACTAGCAGCCAGCAATCGCTCAGATCACACACAGTTATTCTCCCCAGTAGTATATTGAGATCAGGGTGTTTTATCACCGTAGCATATAGCGATCACTTAGATCGCACTGATATTCTCTCTAGCCAGCTGCCATTGTTACCATGGAAACCAGTAATGCTGTCAGTATAACCTGAGCTGCAGATGGCTGAAGAGATCAGTTTGAATTCTTGCAATTGAAGTACTAATCTCCAAATACCATAGATCTCTCAAAGGATCTGCCAGCTTGGTTTAGTTAGCAGATCTTAAATAAATAGCTCTGCAAATAATTAAATTACATTATTTTGACACTGACCGTTCTGTTAGAGCAGACTGTCAGAGTGCAGATATATTCACCAGATATCTCAGATCCACCAACTCCACCAACAAAATTTCCTATATATCCTGGCTAAGTGATCTTCTACTTCACTATAAGAAATGGTTCACGGAATTCAAAATGACTGGCTGGTGAAGATTTATTTCCTGATCACGGATCAATGGTTCCACTGCATTTTTAGGTGACATAGTTGAGCAGTGTTGGTATATACAAACTTGTTTTGTTATGTGTGTGAAATAAAATACAATATATGTTTGCTATTTCCTTGGGTCTCAAATGGACAGCTTTAGCACCATAACCATTAGAGCTCATTGTAGTTGGCACGCCCCTGGGATTGGGTCTAAACTTTTTAAGCCGTTTTATTCTCCTGGACTATACAGCCTGACCCTCTGCTTACGTAATGCAGAAATTACACTTCTCCTTCCTTACACTATCCTTAACCTTGGGCAGCATAGATAGACTCTAAATGTTGAAGTTATTTAGCCCAGCACTCACAGCCTATCTGTCTCTGCTGTACAAAATTAAAACACACAGTTATAAGATGTATAAAGGGCTAAACGGAAGCAATCAGCCGGCGAGCATTTAAAAGGACAAATGAGAAGGAACAACTTCTATTCACCAACTAAGGAAGCCTTAGGACATGGTGAAACACGTTTTGAAGCTTTTTTATTGTACTTTTTATTTATTTTTTTTCATGTTCAGCTACGTTTTTGTTTTCTTTTTCTCTGTATGCTAGCCAACAAAGGACTTTATTTGTTCCACGTGGAACACCTGTGAACCTCTTTGCTTATTGAGTTGAGCAAGCCTATTTCTAGGACCATGTGAGTGCATCCTTGTGTTCATCCTTGTGTTATCCTATAGGCTTTTTGTATTGGTGTATCACACTATGTGATTTCTCCTGTCCATATAACTACAGGAGACCACACAGATGAGGGGATAGGATTTCTATAGTATCCTATTGTGCAAGAATTTTGAGCCAAGTATTCCTACTGGCTCTTATTTTGTGAGTGTATTTACTATCTACTTTTTTTAATTCCAATTTGTGTGTATCAGCAATACTACACTATTTTTTGTTTATTTATATCTTTCTCTGCTGTCTAAGGTTAGACGGATATTGCAGACGTTTACTTCCCCATTATCCAAACCGCAACATCGGAGCCAGGCTTTTGGTGCCATTAGAACCGAAGCTGAGCTCTACTTTTTATAGCTTGTCTTAGAGTATCCCTTTAACACAAATTATGTTTGCTATACCTCACCCAGACTACAGTTCCTTACTGCGGGGTTGTAATAATGCTTTACATGATAAACCATAATTATTAGTACTTGCCATAAAACGTACAACATATATACACAAATAATGTAACAGGGCTATTTACTAAAGTGTAAATTTCAAATTTAAGGCCAGCGAATCCAAACTGGAAAAGCATAGCTGACTTAAAGAATTTTTCCAGTTAAACTATTTTGACCTTAAATTTGAAATTCACTTTGAATTCTCACTCTATTAAAAATCCATAAAAGCTTTTATTCAATCACAAGGTACTCAGAGCAGGTATTTCCACCATGTAAAACAGAAATATACAAAATATTTTTTAGATTCTTAATTTTCAAACCTAAAATCTTAAAAATAAATCCGTTGTGACAACTTTATTTCCATTACAGATTTACAGGACATTACACTGCCTATGAAAATGCAAAAGTCATAACTGGTTAATGTTTTAGCAGGTTTTGTTTTCCATGTTTTGTTTTGCATTATTATTGTCATTTATTTGTCGCCAACAATTTTGTATTTGGGACATAAACAATTGACAACAAATTTTGTAAACCAGAAAGTGATATGATATAATAAGAAGAATATAATTTCAATATTAACCCAAGCATATAAGTAACCGACAGGGTTCTTCTGAATGATACGTGGCGTGTCTTTATTAAGCCACTGGGAAGGAATGGTAGCATTGCTAAAGGTATTTGAATTATTATACCTACACTTTGTGCTTTGAATACAGAGATGTTTTGTATGTTGCACTTTTTCATGTTTTTCATTTTTTACCTGCTGCATTTCAGCAAATGAATTTGCATGTTAAATCTTGTTGGGTTATTTAGATCCATAGATTTTGCAAAAGCCTTTCTTGGAAGTGGAGATCAGATTTTATTGGTTGGGGGAGGTGTACATTTAAATAGCTATTTCTAGGCTTATGTTGCCCTCTAATGGTCAAATATTGTAAACTCTAAAATAAAAGACTAAAAGGATTCTCCATCACCCGGTCGGTGTTAGTTACAGTGTGAGGCTTACAGTGATGCAGAATGGACTTTACTCGGGAACCTAAGTGACCATCATGCATGGTTGGGTCTTTTACTTATTTGGTGAGAGCTTACTGCAAAGCCTGGGGATTAGCAGCTGATAGACGAACTTCAGACGTGATCATTGCTTTTTGTCAACCTTTGTTTTATTGAGGCATATTTGGTTTAGGGTACAGAATAAAGAAGGGAAGACAATAATAGGTTGTACAAGTTGGGAATGTCACATCACGATACATATTGTCATAGAGAATCATCAGCCTCATTTTTTTTTTTTTGTGAAGAGCAGGTATATACCAGCATAACAAATATAACCATAAACATAAACATCGCCTATCTAGGTGAATTATTAAGGTAAAGAGTCAGTGTGCTATACAGCACCGTAGACATGCTGTGGGCGGTTGATTCGGCAGGTTAAATTTATATCAAGCTAACTTTCCAGTAAATCAATGAATAGTGCGACAGTTATACATGTAACCTTGAACTGTGCGATATTATCAACGGGGTTAAAGTGAAGGATGCACATGTAATACTGGGGAAAGCCTATGTAGATCAATCTGAAACATGGAATAGGAAGTCTAGTTACACGCTGGCCATGTATGAGATGAAGTTAATATATTCAGGGTTAGCAAAGGGTAAGACAATCAGTATGTTAGTAGGTCATCCATACGGAGTGTGGAAGGTCACAGTGTAAGCCGACAGTGAGATTAAGTCAGCCGCATGTATGCTGACATTCCAATGATGTATTGGAGGTAAACTAGTGCACATTGGCATAACAGAAAAAACGATAAGAATGTAGCCGGGCCTGTGCCTTTCACCTGCCAGATAGTTAAAAAAGGGGGTATGCGTCTCAGTCGAAGACAAAGTGTATATCAGTTTGACAATTACATTAAACATGGCTGAGTGAGAGGTGATGTTAGTCACTGTAGGGCTATGGTTTTAAATTCTAACAAGGTTTATGAGCTTTAGTATGAAATTCCCTACATGTCAGGGTTTAGGCTCATGTTATTAGCGTGGTTGTAAGTGGGTTTAGTGGTTACGAGATGTTACTGGCAGGGTATTATAGCGTGGTCAGGTAGCGGGCTTATTACCTGGGTAGCGGTCTATGGTGGTATACGGTGGTGTATTACCCCTAACCAAGGGGGCATCAGGGGGGGGTGGGAGGGGGGGGGAGTGTTAGCATGCTGGTGCCATTCGCAGGCCTAGAGCCTCGTCTCATCCTGTGCTTGTCGTGGCTAGAGTTATATACTTAAACTTTATACTTAGGAATGGAACACAAAAAAAAAAAAAAAAAAAGAAGAAACAACAGAAAAGAAACACAGGACGGTTATTCCCAAAGTCCAGTGGCTTTTGTGCTGGTAAAAGTAATATGCGGGAGGTTTAAGAAATGCCCTATTCCCGGCAATGTCGGCCGAGTAACGTGGGTCCCTGTGATCCCTCCGGCTGCCGTTGTCAAGTTTGAGGGCTCGACGTTGTCCTGTCGCGTGGGATGAACGGCATGCTGGTGGCTGGGTCTCCCATCCCGTGCTGTGACTCCGGTGGTAGGGTGACAGGTAAGTCCGGTAGGCCAAGATTTTTCAGGAGTGTTGGTGCCTCTTCGCCCGATGTTATCGTGTGAGTGAGTTCATTGTGGGGGATTAGCAGGGATCTTCGTGGTCCCCATCTGTAGGGCACTCCTAGGTTGCGCAGATGGCTAGTTAAGTGGGATAGTGTCTTTCGCCACTGTAGCGTGGCCCTGGTAAGATCTTGGTAGAACGACAGCTGAGACGTTTCAAAGGTCAGGGGGGTTTTACCTCTGGTTGCCGCCAGGAGTTGTGCTTTATCGTGGGTGGAGGTGCATCGTAATATGACATCTCTGGTGGGCATGTTAGGCATCCTGGATGAGGTTGGGAGCCTGTATACGCCGTCTAGCCCGAATTTACGATTAACTGCCGGTGGTAAGATGGTGGTTAAGAGTCTACGGACGTAGTGCGGCAGTTCGGCGGCCTGGATCTCTGTAGGTATACCCCTTATTTTCACGTGATTTCGCCTGGCTCGGTCCTCCAGGGCGGACATTTGTAGCGTTAGGCTGTGCTGTGAGGTTTGCAGTTGATGCACGGCATCTTGAATGGTCTCCATGCTGGCTTTGAGGTGCGTGATGTCTTGCTCCGTGGTTTGGACGCGCTCTTTGACATTGTGCACGTCGGTTTTCAGGCGTCCCACATCAACAGCCAGTGTTTTTTGTATGTCTTTGACCCAATTTTGTAGGTCTTGTTTAGTGGCAAAGTCAGTGTCTCCCATTGCTGCGGTCTTTGCCGGCATTGTGAGTGCTGTGTCTGTTTGGGTTGATGAGTGGGCCGGTGGGAGGGAAGGTGTGTGGACCACGGCGGCGGCTTTGGGCAGTGCTGGCCTCTGGAGCAAGGTTCCGATGTCCTGTGCCATACTGGGGCCCATGTGAGCCTTCTGCGAGCGTTTCCCCATGGGTTCAGGGGTCTCCGGCCTGTATGGATCGAAGTCGCTTTCCGGATCGGAATCACCCTGCAGGTATGTCCCGCTGAGTAGCTGCTCGAGGCCGTGCAGGCTTGGCGCGTGGTAGGCCTTAGGCCTGCGTTTTGCACTCCCGGACTTCGGAGTGTACCTGAAAGGCATCTGCCGGTTCGGTATGTGGGTCTGGACACTGTTCCGACGTGCTCCGGTTCGGATGGCAGGTAGGTTCCGAGATTTCGGCGGATTTTAGATTTCAAGGTGAGAGCCCGTTAGAATGGCGTCCGCTCCGTATCAGGTCCCGGCCCCGCCCCCCGTGATCATTGCTTTTAATACTTTTTTTTTTTTTAAAACCACTTTCACAGCAGTGATTTGCTGAGTGCTGGGGACGTGTCAGTCCATGCTCTCATCCAGTCAGTAGCATGCATGTTGTTTGAATATAACCGTGATATTATGAAAGTGTAAACTCTGCATTATTAATGTAGTTGAGGAGTGGTTGGTCTGTGAGTGATGAGAAGAGCCCCATGTTTATGGCGAAATACAGTTTGACTTTAAATCGGGGCTGGCACGAGTGCACTGTATGCTACATAACCACTATAACAAGCTTTCTTAGAGTGTCCCTTTAAAATCCTTGCACTTTAAACTATTAAAAGTAAAATTCTCAAACTCCCTATTGTGGGGGGGGGGGGGGGAGTGTCTTGCACACATGTCAAGAAGATTTCGCAGGCAGGCACTTAATCTGGTGCATGTTCATGTGTTTTCATGTGCATGTTCATGTGTTTGTGAATCATTGGTGCATGCTCATGTGCTTGTGATTCATTGGTGCATGCTCATGTGCTTGTGAATCATTGGTGTATGCTCATGTGCTTGTGAATCATTGGTGTATGCTCATGTGTTTGTGAATCATTGGTGCATGCTCATGTGCTTGTGATTTATTGGTGCATGCTCATGTGTTTGTGAATCATTGGTGCATGCTCATGTGTTTGTGATTTATTGGTGCATTTTTGGTAAGCAATGATTAGGCAGTTTTGCTAAAGCTGCCGCAACATGGCGTGGCTAAATCCTGTTGCAGCCCAGCCCAAAACTCACACTGCATTCTGGGAGCATGGTGTGTGTGTGTGTGTAATAAAATGTAAATGTGTGCATTTTTTTTTTTTTTTTTTTACAAATGTACCTGCAGTTCCATTCCTTCTGTTGAAATATTAGGGCAAGATTACAATTTCTTGATTCTACGCTTGAAAGGGCTACACAGTGAGGGATCTTTTATGTCTAAATGCAATGTACAAAAGTATCACAGTACTCTGTAGTTGATTCATTTAATTCATTGTTCTGCCCGTAGGTACACAACTCTTTACTGTGATTACAAGCTAGTAGAAGAAAATTGCAGTGCATTTAAAATAGTTGTGCTAGACAATTTATAAAAAAAAAAAGCCGACTGAATTCCCTTAATATTATTTTCATAATCATAATTTCATATTCCTCCCATATCAATAAATATGCTCTTACAAATGTTTTTGAAGATGCCTAAATGTAGAAAAAAATGATATCGTGTTGTGATATTACTGGTATGTAATTGTTTCATCTTTAAAACAAATTTCTTATGAAATCCCGCTCCCTCCCCCCAAGTGTGCCCCTGAATTTTATTTTCTCAGCAACCAGTATCTCCAGTTTGACATTCCACTATCTGGGGAGTTACCTTGGCCGCTGCAGATAACCATTAAAGAATTGTTCCATGGTAATCGGTCATCGTAGAATACCTCTACAACCTGTATTAGCATATGGCTTCTCAAGAACATGGTTTTACTATTGGCATCACCAATTCTGAGCTAGCCCAGTGGGAAATCTAGAGGTATAGACACATTTCAAGACATTCCGAAGGGAGTTGGCTTGTTAGCTCCAGACTAGCAATGACCTAAATACCACACTTGGTAAGCTTCCTCTGGGTATAGTCGCTAAATTATGAAGCTGCATATAATGCACTGAGTGGAAAAAAATATATACAAAATTATCATTTCTGGCCGAGACGTGAATTTGCCAGCAACTTGGTAGGACTGAAAATAGAATCTTGCAAAATCTCTCTATGTTCTATAGAGTTCATTCAGCAAGTTATCGCACAGTAAAAGAAAAAGGGCTCAGTTTTAGTGCTCCATTTAATGTTGGTTGGTAGTTTGGAAGACCTTGCTGATCCGTCTCCTCTACCCACAGCTGTGAGTGTGGTCAAAGCGAAATAAAGTGTGTCTGCATCCATATATGATTGTTTTACTGTTTTCTGGCAGAAAAAGTTTATTAAAAAAAAGAAAATGATAAAATAAAAGGTTATTGCCACTTCAGTGGGCTTTAAAACTTCAGTAATTGTTTTATATACTCATTTATTTAACTAACATAACCTGATTTTTTATATATACAAATAACTATCAATGCGTCATTATGTCAACTAAAGATCAGGGATGCTCCACTCACAAGTCATAACCTGTAACAACATCCCTTGCTCTTTGGCCATTTTCAATGTTTGATGTTACGTTATAGTAAGATAATGACGTTATGTGCTCGTGTCGATAGGTGCCGAACATTTTAAAAGTATGGGACTCTCGTCTAGGCCGTAATTACGGTGTCTGGTTGTTAAAATGTGTGTCTGATAGCCGTTTTTGCTCTTTTTGTTTTTGTTCTGAAAATTGAAAGTTCAGGTTTGGAAAGAAGACTTGTTACATGGTATGTCTGCATACTACCCCTGGATGCTTGTAAAAGTTCCTTTCTTAATTACTGTAGCTCAGAGCATGATTTTCACAATTAATGAGTAAACACAGTCCCTCATTATATTTTATTGTAGCTGAATAGTTTGTAGCTAACTTGGATGCTGTCCAGTACGATTTCTTCATGTATGGAAAACGGCACACTAGTCTGACCCTTTCAGTGCCAGATGGGCTTTCAGTGCTAATGTGGATTGTTCACACGAACCTTTGGTTCCCAGAATAGACACTGCTTTAAACAGCTGTTTGCATTCAATAATCTAGTTTTTGTGCAATAAATATACCGCAGTAGATGGTGATAATTGTGCTTCTGGTTATACCACCTTATGTTTTTGCATTTTTCGTTTCTTGGTTATTTTTTGTAATACATTTTTTTGGTGTTTATCTGTATTTTTGTCCATGCTGATAGAAGCAGGGCTTGCACTGTACATGCACTATCAAAATACTGAGTTTCCAGAAAAAATACTGAACTCAGTTTTATATAAAACTTGTAGAAGAATGAAGAAGGAAAATTGTTGAATGGATTAATGGAGTTGGTAAAAGAAAGCTGAGTATTCACTCATGCTATATTCACACTATGAAAGGTTTTTGGGTGTGTTGCTGGGTCCGGAAGAGGCACAGGAGCTCTGCAGTGCTTATGTGCAGTGGAGCTGACACCATCTTAGCATGATGTGCACTCGCTCTTGATCATATAACACAGTGTTTATCATCATACCTGTCTGATGGGTACTAGAAGAAGCTGTAATGGTTTTGCTTTCCCTTCTGCACGAGTTAAATACATCTTCCTCTTCATACTTAATGTGTAGAGTGTTTGTTTTATTTGGGTTTTCAGAGGGTAATGCGTATGTGCAGGCAAACATGTAAGATATAATTGTTGAAACCAACACAAACTAGATTTAACCAGTTGTTTATGGTAGCTGGACAAATCTAGTGCGCAAGATCTTTTATTTCAAGTTTATTACGATAGAGACAGTGTATCATTTACAGTGTTAAACCATTACATTTCACAGAAAATTGATTTCCAAAGGGATATTACAAAATTAAATCATGTACAGGATTATATGGATTTTAGATTTGTTTCCAGTACTGTATATCAATTATGATGCTGAAAATCCTAGCATTTTTGTATTTACAGTTATTTTATGTACGGTATGTTAAGTCAACAATGTTTCATTATAGGTTTGCTTAAGACCTAGGTTTCATCAGGCAAGTTATTAAATTGCAGTTATACAGGCTTATGCTTATATGGAACAATAGCTTAACTTAAGGTGAGTATTCAAATATGGAGATGCCACCAGGCAGGTTGTGGCTTGCTAAGTTGTTGTCTACATTAGGGCATCAATACTATCTCTAACTGCAGCCTCAGTTATAGTACCAGTGGTGGACATGTCTGTTTGGTTGTACCCATAGCCAGGGTCCCTGTTGTCACGGCTATCAGCAATTGGTCCAGTAGCTTCTGCTTTAGTTGCCGTCTGTCGTAAGGAGCTGGGGTACCTGTCAGTTTTGGTGTCAGGGATGATGGTAAGCAGTGACCTTTTTTCCAGGATTTAATTAGTCCTCGTATAACACCTCTGTGTCCTTAACGTTCTTGGGACCCACTGCAGGTCAGAGTGTCTGCGAATCTCTGTGGGTTTTCCTTCCCTGCTGGTACGCGGGCATGAGTATGATGCTTTGCTGGGCCCCACTGTACTGGGGTAATCGTTTGGGCACTGCCTCCGTGTTGGTCCTCGGTGTGCATTATAGGGAACTCTGGTGAGGCGTGCTCGGTTTAGATAGGCGCTGGGTGGGCCTGCTTGCAGTGTGGGTGGTCGGCAGAGCCGCAGGTCTCCGCTGCTGCCCCGACATGCATATGAGTACCCTGGGTGGTCGTGACTCGGGCCAAGTGCCGCTGGTGCTCTTTCAGCACGCCTTCTTCTTCGGTCGGCAGGTGCTTCTCCGTCAGCCATTTCTCCGGTCCGCGTGGTGGCTTTCAGCGCTGAGTCACCCAAAAAGCTCTGCCAGGATAACCCCCACCGGCCCAGAGGGGGGGTGAACATGGCCGGGGACCCCGCAGCCGGCGCTATTTCCAGACAATACCGGGATGGAGAGCGAGGCAGCGGCCGTCCGCCCCACTCCCCTCCCGGGTCGGCCCCAGCCCCGGAGCATCTCACCAGGACCCGGTCCACCCGTTCTCAGGTGCTCCAGCTGCACCGGGACACTCCAGGACCAGGTATCGCTCACTCTCAGGGGGTTCCAGGCTGGTTTTGGTTGGTTTTTTGTCCATTAGTAGTCGAGTTCCCCTGGAGCTATTGTGGCTAGCAGCCTGCCGGCATGGCCGCCCGGCCCCGCCCCCCCCATTTCAGGATCATTTTAATATTGTTATGAAACATTCTTTTTACTGGACGCCATTAATTTGCATCATAACCTTTGACAGTATAACATAATGGAGAGTCACACTATTTTAATGATGTCTAGACTGTATAGATTTGCAAATGGTAATTAAATAGTCCATACTGGTATAAGACCTTTTAGAGACCAGAGTGTGATTACGACACAAAATATCTTTAAATGGGTGATGCATTTCATATATTCTGGGATGTGCAATGTCTCTTCAGGCAGTCCTTCATCCTCATAGATTTGTTGCCTTTTTTTCTGCTAGGTGAATTTTGGTTGATGTCCTGTTATTAATCTAGGGAATATATGTATTGAGTGGTAAAGAAAAGAATCATTAAAAATAATTCTCTGGCTCCCAGTCCAGAATTTTCTTAGGTTGTGCACTGGACTTGGGTTTGACACAGTGTTTATATGTATATACAGTATATAAATGTGTGGCACTCTGTGATATAGTGATATATGGTTTTTGGAAATAAGGAATTCCTATAGTTGTGTACAACTATAAGATTAATACATACATGCATTTTTATTCTATCTGTTATACAATTTTTTGTTTCTTAGGAAATAAATAAAACATCTGAAGGTGTCAAAGCTGAAGGAGAAGAACTTAAGAAAAAATGTGAGGCAATGACTTCTAGAATTCACCAAATGGAAGATGACATCATGATTGTGACTCAGAAGACCATTGCAAAGGAAACCGAACTGGAAAGGTATTAGTCTCCCTCCCCCCTATTTTTCCTCAATAGCAAAACAGTACATTGTAGAAAAAGAAAACGTACACATCACTCCGTTGCCAGGTGAACAAAGTATAAACATTGATTTCATATTTTTTCATCAGCTTTTCAAATGATCATAATCTGGCAAATAAACAAATAGATTTATTTGTCTTCAAATATTCCCATAGATTTTAATGGTGACTTCTGTAGATAAACCATTTGTAAAGTTTTTCTAACAGATTGCGATTATCCCAAAATATGAAATCATGGCCATATATTTTTAGATATCTATGACGACAAGCGTTTCTCTTTCAATTGTACAACTATGCATTTGCAATTTGGATTGCCAATTGGCAGTCTGGTAAACTCGCAATAATGTATTGTAGAATTCTGTTCTTTGTTAACAGGGAGTAAAAAATGTCTGATAAAAAAATACAAAACACAATTCTTTATGATGTATTCCTTACAGGGACTCTTCAAGCACCTTCAAATCTCTGCTTATGGTGCAATGTGCTCTCCTGTCCCTTTTTAGTTGCAGCCATTTCTGTCCACCCCCTTACTGACACCACAGGCAAGAGATGTGCTTCTGCTATCTATACAAATATTCATATGACATATGCATGCCATATTGGCCCCTCCACCTTCTGCTAGCTAGTGTTGTAACTAGTTGGATTCATTAAAGAAAACCTTGATGGAACTAATCACTAAGTAACACCACTATGCCTGCTATTAAATTGTGCAGTACTTTCATTCATATCTTTTCTTGCATGAAACTACAGCTTACTGCAGGACTATGTATTCTGTAAAACCTGCTGAGCAGAGATTGGTGGGCTATACACAGCTCTCCCATTGAGAGCAGCAGGTAGCCAAGGATAGTCTGAGAGTTCTCATCCATTTCCTGGCTCCTGGATAGAACTCCACCAAGGGGTGTCTCCAAACTAGTGCATTTGAGCCATTTCTGTATTTCTTGGTGTGGCATGTCTATCATCTGACCCTGAGCTAGGGCTGCTGCAATTTGTTTTAGTGTTTGTTTTATTAAAAATATAAAAGTGGGTTACCAAGCTAATGTTGTGACAGAAAATGAATATCCAGGCATATACTATATAGAAATGCATACTTTTGCACCTCCGTGATAATTGATTAAAAAAACATTTAGCTAGGGCCACCAAAATAACTAAATTCCATTTAAAAAATAAATAAAAAATAACCCTTATTTTGTAACCTTTTCAAAATAAATATGTTTGATTGTGAAAGTGTACTGTGCAATGTCTGATTTTGCGTTTTAAATAATGTTCTTGTTTTATACTTTGTTTCTCATATTTTAGTATAAAAGATAAGCTGAGAAAAGTGACACTAGACAAAGAACATCTGGAATGTCAGCTGAAAAATGAGAAGGATGAAAAAGAACTATACAAGGTAAACATTTCAAGATCTTTAACATTTCTTCAGTTGTGGAGCATATTAATGTTTTTAAAGAGACGCACTAAGTTGGATTTTTTTGTTTTGTTTTACTATAATGCATTAACATGATGTAAGTGTGTCTCCTGCAGTGGATCACTATGTTCTAGTGACATATGCAACAATTAGAACATAACTGGGACATCCCAGCTTTTCTTTGACGCCCCCCCCTTAAAGGGACACTATTGGCACCCAGACCACTTTATCTCATTAAAGTGGTCTGGGTGTAGTGCCCCTGTTCCTCTTAGACCTGCAATGTAAAACATTGCACTTTTAGAGAAACTAAATGTTTACATTGCAGTACTTAACTGCCTTTAGTGACTGTCACCAGACAGCCACTTGAGGCCCTTCCTGCAGTCTTATGGAGTTTGACTCTGTAAAACGATGCTGGATGTCCTCACGCTTTGCATGAGGACATTGAGCATCAGGCAAAACCCCATAGGAAAGCATTTAGTCAGTTATTTCCTATGGGTAAGGGCAAATGCGTATGAAGCCCTCACCGCACATTAGGTCCCACCATTGACTGACCTTAGTGAATGAAGAGTGCAACCCAGTACAGAGGGACACTGGAGCTTGAATCTGTTAAGTTGCTCAAATTTTTTTAACCCTTTTAGGGGCAGGGAGTTACATCTTTGTATTCCTAACACTGTTCCTTTAATAAAGCCGTTCTGGGGTATACATGCCTCTGCACTGCTCAATTTACTGCCGTTTAGGAGTTAAATTCCTATTTGTTTGTTATGCATCCCTAGCCACACCTACCCTGGCTGTGACTGCATGATAAAATGGTTTAATTTTTAATTAGATGTTTACTTTTAGAAGTTGTTGTCTCCTCTGTAAATTGAACTTAATCACACACAGGAGGCTCCTGCTGACTCTAGAACGGTATTGACAGACCAGGAGAAAATACATGGTAAATTAAAGAGACTGTGCAATAAAGGAAGTATAAACATTAGATCTCTCTTTACAGGAATTTTTTAGGAAGGCTGTGTAAGTCACATACGGGGGAGGTATGAGTAGGGCAGTTTAAACAAAGTGATTTCACTCCTAAATAGCAGAGAATGCCTCAGCAGTGAGACTGCAGGGGCATGATCTATACACCAAAACTGCTTTATTAAGCTAAAGTTATTTTGGTGCCTATAGTGTCACTTTAAAGTGATTAAGAGCCTATCACACAGCTCAGCCGTACTGTGGTTCATTGTCTTATAGGAAAACTCTCATCGATATTTATTATCCTTGCAAATAAACAACTAAATGTATTAGTATTTGAATGTTTATCCCTTGCTTTTTTGGGTGATCATCTTTAAGTTCCCTTTGGTTGTAAGCACTACGTATATACTAAAGCCATGCACAATTTGAACGGTTGAACCTAGTTCAGAGCACATTTTAGAGATGCCCATCACTTGCACATGACGTGTTAATACACTTCTTGATTAACTGCATGATCTTTGGCTAGATAAGCAGTACTTTATTTTAAATAATAAAAATTCATGACAGTATTCCTTTAATGTTAAGTCAGCTGTGGCTGCACGACTAGCTGTTGTTTCTGTGTTGTTTTTATAAAGTGACACTTTATTAATACACACTATGTTTCTGCGTGCATAACTTTTACTGCCCACTGACTGAACCATACAGTTTACTATATTCTTATTGAGCCTGGGGAAATCAGATCCAGTCTGAAGTCCCAGAATTGCAAAATATAAATTAGTTTATCCACTCCACATTGAAATGTTTCTGTTTGAAAATGTATCTGTGCAATGTATGACAAGTGCAATTTTATAGGACTTTCCTATTTGAGACTCTAGTAGAATTGTGAATGTATTTTAACAGTATAGGTATTTAATTTGACTCTCAACACCATACATAGGAATCCTATAAATGAAATACATGTTGACGCCACTGTCCTTGGCACTGTAGATGTATCTCCTGCAATTGCTGGAAGAATTGTTTAAAGTCCCTAGTTATCTGAAAATGTTACTGTCACATTTTCTGCAAACACCACACAAGTGACATGTCTGTTTCCAAAGAGATGGTGAAAGGGAACAGAGAGAGCTACATTACCTGTAGCTTTCTCTCTCTCTTTGACGCCACCATCCCATGCTGAACCTCCATCTTTATCTCCTGGCAGATGAAACCACAAAGAGCTGCATCATTTTTATACTCTCACAAGGAACATTAACAGTAAGATGCCATAGTTATTGTGCAACATGTCTTTACTACTGCAGCGATCACAAGTGACAGCTGTGATATGGCAATGAAGCCAACATGCTAGAAATCTGCTTTTTGCTATGTTTTGCTAAAATTCTGAACATAAATGAGAGTATTCCATGCTTTGTCTTATGTATATTTTGTGTTGAACTTTCAGTGAAATTTCAACCCAAGCTATGCGTTCTACATAAAGGCAGACTGGTTTAAAGAAACATGCCACTGAAAAATCTATTTTATTTTTTCTCTTTTAAAAAATTTGCTTGACATACCCTGAAAGAAAAAAAAAAAAAGCAGTTTTTTTTTTTTTTTGCATTTTTTTTTTTTTTTTAGGGGTATATGGAAAAATTTGGACCCGGCCCCCTGCAGACCTATATATATGCTGGTGTAGATATACCATGTATTTGATTGTATGTATATGTAAATTGAATGTATGTTAATAATGTGTGTATCTTTACTGTGAACCCTAGTGTATATATGTCTGTGTAGTGTCGGGATATGTAGATTCAGAGTATATTTAAATATGTTGTTTTTTTTTTTTGTTTTTTTTAAATAGGGTAGTATTTATATATGTGTTTGTTTAGCATGGCAGTATGAATAAGTGTAAAACTACTAAATAAAAACTACAAGCCGCCTTAAAAGAACACTATAGTGTCAGTAATACAAATGTGTATTCCTGACACTATAGGTTTAAAATAGCCGTTTAGGTTCCCGGTCCCCCTTACCCGCCCTGTTAAAAAGGTGAAATACTTACCTTTTCTCCGGCACCGCCTGGGTCTCCTCATGGCTGACCCAGCCCCACTCTGCCTCCTTGGCTGAGATCATAAAATTAGATGATCTCAGCCAATCATATGCTTTGCTATAAGAAAGCACTGGAAGGCTATTGCACATGTGTGGCAAAATGCCATCCTGCATTGAATCAATGATTCTCTATGAGGAGCGTTCACAATGGGCAGCACTGACCCGGGAAGCACCTCTAGAGGCCATCTGAGTGACTGCCACTAGAAGTGTTCCTGTGCAGTGTTCACATTATAAAGCCTGCAGGGACAGGCAGTAGACACCAACATTAACAACATTAAGTTGTAGTTGTTCTAGTGACTATAGTGTCCCTTTAACTGCTTGTGTTTTTTTTTTAAATTCAAGTAGTGGGGGCAGGGGGTAGAGGATTTATTGGTTGCAGGGGCTGTAATGGGTGCAGGGGGGTTAAGGGTTGTAGTCGTTTCAGGGGTTTTAGGGGTTCTACAGGGTGCCATGGGATAGGGACTTTAGTGGGTGCAGGAGGGGGAGGGGCTGTAGTGGGTGCAGGGGGTAGATGATGTTGCAGGTGCAGGGGGGTAGGGGATGTAGTGGGTGCAAGATGGGTCGGTGCTGTAGAGGGGGCAGGGGGGTAGAGGATGTTGTTGGTGCGGGGGGATAGGGTATGTTTTGTGGGTGCTATGGGGTAAGGACTTTACTTGATGCAGTGGGGTAGAGGAAGTTGTGGGTGCAGGGGGTAGAGGAAGTTGTGGGTTCAGTGTAGTAGGGGCTTTGGTGGGGTAGGGGCTTTGGTGGGTGCAGGAGGGGTAGGGGCTTTAGTGGGTGCAGGAGGGGTAGGGGCTTTAGTGGGTGCAGGGGGTTAGAGGATGTTGTGGTTGCAGGGGGTAGAGGATGTTGTGGGTGTAGGGGGGTTGGGACTGCAGGGGCTGTAGTGGGTGCAGGGGGTAGAGGCTTTAGTGGGTGCAGGTGGTAGGTGCTTTAGTGGGTTCCTGGCGTCTTACCTTTGGCCAGGGAGGAGGGAATTCTTATCTTTGGAGTGGATGCTGCACATGCAGCTTGTAACACAGATCAGGTCAGCTCCGCATGCATGATGTTACTATGTCCTGCAGAGCCAGCCACACAGAGCTGCCCTGATCAGTGTTACAGGCAGCTAGCTCCGTGTGCCTGTGCTGAACTGCTGGCAGAGGCTCTGCTCCTGGAGCCTCTGCCAATTTCCTTCAGCCACACAGACAGGCACACTGAGGGGCAACCTAGAGGGGGCTTTTGGGAATGCCCTTTAGCTGTCCCTCAGTGTGCCCAGCAAGGGGGAGCAGATTTTTTAGCAGCAGTGGCCAGCAGAAGGCTGTGTGGGCCCCTTATTGAGTGCAGGCTGGCTGAGGAGATTAACCCCACAGCCTCTAGCCCTCGGTCCATGACTGATTTGCTCAAGTGCTCAGTCCACCCCTGTCTCTGACTGTTTGATGTGTTGGGGCTAGAAAGCCAGAATTTAACAGCTATGTATACAATCTAATTACATAATTAATCCCTCAAGGACCAAATATAGTATTTAGCAGTCAGGCCCTTAAAGACCCAGTGCCGGCATGGAATGTCCAGCTTGTTTGGTACAGCCGTGCAGTTGTTAATTTAATAAGACATCCCACTTTGGTATAGTCTGCTTAAAGACCGGACTGTTATGATGACATTAACAGCCATGTGCATGTAAGGGGTTAAGATAATGATTGTTCACCATATAGTCAGTCTAATGCTTAGACTTTAGTTTTTCTAGCTGTAAAGAATAAATCCACAGACTGTTCAGAGTGATGAACACACAGTGATTTTCTACTATAGAGACTTATAAAACAATTGGTCATGACCTAAAATTAAAGGGTGAAAGGTTTATATTAACAATAGAAACAAGGCTCTTCACATAGAGGTTGGATAACATATGGAATCATTTAACTATAGAGACTGTGTGCTGTGGATGATGTCAGCTTGCTGTTATGTTTTTGTTTGTTTTAAATGGCGTAGTGTACTCTGAACCAAAAAAATGGAAAAGGAATTCAAATTCTGCCTGACACTTGACTAATGAATCAATTTTATTTGTTTAAATTTGCAATTCCACACATCATGAACATGTTGCATTCAGGATTCAGCAGACTTTACAGGCATCTCACCTTGGGATTTTTTGTGTCATGCAGGGGGGTCTGTGTTTTTTTGCTGAAATAAATGCACAAAATGTGAAGAACTCTGCAGTGTTATTATTTATAAGAGAGGTGAATGGAATGCCAATATTTATAATTACACTTAGTATTTTTTTCAGATGTTTTAGTACACATTGTCATACACACATATTTGCTTAAAGTTAATAAAAATAAGTAAAAGTAAAATAAAACTTCAATCACATGCTTAGATCCCCCATGGCATGTATAGAACTTCCATTTTACAGAAAGCCCATGTCACCGATTTACAAATCCAATCACACTTAAACTCAGTTATACTGTTTCCGCAACATTGAGTGAATGCAAAATAGCACACCTTATTTTTACTCTTCGTATTTCCTGCGCATACATACGTAGATATCATTAAGTGTTCTTGCATAGCAAGACCACTTAATGTTATCTCACATATATATATTATTATTATTATAGCCAAATATACCACCCTAACTCCTCCCACAGTTTTTACACTACATAGACGGTAATATACCAAAACGTGCGGATTGTTCCCGATTGGTGTGCTATTACTTTGTGGAACGTTTCGCCGAATTGTTCACGGAATATCGTCATTCTTGTGGCGAAATTGGTCCCATAGAAATGAATGGCAAAATGTTCAAAACTAGAGTGGGAGCTGACAAAAGCTGAAAAATCAGGACATGATTTCTAAACTGCCACCACTCCCTCATTTTCAAGCCCACCTACACAAATCTTATATCAAAACGTTCAGCTATCCCTGCTGCCACTATCCCTGCGGCTAAGCCATAGTCCTGATAGTTTTCACAATATGACCATTTGTTTGCAACTCACGCCGTCCATTGAAACTCCACTCTAGCCAGCTCAAACATGAAGGGCAATTTCTAAACTGCAATACAATATAGTAGTATTACAGTATGACAGACACAATAAAATACAATAAGCAATTCTCAAAACACCTTAGTGAGTTTCCCTTTCACCTCACAACAAAGTCAAATACATACAATATAAGGTGGAGACTCTTCTTATTATAACAGGTAATCAATAGTAGGTAGTCCTAAAAGCAGAAATAAAACACATAATAGTGCAATATTATCTATAAGAAATGAAAGTATAATGAGGTAGATGGAATATCACTCACAAATAAAGAGCCTCTAGATAGGGCTCAATTTTCCAGTATTGTGGAAGATAAGGTTCCCACTGCCTTCTTTATTTTGCTAGTAGCCAAATATGCTCTCAGGGACAGGTATGTTATTCCAAAAGTGCTTTATTATAAAGTGCACAAGAGTAATAAAATAAGAATAAAAAAAAGACCTTACAGGATTGAAGGTAATTGATGGGGTGAGTCCTTGGTGCAAAACGCGTTTCGCCTCATTCAGAGGCTTCATCAGTTGCTGTGGGATATGTAAAACTTGTCCGTTTTTAAATAGTTCATAATTAGAGTTCATTTGAAGTTAAAAGTCATTTAACTTCTAAGAAACCGAAGCACTTTATCTGCCTGGGCTGTCAGGCAGCCCTCCAGAAGAGGATCGCGGCGGAGGTAAGTACCGCCGAGGTCCTGGGGGCTTAAGCCGTTGCGGCGTTCTATGCCGCCGCAATGGCTTTAAAGCCGTGACGGCATAGAACGCCGTAACGCCGTTAAGGGGTTAATGTAACTGTGAAGCACTTTGGGCAACAACGTTGCAATTAAATGTGCTATATAAATAAATAATAAGTTACTCCACCCACTCCAGTTGTAGACTATTGACGGAGGCAAGAACACTTCACACAATTTCCCCAGAAATTGTAGCTTTCTAGTTATCAATGTTCTGCTATTTTAAACATAACTGTTAAATAAAAGCATAGTGAAATCAGACACCTGTTATTGGGTCTTGTCAGTGTGACACTGTCCAGTATTCATTAATCTAGAAGGAGTGGGGCTGTGAAAGAGCTATATTTTTTAACTCTTGCATTCCGTTAGTGTGTGGCAACACCATTCTGGAATATAGAACAGTTATTTTAAACCATGGTTCGTCAACCTGGTCCCTACCGCCCACTAGTGGGCGTTTCAGGATTCCAGGTGGGCGGTAGGGATTTACAGGTTGATCGGGCGGGCGGGTGCGAGCCGGCGGTACCCGTGCGACTGGGTACCGCCGTGACCATTTGCGGCTCCGGCCCGCCCGGTAAACCGCCGGGGCCGCCTTCCAAAGTGTCCATCGGGTGGCCCATGCTGTCAGGGCCACCCGATGGATGCGGATTGTAAGGGGGCCCGGTCAGCGCTGGGCGCTTTAACAGCGCGACCGGGCCCCCTGTGATGACATCACAGAGCTGGGAGGAAGTGATTCCCCGGTCACTCCTCCCAGCTAAAACTGAGAGCCGCGCGGGAGGAACACCAGGGAGTCAGAGTGGGAACTCTGACTCCCATCCACCTGAGCCACCACTGGACCCCAGGGAAAGTCACCCTCCTGCACCTTAAAGGTAGGAAACAGGAGGGTGACTTAAATATAATGTGTGTGTGTGTGTTTGTTTGTGTGTGTGTGTCTTTGTAGGTATGTCTTGTGTGTGTGTATGTGTCTGTCTGTGTATATGTGTGTGTGTGTGTGTCTGTATGTGTCTTTGTATGTATGTCTTGTGTGTGTGTATGTGTCTGTCTGTGTATATATGTGTGTGTGTGTGTGTGTCTCTGTATGTATGTGTGTCTTGTCTTTGTATGTATGTCTTGTGTGTGTGTCTGTCTGTGTATGTGTGTGTGTGTGTGTCTGTATGTGTCTTTGTATGTATGTCTTGTGTGTGTGTATGTGTCTGTGTGTGTGTGTCTGTATGTATGTGTGTCTTGTCTTTGTATGTATGTGTCATTGTATGTGTGTCTTGTGTCTGCATGTGTGTGTGTCTATGTATGTCTGCATGTGTGTGTGCATGTCTGTGTGTCTGTTTGTATGTATGTGTCTTGTGTGTATGTGTGCCTGTCTGTGTCTTTGTGTGTGTGTGTATGTATGTGTGTCTTGTGTGTCTGTATATGTGCCTGTCTGTGTCTGTATGTATGTCTTGTGTGTGTCGTATGTGTCTGTATGTCTTGTGTGTGTCGTATGTGTCTGTCTGTATGTATGTGTGTCTTGTCTTTGTATGTATGTGTCATTGTTTGTGTGTCTGCATGTGTGTGTGTCTATGTATGTCTTATGTGTGTGTGCATGTCTGTTTGTATGTGTGCCTGTCTGTTTGTATGTATATGCTGCGAGACTAAATATTTGATATCTGGTTCGATTTTCGTAAGGAACAAACAAAGGTCTCTTTCAGTGATATTCAGACGACTTCTCTGTTTGCGCATAATATGATTTCTCATTTGTGCGTCAGCTCATCTCCTCTCCCTCCTTACTATACTTACTATAGTCCACTATAACATACACACAAGACACACACACACACACAGGACACACACACAGGACACACACACACACACACACACAGGACACACACACACACACACACAGGACACACATACAAAGACATAGACAGGCACACATACGTGTGTGTGTGTGTATGTGTGCCTGTCTGTGTCTTTGTATGTGTGCCTGTCTGTGTCTTTGTGTGTGTGTCATGTGTGTCCCCTGTGTGTGTGTCTGTATGTTATAGTGGACTATAGTAAGTGGGCTACCTAGCTCAGCCTTCCTACTGGGCATTGCTATAAGGACGGTTAAAAAATAGAAAAAAAGGGGAATAAAAGGTGGGGAGGGGAATTGAGGAGGGAGAGGAGATGAGCTGACGCACAAATGAGAAATCATATTATGCGCAAACAGAGAAGTCGTCTGAATATCACTGAAAGAGACCTTTGTTTGTTCCTTACGAAAATCGAACCAGATATCAAATATTTAGTCTCGCAGCATCAACCTCAAGGATCTCATTAATCACTAGTAAAGGTAATTTCAATTTACTTTATTGTTTTCTCATTAAACGTTATAAAGTTAAAAACCTTATAAACCTGCATTAAGTAGAAATAAAAAGATAAATGTACGTACATTTATTTTTTTAAAAAACACCCCCCTTTCTTAAAAATATTCCGCATTTGCGCGAAAACTGGTGGGCGGTAAGGAAATGTTTTCAACCAAAAAGATGCATTAGTGGGCGGTAGGTAGAAAAAGGTTGACTACCACTGTTTTAAACAAACCTGACTTCAGTTATATTTCATAAATTGCTAAAATTACTGTAGACCTTTCTGTCCTGCTTCACTCCACTACATACATATTATTATGTATTATGTGTTCACATTAAAGGAACACTTCAAGCACCATAACTACTCACTGTAGTTCACTGTAGTGCCCCCATCCCCATTATATGTAGTCAGACTATTTTAGAACTGTTTACTTCTTACCCGTGGTCCGACACGTGTCACTCCTCATCTCCACTACATCCAATGGAGAGATGGAAATTCCTAATGCAGGGCCAGCTCATTGGGTGAGAGCGTCAGCTAATCCTTCTCAGCCAGTGAGTTAAGCCCTTCACCGCAATGCTTAGGCTTCCATTCCAAGGGCTTCCATTTATCTCACTAAGGTCTCACTAAGTGCAAAAGGTACAGTGCACCCAGACAACTTAAATTAGGCGAAGTGGTCTGAGTGCCTATAGTGTCCATTTAACATGTGTATTGAGTCTGAAATAAAATTAAATGTACAAATCAATTGTCAAATTTACTTCTGTCTTGGATACACAGTGCTTCTTCTACTTTAGGCTCATTTTCATAGGCTTTTTAAATTATTTTTTAAAAATATTAATATATAAAAAGCACATCCTATATTAAAAAAAAAAAAATATATATATATATATATATATGAAAATATTAAAATATATATTTTTCTAAATATTAAATCCTGAAAAGCTTATGCAAAAATATTAAATCAAGGCATTAGTTCCTTGTCAGTCTCTATTTTATATATAAATTCTCCCCTTCTACAATGTTTCTTTTTCCCTGCTTCCAGTGCGTGTGTGCGCGAGCGTGTGTGTCATAGGACTTCATACAGATGCATTATTTATTACCTTTAACAGTACAGCCAAACCATACGAAGCATCTTAGGAATCCGGTGACTGACTGGTTGAATAATGTAATGTCAAATCCATCTGTTACCTTTTAATATCATTTCAAATTGTTTTGTTTCACAGGTTCACTTGAAGAATACCGAGATAGAAAACACCAAGCTACTTACAGAAGTACAGACATTAAAGAACTTAGACACAAGCAAAGATAGCTTAATTTCACACTACAAGGAAGAGCTTGGCAAGATGAAGCTCTGTCTGACTGAGAAGGAGAAGCTTCAAACAGAGCTCCTGCAGCATTCTGCAGACAAAGTAAAAGACCCTTTATTTCTTTATTGTAAAGCATTAGTAATGTTCATAATATTTATGAAACTAACCATTGGAAGATGTTAACTGAATTCCATTTCTACAAATATTGTAATAGCAAGTTATTTATAAACTGTATTAACCACTCACTGTAAACTGTATTAGCCACTGTATTATTCACTCACCAATGTCTAGTGATGAGTGGAAATTTTGAACCTTGGTGCCACCCTGTCATATCAATTATTACAAATCTATAAATCAATGCGTAACAAGTAATAAAAGGCTAAAGTTTGGCTTTCATTGACTAGCAAAATTGTTTATTGTTGATCTGTTCCAACATATGAAATGCCATGCTAAAGGTGCTTTGTATATGTGACTTGCATGGTGTTTTCAGTGTGGATTTAGTTGGTAAAGGCCCATGTGACATTGACATTGCAAGTTTTGTTTTTTGCATATTTAATATTTGTATAAGAACTATTTATATCTGAGTGTCCCTTTCAGTTTCTGCAAAAGTTGGTGTCTGTATTCCTTGAAAGAGTCAAAAGAGAGAAAAATATGATTTTACCCCATTTTTGGTTAGCCTCACATTTCTGTCTTCCTATCTGAATTCAACTGCTCCTTAAAGGATCACTATAGTGTCAGGAAAACAAATCGGTTTTCCTGACACTATATTCCCCTGAGAGTGCCCCCACCTTCAGGGTCCCCCTCCCGTGGTGCTGAAGGGGTTAAAACCCCTTCAGTTGCTCAACTTCTTCCACCGCCGGGCTCCCTTACCTCTCCTCCCCCTCCGACGTCAGCGGAGCGGAATGCACATGCCGCGAGCGCGCATTCAAAGTGTCCATGGGAAAGCATTTTTCAATGCTTTCCTATGGACGCTCCACGTGATGGAGGCATAATATGCCTCCAGCGTCGGAGATGCGCCTCTAGTGGCTGTCCGGAAGACAGCCACTAGAGGCTGGCTTAACCCCAAATGTAAACATAGAAGTTTCTCTGAAACTGCTATGTTTACAGCAGGCAGGGATAACCCTAGAGGGACCTGGCACCCAGACCACTTCATTGAGCTGAAGTGGTCTGGGTGACTATAGTGTCCCTTTAAAGATTTGCTTATTGTTGTCCCTCCTGGTCTTGTCTCCATAACCTTATCTGTTAACTGCTTTATTAAGCTAAAGTTGGTTAGATGACTATAGTGTTCCTTTAATAGAACCCCAGTATCTCATTGACCTTACGTCCCTGTATTTCCTTCTGTCTGTTCAGTTATGTGTCTCAGAACTGATCTGTATTTATACACAGGCATCATACAACCATGTTCTAATCCTCTATTCAGCTTTCTAAACGAAAGAATAGGTAGAAGAAGTGAGAACTACCATAGCATTACTTTTAGCTAACTTTTCAGCACAATTTAAGCTTTGTTATTATCCAATTGTATTTTATTATCGTACAAGTGTAGATTTATTTATTAATATTTTGCTTTTTCATTTTTTTTAGGATAATGTATTTATTTTAAAGCAACAGCTACGCAAGTTGGAGGATGACCACCAGTCTAGCAGGCAAGCAGCTTCTTTAATGTCTAAGGAGCTAAGCGATGCGGTGAATATTCGTGATAGAACCATGGCTGACCTGCATACTGCTCGCCTTGAGACAGACTGTGTGAAGAAACAGCTGGCAGACATTTTGTCTCAAGTCAGTGCGCGAGAAGTGCAACTTCAGAAATCCACTGTAACCCCTGCGATAAAGGTTCAAATGAAACTGGTAAACTCCTCTTCACTTGATACATTTTCATTGTGAATTAATCCAGAATCTTCATAATCTGTAACATGTCTGCTAAGGTTTGGTTCATACAGCAACAAACATTGAGTTTACACAGTGTGAACACTAACAGAACACATTGAGGCTGAGTCATTAAACTAGGAATTGAAAAGAATGGACACAGAAATTGTGCATTTTTAAGACAAAATACCCGAACTAAAATATTTTCCAGCTCAACTAACATGGCCTAAAGTTTGCAGTACTCTGTGTCTAGTCCCCATAGTGACAGGCTATTACAAAAATTAAACGCTGTATGAGAATCGTTGCAATTGCCGCACGCGTTCCCTGTGTCCACGCAATGGATTAACCAGGAGATCATGAGTAACGATGACCTCCCAGGAGCTGAGCAGAGCTGCAGTGAGGGTCTCTCATGCAGTCAGATTTTGAATATATTTTATTCTTTAATTTAACTTAACAGGTGTGTTTTGTTTAAAGATCAACTAACATTGACCTGATTGAATGAATAATTAGAATTTAGTGTTTGGTTCTGTATCTTTCAAGCCTGTATATCCTACAGGAGATGGCTGAAATAATCAGCAGGCTGCTAAACTAAATGTACGCATGACTAATTAAAATGTCGTTTTTGTTGTTCTAGTTTATTTTGATTCTCTGGAATTCAAAGGACAAGAATACACCAATTCCTGTGTAAAGTACTTTTGTTATGTTTGCTCTAATTAGGATGCAGAAAATGCTATTGTGGAGCAAGAACTGCGGAAGGAGGTGGAGGACCTAAAGCGAAGGCTGCAAATGAGAGAAGAAAATTATAAAGAGAAATTCAAAGAATGCCAGAAACTACAGAAACAAGTAGTAAAACTGACAGAACAGCTGGTATGTATTCTCCAGCATGTATGTGATAACCTTGACTCGATGTTTTTAAATGCGCAAAAATGCATCCACTTTGTGAAACAGCCTGGTTAATAAAATTACAGACACCTTCTTTTAGCTCAGAGGTGAGCAAAGGTAGATAGATCCCCAGTCGCTGAATCTGTACATCGTCCATGATGCTGTGCCAGGTTTTTTTTTTTGGTTTTTTTTTGACAATCTTTATTTTATTTTACGTTGTACAGGTGTTGTAAAATGCAATTATACAGAACAACAGCAACAAGATAGGTTAATGCGGTTGTACATCAAGCATGTCAATAAGCAGATATACACGAGGTACAGGGCACCTCTTAGAAGATATAATAGGGAACAAGTAGTCACTAATGGTAGTTCAAGTGCAGTTAACTGTTTTCACAAACGGATCATCAAACCAGGGGGGGGACGTAGGTATATTCCCTTATACGTTACACTAGCGAACAGTGAAGGAGCTGTGGTAAGTGTGGGGGGCTGTTCGGCATCTTGGTTACATAAGGTAAGATAAGTGTGATCAAGGCATTTCAGGAGGTGTGGGTAAGTCGTGTTGGGGAGGTGTTACCAGTCGGTGACTGCGGGGCCTGAGGTCGGGTCACTCAGCTGTGTAAATTCTGGGTGATAGCATCTGTCTTCCGTGGTACAGGTCGCGTCGGGGTATGATCCCTGCGGAAGGGTCGGTGTATTCCAACCTCGGAGTACGGATCGGTGTGGTGGCGAGGACAGCAGCCCCTAGGTCTGGGACCCGCGGGTTAAGCCGGTATGTGTGGCACAGCTAATGGGATCAGTGTGAACAGGAAATGTGTGGTGTCTTATCGAGGCGGTTCTGGAATGAGTGGCTCTTCGGTTCGGTGGGTCTGACGTCCACCTTTCCGGGGGTCGACTCGTGAGTGTCGTCACGGGGTCAACCTTGAAGGGGCGTGTGGCGGAGGAGTTGGGATGGTCGGTTCTTGGGCGGTGGCATAACCGTCCCTCTGGTCAGTTGGGTGGAGAAGGGGGGGTGAGGTGGAGGCCTTCGGTTCTCCGCCCCGTCCATTGTGAGGTACCATAGCCATGGCGTCCAGGTGCGGGTGCATTTCTCTTGTCTGTCATGCAGTGCTGCCGTGAGTGATTCCAAGTGGTATATCTCCCCCACCCTGTCCATCCACTGCCGGAGTGTGGGCGCATCCTTTTGTTTCCACCTAGTTGGGATTATTGTAATGGCTGCTGTCAGTAGGTGTTTTATTAGGGATTTTTTGTATGCTGAGATGGACATGTCTGTGTGATGTAGGAGCATGGTGAGGGGATGGAGCAGCAGGGCAATGTCTGTTATGAGTCGAATGGACTCTCTAATCATTGTCCAGAAGGGGGCGATGTCGGGGCAGCTCCACCAGATGTGGGTAAAGGAGCCGTCAGGGGCTCCGCATCTCCAGCATTCGTCTGGCATCTCTGGATCTATACGGTGCAGAACATCTGGGGTCCTATACCAGTGTGTGAGAGTCTTAAAGCTTGTCTCCTGGAATTTGGAGCTGATGGAGCATTTATGTGTCAATATAAATATCTTATCCCATTCCTGGTCTGTGAGCGTGGTCCCTGACTCTTTCTCCCATCTAGTTTCGTATCTGGGGTGTGTCTGGTGTTCACTGTTAAGGAGGGTTGCATATAGCATGGAGATTCCCCTTTCCGGGTGTGTTCGGGTTGTGCATAGGGTTTCAAACTGTGTGGGGGGTCTGTGAAGGCACTGTTTGTTTGGGAAGGTCGCATAGTATGCCCGTATTTGAAAATAGTGGAGGTGATCTAGGCCTGTGGGCGTCTTATCTCCCAGGATATCCGTCAAGGATTTGAGTCGGTTACCTTGCAGTAGCTGTTGGAAGCTGAGCCAGTCGGTGTCAGTATATGAGTGTAGGTCTGCGGGCGTGAGTCCCCCCCAATCCTCGGGTTGTGTGTGATGGGTGTGAGGGGGCCGTCTGTGGTGGTGAGTTGGTGTGAGTAACGTAGTGAGCACCAGACCCGAAGCATGGCATCGATCAACGGGTTGTCCGTTCGTAGCGATCCCAGCGTGAGGGAGCTGAGCCAGAGGCGGGAGGGGAGCATGCCCCCAGCTTGCGCTTGTTCCATGGGGACCCATAGCTTGGCTGTGGGACGTGCATGCCAATCTATCACCCTGAGTAAGTGTGCTGCGTGGTAATATCCCTGGAAGGACGGGAGACCCGTGCCCCCACGGGATTTAGGTCGCTCTAGCAGCGCCTTGCTTACTCTGCTCGCTTTCCCGCTCCATACGAATTGTCGTATCGCCGCGTTTAGTGTTTGGAAGAATGTTCTGGGTATAGTAATGGGGATCGTTTGGAATAGGAACAGGAGGCGCGGGAGCACATTCATCTTTACGGCATTAATCCGGCCGAACCAGGAGACGTAGAGGCCCTTCCATCGCTGTAGGTCCGACTGTAAGACTGAGAGTATGGTGAGGAAATTCAACTGATATAGGAGTGTCAGGTCGTTGGGCAGCCAGACGCCGAGATATTTTATTTTGGAGTCGCACCACGAGAAGTGGAACTGCGTACGTAGATGTGTGATTCTCTCTGTTGTGAGTGAGATCGGCAGGGCTTCTGACTTGCTCATGCTGTGCCAGTTTTAAAGCTAAACATAGCTGCATTAATCTTATTAGTTTGTTCCAGGTGCTGCTACTGCTTGAGAGCTCATTAGCTCTGTAGGATTCACTGCCTCTGGATCTGATTGGTTGTCACACCATTGGAGTCATAGTTGTGTACTTTCTATTACATAGATTATATCTGTTTCTTTGACATAGTTTCCACTTTTTTTTTTTTTTTTTTTAAAAGATATCTACCATTTGTTCTCAACAATTATTGCATTACAGCATTGAGCAGGAAAAAAGGACATGCTTTCAGAGGTAAGCTGGCTTTTCAGCTAGCCAAGATGTAGCCCCCAAACTGTTGTACAACTATATCTTACATTATGCTTTTCCCACCTTAACAGCTGGGGAAGGGGAGGGTTGCCTTTAGGCCATCACACTTTTACCGTATTCAGACATTGATGGAGTTTACCATGTACATATGTTCAGTTATGTAATGCATGTTTTGTTTATTTTGTAATTTAGAAAACTGCAGAAAGTCAACAGAAGGAGTTAGATCTTTATTTGAATGTCGACACTACAGTAGAAATGCAACACTTTACTCCACCAGGTAAGCATTTTAAATTCAAATTCTTAAAAATGCTAAGTATGTCTCCATGATGTGAAGTTTGAAAATTAGACTTTAAAGGGACAATCTAAGCACCCGTACAAATTTAGCTTAACCCCTTAAGGACAGAGCTTCAGAAGCTTGTCTTTCACTTAATGACAACGGCATTTTTTGCATTTTTTGCTATTTGCGTTCAACTGCAATTTGCATTTTACTAATTTATTGCACTGACACATATTATATACCGTTTTTTAAAGGACAGAAAGGGCTTTAATTTGATGTAACACACACATATATATATATATATATATATATATATATATAAATGCTTATTTATTATAAAAAAAATACAGAAATATGCAAAAAAATGAATTTTTGTGTGTTTTTTTTTTACAGTTTTTGCAATAATAATGTGTACATAATTAGTGCAGGTTAAGGAAAGTAATTCAAAATAAATTCATTTAGTTGTTCTGAATTACAGAATATATAATGTGTCTGGGATTTTAAGTTTTTTTTGGTAGTTACAGGTCACAAAGCACAAGGAGTAAAATAAACTTTTTATGTGGAGCGATTTTAGAATTTGGTATGTTTGTCTTGTAAGCCTAATAGCCATAAAAGAAAACAAAATTGCCACACAAAAGTATATATTTATATAAAGTAGACACCACAGGCTATTTACCTAAGGTTGTTTTGACACTTTCTACGTAGCCATTTTACCGCCAACCTCTGCTAAATATTGGAGTAAAATTGTGTTTTTTGTGGGTTTTCGCACACAAACTTATAACAAAGAACTTCTCATGTGTATTTTGTAAAGTTGGTGTGTGCTATTCCTGTACAAAGTTTTATTATGTGTTCAGTTACTTCTGCTGAGTACAACGGTACCCCCATTGTATGTCTTTGGCACTATTTCGTGAAGCTACAGTGCCATATAGGAGACCTGTCCTTTTCAGTATTCACAGTAGAATTTTGAGAGACGGATTTAATGAGCATATGCTTCCATTTGGGGTATTATAACAGTTTGACTGTTCAAAAAAAAAATCACAAAGGCCTACCATTTGTAAAAGTAGACAATCCAGGGTATCTCATAAGGTGCATCTTGTGCCTTAACATGCCCCTGTTTTTTCACCAATAGATGCCAAAGTATGTGGTAAAAAATAATTTTGTGCGTTTTTTACATATGGATTGCATTTGTGCTGGGCATTTTGTATATTTCACATGTGCCACTAAGTTCATACCCCCCAAATTATGTTCAGCTAAGTCTTCTGAGTAAAATGACACCCCCATTGCTTGTCTTTGGCACTATTTCGTGAAGCTACAGTGCCATATAGGAGACCTGTCCTTTTCAGTACTCACAGTAGAATTTTGAGAGACTGATTTAATGAGCCTATGCTTCCATTTGGGGTATTATACCAAATTGACTGTTCAAAAAAAAAAACACAAAGGCCTACCATTTGTAAAAGTAGACACTCCAGGGTATCTCATAAGGTGCATATTGAGCCTTAACATGCCCCCATTTTTTCACCAATAGATGCCAAAGTATGTGGTATAAAATAATTTTGTGCGTTTTTTACATATGGATTGCATTTTTACTGGGCATTTTGTATATTTCACATGTGCCACTAAGTTCATACCCCCCAAATTATGTTCAGCTAAGTCTTCTGAGTAAAATGACACCCCCAATGTATGTCTTTGGCACTATTTTGTGAAGCTACAGTGCCATATAGGAGACCAAGCCATATCCGTTTTTACCGAACTTTGAATTTTTACGCTGGGCCTATGTGCAATTTCCAAGCATCTTAGCAGGTTTTAAATTTAAACTACCCCACAAAGGCCTACCATTTCTTAAAGTAGACACCCCAGGGTATTTCAAAAGGTATATTCTAAACCTTAGTGTAGGATAATTTTTTTGTTAGTTTGTACCAAGTCTCGTTGCAATTAGCATTTTTGTCTGCCTTTTTGACACACACTTGGAGATGTTACTGTATATTTTGCTATCCTTATGTGTGCTATGGCAGTATAACACCTAATCTGTTGCTCAGCTATGTCATCTTAGTGCATCCATACCCACATGTGTACCTTTTTCATGGTTATGTGGATGTTGAAGGGGCACATTGGAGACCATGTCATATGAGTTTTTACCAAACTTTGAATTTTGACGCTGGGCCTATGTGCAATCTCCAAGCATCTTAGCAGGTTTTAAATTCAAACTACCCCACAAAGGCCTACCATTTCTTAAAGTAAACAACCCGGGGTATTTCAAAAGGCATATTCTAAACCTTAGTGTAGGATCATTTTTTTGTTAGTTTGTACCAAGTCTAGTTGCAATTAGCATTTTTTCTGCCTTTTTGACACACACTTGGAGATGTTACTGTATATTTTGCTATCCTTATGTGTGCTACGGCAGTATAACACCTAATATGTTGCTCAGCTATGTCATCTTAGTGCAATGATACCCCCATATACAGAATAGTTGGGGTAAACTTATCCGGGGGTAGTACACAGTCATCTGCGTCCCGGGCAAAGCTGTCATGGATTCCAAAACCAAAACACAGACAGACCACAAAGAGAGAGAACACAGAGAGAGAAACTTGTAATACCGGTCATTAGAATGGCCGGGCTATACAAGCAGAGAATTGTCAAGGTACAAGCCGAGGTCAAAGGAGTAAAGAGAAACGGAACAACGATAGGACAAGCCGAGGTCAAGGATCAGAGAAGACAGGATAAACGGTAGACAAAGCCAAGATTCGGTAACCAATCAGACAGATGACTAAAAATCACACCCCAAAACTGGTCTACTTATTCGGCCTGGGTGTGAAAAATTTTAAAACAATGGCCAATACATAGGCCGGGCTGAGAGGGGCAATCAGGGCAGTAATAGCTGGTCTCAACTCTTACGCCCCTCTTGTAACACACCCTGCACCTTTTCTGGGGGTTTTGTTTTTTAGGGGTTGGTGGAATCTTAAAGCAGAAGTGACCTGCCTCCATTCTTCTGCTAGGCTCCACTGATGGTCTCCTTGTGTGGCATTCTAGCAGCTTAGAAATTAGCTCAAACTGGAAAGAAAGAAAAGTGCTTTTCAGCCCAGCATTTGCCTTTTTAAAAATGACAAAGGCATTGTGGATTGCCATCTGCATCAGGTATATGCCCACTTTTTTATACCATGCCCTGGTCTTTCTCATGATCAAATATGGCTGCATCAGTTGATCGGACAGGTCAACGCCCCCCATATGCCGATTATATTGCCGTATGCAGACTGGCACCCGTTTATATTCGTCTCTGCCACGAATTGCGACCCTCCGAGTGTTTTCACCATGGATGGTGGTTAAGATGAAAACATCCTTTTTATCCCTGCACTTGAGTGCCAGCAGTTCATTCTGGCAGAGAGCTGCTGTTTCCCCCCTTTTCATTTTTTTGTTCGCTAGAGCCTTTGGGAAACCTGTGCGACTCTTCCGAATAGTGCCACAGGCCACGGTCTCGAAGCGGTACAACATTTTTAACAGTGGGATGCTATTATAAAAGTTATCGATGTATAGATGATAACCTTTATTAAGTAGTGGCATTATTAAGTCCCAGACAATTTTCCCACTTGTCCCTACTGTATCTGGGCAACCTGGGGGATCAAGGTGGCTATCCCTTCCTTCGTATACACGGAAGGTGTATACGTAGCCACTGCCACTTTCACATAGTTTATAAAATTTGATCCCATATCGGGATCTTTTGGATGGGATATATTGTCTAAACCCCAGTCTTCCCTTAAACTTCATTAGGGACTCGTCAATGGAAATGTTTTTATTGGGGGTATATATAGCGGCAAATTTACTATTAAAGTGGGCAATTAAAGGGCGTAGTTTGTAAAGAAGATCATACTGCGGATCACCTTTTGGGGGGCACTTGTTATCACTAAAGTGCATAAATCTTAGTATGTCTTCATATCTTTCCCTTGTCATTGTCTCGGCAAAAATGGGAGTATTGCAAATAGGATGTTTAGCCCAATACATCCTAATTGTGGGCTTTTTAATTAGCCCCATTAACATGGTCAGTGCCCAGAATTGTTTCAATTCTGGCACACTGGTTGGGTACCATCTCTCTTTCCTAGAGATAAGAGAGTCTGGATTGCGTGCCAGATATTGCTCCGCATAGAGATTAGTCTGGGTGACTATCTCCCCAAAAATCTCATCCCCCAAGAACAGCTGCATAACATCCAGCGCACTATAGGCAGACAGGTCCGCCTGTATGCCAGGATTGGCTGTAAACACTGGGATGTCTGGGGAAAAATTATTAGGGGGTACCCAGTCATCTGCGCCATGTTCAGCATTAGGGGAATCGTCAATTTCCCCTGATGCTCCTGCAGTATCTGGCACATAGTCCCTGTCCCCTGCATCCCCTGCGTCACTCCCTGCTTCACTCTCTGAGGCAGTGTCAGTCGCCTCTGAGTCGGCCGCTAACAGGGCATATACTTTCTAAACATTGTTAATACAGCTAACAAAACTCTAACAAAAAAATATATATTTTTTTAATTTTTATTCCCTAATTCCCACTAAATTCCACCCACCAAAATAACTAAATCACAAATTAATAAAATCAAATAATAAAATTTAACCCCTTAGGGTTACAAAAAAAACTAAAAATTAACCCTTGAAAGAAAAAAAAAAAAAAAATAGATCACAGTAGAGTACTGTGACCTGTATATTGATCACTGCTAGCAGTGATCAAGCAGCAGGGAAAGGGTTATTTATTTATTTTTTTTAAACTACAGGGAAAGGAATTTTATACTTAAGTATAACTTGGCAATAACGCAGGGACTCAATGTACCACCGATCCGTCTCTCTCCACTTCACAAACCCACACGAGGTGGAGGGAGGCGGATCAGATATCCCAGCAGCATTGTGACCGCTGTGACTGGCTGTCACAGCGATCACATGGGCTGGGATATCCGGATTTGCTGCTGCTGGTCTGCCCCTGACTCGGAGGGACCCAGCAACAGCATTAACCCCGCGATCGCCGGCACTGCGCGATCGCGGCGTTAATTTTAACGCGTGACGGACGAGGTCCGTCACTCGTCATTAACGCATTCCCCTGAGTGACGGACCTCCTCCGTCACTCGTCGTTAATGGAGTAGTTAGAGGCATATATAACGCTTCTGATCAATGTTCAGTTCGAAATTCTTTATTTTTGTGGGCGTAAGCTTCATACAGCAGTTTCAAGACCTTGCGATACAATATGGCTGAAACACAATAATGTCACAAATAATGAGTGTACCGTGCCCTTTTTTAAAGTTATATAGGTATGGTTAAGGAAACAAAAATCAAACAAGAAAACTAGTCTGGTAGCTGCAGTTATAATATTAGCATCTTCAGTCTATAAAGCATATGCACGGAGACTGGATTAAGATAGACACATGAAAGTTACTGTTGGTTATAACCAAGCTTATACGTTATACTATGGTAATTTACAGTAGATATTGCTGAGACGCTGCCTGAGAGTTATAGACTATGCCTAAGACCAGACTATTAAAGGGACACTATAGTCATCAGTGCAACTACATGTATTCCTGACCCTATAGTGTTAACACGACCATCTAGCCCCCCTGTGCCCCTCATGCCTCCATAAATATAGTAAAAATCTTACTGTATTCATGCCAGAAGCTGTAAATCTGCATGCTGTTAGACTCAGGAAAAACAAGCAGTCTGCTGACATGTGATAGCCTGATCCAATCACAGTGCTTCCCCATAGGATTGGCTGAGACTGACAAGGAGGCAGATCAGGGGCAGAGCCAGCATGATTTAAACACAGCCCTGGCCAATTAGCATCTCCTCATAGAGATGAATTGAATCAATGAATTTCTATGAGGAAAGTTCAGTGTCTGCATGCAGTGGGAGGAGATACTGAATCACAGGATGCTTGTGCACAGCAGATCTGAGTTTGTGCCACCATCAACTCAGAAGTCCCCCTGGTTCACTCTGAGTGACTGCAACTGGAGGTGTTCCTAGCTCAGAAAATACAGTGTTTACATGAGAACGGCTGCAGGGAGCTATAGTTCTCACCTGAACAGCCTCATTAAGCTGAAGTTATTCAGGTGACTATAGTGTCCCTTTAAAGGTTAATAGCAACCCACCAGCAAGACCTCACTAATATAGTAGTTATTTATATGCGCAATTATATAATAAAAAATAATAAATTATCAACAGAAATTAAGTAAAACAGAGGAGCTGTGGTGCAATCAGTTTGCAATAGAGCTTGATGGGCCAGTGGGTGAGAGAATAAGATTAGGCATATAAGAAACATGCTAGTCTAGCAACTGTGATACTGCTGGTGCTGATCTGGGATATGGGTTCACAGCTCCATTTGGTCTGCATAAAATAATGAGTGTTAAGAGGGTTAGCTAAACAACTAAATAGAAAGGAACAACATAAAACATAACAATTGCGGGGGGGGCGGGGCCTGGCTGCCGACCAAGATGGCCGCATGCTGAGTGTGCTCCGTGTTAAGCACTCCTGCAAAGCCCTAATTCAGCACTTCTCAACCAATATACTCGACTACCTGAAGGCAGGCAAAAGCGGACTTCAGCTCTGCAGCACCTGGCAGCATTCTGGGCACAAAATGGGCAGACTGGTCTCGGCACACAACTGCGGCCTACGCGGAGGGGCTGGCGTGGAAGAAGCGGCCGATCTTCCTGCTGGCTCTCCGGCTGCTAGAGGTGGACACTACAAGGGCTCCCGTTCCCCCCCCCTTGCCGGTGGGGGTCATCCCGGCTCAAGCACTCACACCGTACTCACGAACACCCATTAGCCAAGCGACCCCGCACGCGTCCCTGCTGGAGGAATCGGCGGGAGCCAAGATGGCGGACGCAGGTCCTCACACTGCGATACGTGACCCGAAAGACACAACACTCGCCAAACTGGATAAAATATTCGCAACATTTTGGCAGAAGCTCGAGGAAAGGCAACGGGGTGCCAACATACAAGGCTACCCACCTCCAGCAACGGCAACAAAGAGCCGGAGCCAGCCCGCACCTATAGCACCAAGAGCCCGCGGACGGGTAACTTCCACTCGGCGACCACACACCACAGGGGTCTGCCGCTCATCAGCAACCACACAAGCACTGACTCGCATAGCGAAGCGGAGGACAGTCCGCAAGAGGAAGACTATACTATCAAAGCCGACCCGCCTAAAATACCTTGATAAGCTACAGCCCACCAGGCGACTGACTGCTGCTTCGCGGAAAGTGGGGAGGCCTACCGGGGTCTGTCGACTCGATCTGGCTACACCTAAATCCAGTCCACGGCACGACTCGTAGCCGGTCATAAGGAAAAGCTCCAAGAAGAAGGGCTGCCGTCCCAGGAGACGACCAACGCAACACCACAAGCAAGTACTTACCTGAGCTCCCCAGGGACAAACAAAGCTGTGCACTCCCCTTGCCTAACTGAACACCCCACTGGTCGGGACTGTAGATACCCACTGAGGGGCATCGGGTAGCTGCAAACACAGGGACATACCCTGCAACAGGCCTTCCACAATGCTAGGCCACACAGCAGTACTCAACCAAGCCAGTTTAACTTGCTTATCTCATTGCCTGTAGCTTAACACTCCAGTTATTACGCTCCGTTGTTTTTATATTGTTTTATATGGCTCTCTATGATTATTCCATTTTGTTCATTATCACAGATAGTTAAAGCTGGACAATGGGTGTAAGGGAACAGTGATATAATCTTTATGGTGTGTAACCCCAACATGATCAAAAAAGACTCTCAACAAGATCTTCTGTTTAAAACGATAGCTCAGCTTGTTATGTAAAATTATAAAAATGTGCACAATCTTCCAATGCTATGACACAACTTTCTGATGTATGCTATTGCTGCCATCATGGCACTTCAAATCTGTTTGTTAATCTCTGCACAATAAAAATAAAGAATTAAAAAAAACAAAAAACATAACAATTGCCTCTGGGATCACTTGCAGGGGGGGAGGGGGGGAGGGCTTGATCACTGCAAGTCCGGGTCTGTAAAGGCCACAGAGGCTTCTACTGGTACAGGTGGCTTGCAGGTCTCCGCTGGGGCTGTAGCTGGAGTGCGACACTCTGCTGCCGCCTGTGTTGGAGCGTGGTCTCCCGACGCCACGTGCGATAAAGCGCAGCTCTGTGCCATGGAAGCTGAGTGGGTGCAACCCTCCCCCTCTCGGCAGATGGAAAGGGGTCGAGCCCATGTTGTTCCAACGGCTTGGGTTTGTGTGCTGGCGGAGCTTGTCTCCCTGAGGCGGTTTGCTAAATAGTAGATTTTGTCCTCGAACTTGGTTGTGAGCTTGAGGCAGCAGCGAGTCTGTCACCAATTGCCTGTCCTGTCGGGCACAGAAGTCCTGGAATATTTCCTCCAGTCTCAGCAAGGGGCACACCGTGACGCTGCTTTTTTTAGCGCATGTTAGTGTCAGGCTCTGTGCCATCAGGGAAGGCCGCCCTGATATTTTGGCAAGGAGAACTTTGTGGATCAGCCCAGCAGGGACCAGGATAACCCCCGCCGGAGTGAAGGTAGCCTGCACTTCAAACTTAAGAGTGGGGAAGTCGGCCGTCCTTCCCCAGCCCAGTCATCTTAGACCTTAGCAAGCTTCCTCTGTCTCCCTGAAGTCGGAGGATTCCGAGGTATTGGTAGGTTATCCACAGCACTCCTCGTTTAGGCAGTGTGGAATCACCCCGATTTGGGTGCCGTGGTTGATCATTAACCCCAATAATCGGTGAGCCAAGCTGGAGCTCGCCCGATACACATCTGGTCAGCATGAGGCTTAGGCTCCGCCCCTTAAATATTTTTGTTTATGCAGCGCTAAACACACATCCACTCATTGTGACTTACACAACTTTCATACACACTTACTATATTTTAGATCTTCACTTATTGCAGTTTGTTTAATTTAGTACTCTTTTAATTGCCTGCTAGAACCCGCATGAACCTTTTGTGTGTAATTAAAGTTTATTTAACAAAGCAGGAGAAAATAACTTCTATAGTAAACACACTGTGTTGTAAATTCATATTGGAAATGTATGAGTCACAGCTGAGGTATATGGCTTGGGCTGCATAAACAAGAGATTTACCTCCTACATGACAGAATTGAGCAGTAAGAATGCAGGGGCATGATCTGTATACCCAAACTACTTAATTAAGCAGTTGTTTTGGTTTTTAAAGTGCCTCTTTATGCAGATTGAAAGGAACTTATATTTATATTCAAATTTTTGAAGCCACACTGTGCCTTATGGTAACATAGTATGGTTAATTTTGTTAAAATGGCTGCAGCATATATTTTCTAATGTGTTTCACCAAACCAAAAGCCAACCATGTGGTACACACAGAATAAACAGAATATGCTAAGATCAGTGCTTTTATACCAGCAGTAGCAGTTTGTGTTTCTTTACATTTCTGTCCGAATTCAAATGTAAAAAATCATACAAGAATATAGTGTAATATTGCAGATTGAAATCAGCTATCAGAACGACAATACAATGATCTTATTCACATTTAGGGGAGCTTATGAAGAAAAGCCCCCAAACTGCAGAACATTGTACCATCTACAGTAGACCTGCACAACTTAGCAGTAGGTAGGGGCCAAAATGAATATTGACTAAACTTCTTTGGGCCGCAGTTGATAAATAAACTTTTTTTTTAAATAAACCATATTATAAAAATTACTTTGCTAAGTGGTACATGTCTGAATACATTTTCCAGGTTTTCTTCCCGTTAATGAGACGTATTACACGTTTTGTCAGCAATCCGTTTCCCTGTCTCTTTGGCTCCTTTCCCACCCATCTGTGTACTTTTGTGTCCATCCTCTGTGTAGCATAGCTGAGCCTTGGACCATGGTATAGGAGCGCATTTAACCTCTACACAGTCTGATAGGATGCAGTTTGACGCTCTCAGTGAGCACTTCCTGTCATACCAGGTAAAGGTTAGAGAAGCTTCTCTACCGAGGTCCGCGGCTTGACCACCCTACAAGGAATGACTGGCTGGAGGGGAGCTTAGTGCAGTGCACTCCCCTCCTGCCGTTCAAACGGAATGTGCGCCCTCCAGCCCCCCCAGCCCATTGCGACCTAAGATGTATTTTGCATGTTTCTGGCTACCTGCGAGAGGGACTGTAATTGCATTTAGTTATGGTGGTTATAGTGCTTGTGGTGTCATTTTTAAATTACAAGGGACTTGTGCATTATAATATGTCAAGCTCATCTAGAAAGTGAAAGTCCTGCCCTCCAGATTACATGTGTATGTGTATGCAAGTCTTTATATTTGCAAGCATTCATATTTATGCAGAGTGCGTGTGGTTTATATTATCAAATCTATTTTATTGCTTGTTCACAGTGAGTCCATTTTTGTCAGAGTCTGTTCCTGATTTTGTTATAAAAGAACAAGTCCATGAAATGACTAAGGAAATTACTGAAAAAACTGAAAAATATCGGAAGTGTAAACAAATGCTGACAGTAAGTCACAACTGTTAACACATTGACATGCTTTGTTACTAAAACACTTTAGAAATGTTGCATACCTTAGGTTTATAGATTTATAAATATAGTTTTTTGTTGTTGTGTGTAACTGCCATCACTAATGGGTCGAGAATCAGAATTGTATTTCAATTCCATTATATTGCCATTGGTCCCATTGGTTGGAACACACATATAATATCCATCTCCAGGTAATGCATTCCCTGCTTATCCCAGTGCAAATGTAACCTTTCCCCACACTTTAGGTGTGCACAGCACATTGCGTTAGGTTGTGCACCCAAACAAACTAGTGTTTGTAAATTAGTTATTTTATGTTGTGATGATTTAAAATCAGGTTGAGTATTCAGGTTTGTGTTTAGGCAAGATAGAAGGTAGGATAAATATATCATTTCTGAGTTTAAAGTGGTACTCTCAATTTTGAGTCTTTCAAAAAGATACAATCTCTATGGAAATACTCTTAAAGACTGATTATGGTAATGAGCAGGATTCCAACCCGTGTTAACTGATACATCATGCCATTTCCCATTAGTCATGCAATTGCCAATGGCATTTCACTTGTACAGTCACAAATATCCAATATCCCACAGTCTTATGAAGTCTTAGGGTAAGAGCACATCAGTGAACTGAGCTTCTGATAGGTGAAGCCACCAGGCTCCATGGTGACTCCACCAAGGAGCGAGAGATTTAGGTAAGGATGTCTGTCTGGTACTTCAACCGCGAGGCGCTACATGCATTTAGACATATCACACTTGGGCTCTCTTATCCCAAAATTTAAAGATCCAATAAGTGACAGTGCTTCTTAAAATAAATAAATAAACACGTTTTCAATAGAGAGTAGAGAGCTCAGTTTGTGTATGGTAGACATACTGAGTTTGCTCGCTCGGTCTGTCCTGTCTATTTGCTTACCTACTCTTTGCTATTGTGAATCGTTAAAAACGTAATTTTAACGCTGAATGTGTTATTTTGCTCGTTTAGGAAGAAAAGGCGAGATCCAGTTCTTATGCCGATGAAGTAGCCATGGTGGAACTGAAATGGAAGGAGCAGCTTAAAATAAATGAGAGCATCAAGCTACAGTTAGCATCAATTGAAGATCAATATAAAGTATGGAAAAAATGTTTTAATCAAGCTAGCTGTTTGAAAGAGATGCAGTCAGTGTATCTGTGTTTTATTCTTTCGACAGGCATTTAGAGCATGGAAGGCCTTTTTTTCTTGTACGATCTGGAAAAAATTCTAGATTTAATTTTTTATATTTTAATATTGGCTACTTTTTAATACCAGGCAGTTACATTTCATATAGTGCACCTTAATGTGCAGTGCCATTACTTTAATCTTTCAGTAATGTAAATGATAAACGTTTTACTTTTATGTCCGTATTGACCTATTTTTATTTTGTTAAAGGGGGTAAAGGGTTACACACGTATATGTACAGGAGAGCATCTTACAATAAGTTCTGCGTAACTCACACGCATGGTTTTTTGTTGTATAAGAAGCAATTTGCACAATGTATAGAGGATTTTTTTCTAAAAACAAAAACAAAAAAAACTGACACACTTTAAATACACCAAGAGACATAACAGACTTTTTTGTTAACTGAAAATCTTGTTTCTTGTCATGTTTGTGGCAAGCAATGTATAAATCTTTGTGAACAGACTAGCACATGGGCTACAGTAAAAAAAATATATATATATATTTGTATTTTATTTAAGAGTTTTGGTGACATAAGAGCAGAGTTCAAGTGTTTTAAATCTGATCACCTCTCCTGGCATGAAACGGTTTCTTGTTTTCAAGAGAGGTCTACCCCTAAGATAGTTTTTCATGCTAAACTTGTCGAGCTCTGTTCTGTTTGTATGTCAATGATGGACTCACAAGCCAGACATCTTAAATCTGCCGGGACAGGAAATACTCTGAGAACTCAGATATGTTCTAACCCCTGACTTCTATATCATATATAACAGCAATGGCTACCTGCAGCTCTGCTGATGTATGGAAAATACATGACGCTCAGCCAGACTAAGGCAGTATATATTTTATGAAAAACAATAAAAATGGCAAATAATTGGGCTATTTGCTAAAGTGAGAGTTCAAAGATAATTCAGTTTTAAGGCCAATAGAACTGACTTCAAAGTCAAAGGCCAGAGTAGGTGAACTGAAAGCATAGCTGATTGAGCAAATTTTTCCAGTTTGACTATTTTGACCTTAAATTTTAAATCCACTTTGAATTATCACTTTCGTGAATAAATAACCCTGTTGGTGAATAACCTATAAGTGTAAAACACAAAAGCTAAAAATAATTATTTATGTCAAGCAGCAGACCAAAACTGTGTGACAATTCTCTCTGTTACAAGTAATACAATAGTGACTTGCAGATTAGTATACAGTATATACCGTATATACTCGAGTATAAGCCGAGTTTTTCAGCACATTTTTTGTGCTGAAAAACCCCAACTCGGCTTATACTCGAGTCAATTGTCTGTATTATGGCAATTTGCATTGCCATAATACAGACTGACTGGGGCTGCAGAGAGATGTTACTTACCTTTCCTGCAGCTCCTGTCAGCTCTCTCCTCCTCCGCCGGTCCGTTCAGCTCTTCTGTCAGCTCACAGTGTAAATCTCGCGAGAGCCGCGGCTCTCGCGAGATTTACACTGGGAGCTGACCGAGGTGCTGAACGGACCGGCGGAAGAGGAGAGAGCTGACAGGAGCTGCAGGAAAGGTAAGTAACATCTCTCTGCAGCCCCCACAGCACCCTCCTACACAGTGCCCATCCACTGGACCACCAGGGAAGGAGAGCCCCCCTCCCTGGCCAGCTAGCAAGCAGGGAGGGGGGACGAAAAAATTTATATATGTTAATAAAAAAATAATAATAAAATTAAATATAATAATAAAATAAAAAAATAATAATAATAAAAAAATGTAATGAAACAAAAAAAATATTAAAATAATAATTAAAAAATAAAAAATGCCCGCCCCCCACCAAGGCTCTGCATCACACTCTGCATTACACACACACATACACACACTGCATTCATACACACACACACTGCATTCATACACACACACACTGCATTCATACACACACACTGCATTCATACACACACACTGCACTCATACACACACACTGCACTCATACACACACACTGCACTCATGCACACACACTGCATTCATACACACACACTGCATTCATACACACACACTGCATTCATACACACACACAGCACTCATACACACAGCATTCTCATACACACACACTGCACTCATACACACAGCATTCATACACACACACACTGCATTCATACACACACTGCACTCATACACACACACTGCACTCATACACAGCATTCTCATACACACACACTGCACTCATACACACAGCATTCTCATACACACACACTGCATTCATATACACACACTGCATTCATATACACACACTGCATTCTCATACACACACACTGCATTCTCATACACACACACTGCATTCTCATACACACAGTGCATTCATTATATACACACACTGTAAATAAATATTCAATTAATATAATTTTTTAAGGATCTAATTTTATTTAGAAATTTACCAGCAGCTGCTGCATTTCCCACCCTAGTCTTATACTCGAGTCAATAAGTTTTCCCAGTTTTTTGGGGTAAAATTAGGGGCCTCGGCTTATATTCGGGTCGGCTTATACTCGAGTATATACGGTAGTATACAGCCCTCAAACAATAGATAGATAGATACTTACTGTGTGAGAACAGATTTAAATATTGACTGACTTTTAAGGTGCAAACAGTACAGGGTTCATTCATTTGACAAAAAAAAGGATGTGGTTGACTGCAGAAGATAGAAATTTATGTGAAACAAAGTGTTAGGTTAACTATATACATACACTTATTGGATATCAATTCATTCATTTGACATATCATTGCTTTAAGCCTCTATTTACCAATATTAATAGGTGTGTGTTTTATCCTGATAAAAGGACAGCTGTAATGTAAACCACTGCCAGGTTAGCAATGACTACAATAAATTATATTTTCACTGTATTGGATTGCATATTATTCTTTTATTAAGTTTGCATATTCTTAGGACACATTCTTAGGACACATTTAATGAAAATATATATATTTTTAGATCCAGTCTGCAGAAAAAGATAAGGAAATAATGGCTCTTTCACATAATGTTGAAATGCTCCTTAATGAGAGAAAAAAACTGGAGAATGATAGGAAGGTAAGATCTGGTCTAACTGCACACGAATAATGCCTAGCTAATGATGTCATAAAAGAACCTATGCCTGCTTCCTAACTGCACACCAATAATGCCTAGCTAATGATGTCATTATAGAACCTATGCCTGCTTTCTAACTGCACACCAATAATGCCTAGCTAATGATGTCATTATAGAACCTATGCCTGCTTTCTAACTGCACACCAATAATGCCTAGCTAATGTCATTATAGAACCTATGCCTGCTTTCTAACTGCAGACCAATAATGCCTAGCTAGTGATATCATAATATAACCTATGCCTGCATTTCCTTACTATGCACTCATACACAGCATTCTCATACACACACACTGCACTCATACACACAGCATTCTCATACACACACACTACACTCATACACACAGCATTCATACACACAGCATTCATACACACACTGCACTCATACACACACACACACTGCACTCATACACACACACACACTGCACTCATACACACACACTGCATTCATACACACACACTGCACTCATACACACACACTGCATTCATACACACACACTGCACTCATACACACAGCATTCTCATACACACACACTGCACTCATACACACAGCATTCTCATACACACACACTACACTCATACACACAGCATTCATACACACAGCATTCATACACACACTGCACTCATACACACACACACACTGCACTCATACACACACACACACTGCATTCATACACACACACTGCATTCATACACACACACTGCACTCATACACACACACTGCACTCATACACACAGCATTCTCATACACACACACTGCACTCATACACACAGCATTCATACACACACACACAGCATTCATACACACACACTGCATTCATAAACACACTGCACTCATACACACACTGCACTCATACACAGCATTCTCATACACACACACTGCACTCATACACAGCATTCTCATACACACACTGCACTCATACACAGCATTCTCATACACCCACACACTGCACTCATAGACACAGCATTCTCATACACACACACTGCATTCATATACACACACTGCATTCATATACACACTGCATTCTCATACACACACACTGCATTCTCATACACACACTGTAAATAAATATTCAATTAATATAATTTTTTAAGGATCTAATTTTATTTAGAAATTTACCAGCAGCTGCTGCATTTCCCACCCTAGTCTTATACTCGAGTCAATAAGTTTTCCCAGTTTTTTGGGGTAAAATTAGGGGCCTCGGCTTATATTCGGGTCGGCTTATACTCGAGTATATACGGTAGTTATAGTGCCTGGAGTTCCCTGGCACTTTACTAATGAATTAGAGTCCCTTGCTTCCCATATCCTCAACCCCACTGAAGCTATGGCTAAGGATGAGATTACACACTTCCTTGTAGCCCTACTAATTTGTAACTGCAATGGCACTGTGATAAGCTGATACTCTCAGCCAATCACAGCCGCCTATTGCTGCTCAGGCTAATGCTTCCTCATTAGCCCAAGCAGCACAGAGTAAATGGGCAGCTGGCAACTGTTCTTTAGCATTAAAAGTTAAACCGGGTTTATTGCTGAATGGAAGGACTGCCCCTTTGAACACCGGACACTATAATCACTTCAGTGAGATGAAGCAGTTATGGTCCTACAGTATCCCTTTACATTTTTAATGATCATAATTATTCTTGACAACTACCTACATATCCCAGTAGGACATCCAGGTAGGAGTACTCACAACGTCAACTAAAAGAAGTTCTGATGAATTAGTAGATTTGTGGCAAACATGGGACTTGAAGATGTCTTTTTGCATGTTTTTTCAATAAATTATCTCAATATAGGGGTGGCAAGTAAGCTCCAGAATGGAGGATCGTAAAAAAGAGGGAGTGACTCTTCTTCTAGCCATAACTAATTACTTAATAATCTTTTTTTTTTTATATTCTTAATTTTAGAAGTGCATAGTTTAACATTCACATGTATGTAGACATTTCATAAAGTACAACAGCAATTGCAAAAGGTAGAGACTTGACATGAAATGTTGGATAAACTGCGCATTTTTGGTAATAAGAGGAAACCTCAAATACACAGTTCTCTCAAATGAAGCAAAACGAGGAAGACAAACTATAGCTTAGAACTGTAGAGAGATACATGATGCTGAATACTGGTACCACTGGGTCTTGTAATATTAACTATGCCATGAAAGAGCATTTGGGGAACTATGAGCAAGTATAGCAGTGGAGGCATTGCAGGCAACGATCCGGAGGTAAGCTGCCCGACTGCAAGCTATACTGTCCAGTCAGCCTATGCCTAGGGGTGGTAAGTCACTTTTTCCGCTGCCATCAGCTATCTCTTTTGGGGCCCCCCAGTCAGTACAAGCTTGTGTGCAGTATAGTGCCATTACCCACTGGGCGACGGCAGGACACCAAGCGGTAGCTTGCTTTCAGCGGATCTTGGGAAGCTGGTATAGCGGGTATAGAAAAGGCAGGATGCGTTGTGGGAGTGCATGCTTGTATGCCCGACATCGGATTGGAGGTGCGAGTGTAGGGCCGGAGGCGAAGTGCGGACCCCAACGAGGCTGTCTCCTGCGTCCTCTCCGTGGAACCCTTCCTTGAGCACGTGGGGGAGGCCCACTCAGGCGGCGCGGCCCAGCACAGTGGACCCGATGTGCATCAGGTCGGCTTATAAGCTTGGGGGTAAGTTCCCTTTTGGCAAGTTTAGCCCAGAAGGCAGCACAGATGCGGTCGAAATTTAGGAGAAGAGAGTCCGTCGGTGAAGGTGACCGCGGGATTGTGTCTCCGGCTATAGGGCTCATCTTGGTAGCCATCTTGGGAGATAGGTCTCAACCCTCTGGTTCAGCTGCAAGCTGTGTGTCAGCGTGATCCCAACACCAGTGGGGACCGGGATAACCCCCACCGGTCCAAAGGGGGAGGAGGGGGAACAGGACCCTGAGCAAGCGGTTTCAATTCAAGGCTGGGGATCGGCCGTCTCCCTCACCTCTTGTGTGATTGTAGGCCGCAGGAGAGTCGAGCATGGGCACAAAATCGCCTGTTACGGGTAAAGTAGTCGCGGAGAGGCTCTAGGGGGACTCCTCAAGATTGCCTGTAGGATTTTCCCCCAGATATAGTGTAGTTTTCGTCGGTTTTAGCGCTGAGTAGGTTAATATATTGAGGAGCTCTAGCACCATGTGACCGTCCTGATCGGCTGTCAGACCCCGCCCCCCTAATAATCTTATCTTAATCATGCAGTTTACATTATTTGATTGTAATATAGAAATCATCCGCTGTGCATACTGGAAGAAAAGTAGAATAGGCTTTCTTATGCCTTAATTCAGGTTTTATCTAGATATTTTGTATCACATTTTCAGTTTCAGTGTTTGTCATTTGTGCTGTCATGTTCCATATAATGGATCACTATAATATAATGGATGTGCTGGAGTAATGTTTTGTTCAGATATATAATGCTAGCACTAACTTACACTAATAATTAAGCCTGTATTGCTATTCACTTCTTCCAGGAACTAGAGATAAATTTGGAGAAACTATCAGAAAGAGCTGCAAGTGGACAGAATTTGGCAAGTGGGGGTCAGAGTGGTGGCCAGAGTTTGCAGTTTTATGATGCTTACTGTGATGAACATAGGGCAGTGCCCATCATCCCTGTCCAACAACCTATTCTGCAGTTTGGGAATCCTTATGCAACACAAGCAACAAGAGGTGGGTTCACAGTCCATCCAAGGTGTTGCACTGCAGTATATCATTCAGGAATACTGTGGAAAGACAGGAGCAGTGTCAATAAACCTTCTAATAAAAAGAACAGAATTTATTGATGTCACACACGTGTTGTGGCCTGCCGTTACAGTATGAGCTTTAAAAACACATTTCCAGCATTGAACAGTTTTTATAGTGTCAGAGGTACTGCCATTGGCAAATGAGCAGAATCATCCATGGCTGCCATGATGCATGTTCCAGGATGTTACATTTACTCACCTACCTCTGTTCCCTACTACCCAGCTCCTACCTTATTAGCTCTTCTTTGGAATCACGGCAGTCCTTTCTAAAGTTAGGTGCATCTCCCTCATCACATTAACACAAGGTTTATTTGCCGGTGCATCAGTGTGTAAAGGGGGTAATATATCGGTCACTCAGTTCCAATATTAATCTGTCAAAGTTTAAGGTGCTGGTAGTGTGTCGCTCACTAGGGAATAATCAAAGCAGCAACAGTTCATTGCCGTGCCTACACTATAGATGTTGTGAAGGCAAGCAGGAGAACTACATGGGAAATAGCTATCCTGCTCCTGGCCAGGCAAGTATGCAAGCTGGGCCATTGGCATTGTGCTTATGACTTAAGAATTGATTGACATTTAGGGAAGTTGTTTTTATTTATTTTTAAAGTAACACATTTGCTAGGACAATATATGGAAATACATGCTGGGCCTTTCTAAAGTTTCTGGAAGAGCATTCAAGAACTACTTTACAGAACACGTTCTTAAAAATGTCCTTTTTTCCTTGAGGTCAGATGGAGCTGACGGTGCGTTTAAACCAGAGGATTTCAAGGCACTACCTGTTGGGCCACCAGCAAGGGCCAACACATGGGGGCTGGAAGACAAGGTTGTGTGTAGCCAGCCTGCTCGCAACCTGAGTCGACCGGATGGCTTGGAAGATCCCGACGATAACAGTGTAAGTCAGATAACTAGTCCTAGAATTCCAGTTATCTCTATTGATCAGATTAACTCACAAATGCCTATCACTTAATGATATATATAGTATTGTAAAAGTAAACCACTGAGTTTCTTGTTGCACTTATTTAAGAGGTCCTATATATCTCACTGCCTGAACTTGTGATTCAAAAATCTTTGATGTGATGGAAAAAGAGCTATGATTTATGAATTGACTTCAGTGTTCTCTGAAAAGAAAAGTAGATCATTTATAACGTGGTATGGTTGTTGGCTTGCTCATTCTGTTGCTTACTGGGAGACATCATAAATGAATGCAGCTGGTTCTCATCTATTTGTCAGCATGGGAATGTAACTGCATCGTGAGTCTAGGGGAAAAGGTTGAAGGACGTGACATTTTGATATCATTGCTTTTAATACCCAGCTCATTAAACAATTAACTCTGTCTTTGGGTTAAGCCTGTCTTTGTGTTTTCCAAATACGTGATTAAACTCTGTTATTTATCTTCATTTAAAAAGCCATTAACAAAGTTGCATATAACATTTAAATTGGTAAGGAGTCACTTCAGATCACTGACTCTTATTAGCTGACTTGAGAATTGTCACTTTAAAAACAAAAAAAAGGATTTTTAAAGCCCACATAACCTTTTAGAAATGCCTAAATCCTTGATTTTTTGGGGGCAATTATATTAGTAAAATATCTTCTCTTTGTCACACGGACATGAGTGGTAATTGTGCCCTTGTGTGGAACATGGAACATCAAGTATACTTTTTTTTTATTCTTTGCAAGAGTGGCACCCTAAATTAAATTGAAATGTCACTATGTTTGTTAGATTTGCACTTCCACATTTCTTTTGGAGGACTTTTCGGTCTTGGCAAGTCACAGCTGATGAGGAATACTTATCTGTTGAGTATTGTGATCTTTGCAGTACAGCAGTATCATGACCTGTTTCTCATTTAGTCTAGTTTGCTGCATTTAATTGCTATTAACCTTTTGCTGAAACAGATAAGTGCCTAGACAGGCATGATGTTAGCCTTTGTGCTCAGCACCCATAATAGAGAAAATTGTACGTCTCCCTCTTTCGTTCAGGTCCTCCGTATGTCTGATTGAAGATAATTAGGATGCCTGTCACAAGTTCTGCTGCTTGTCTTAAGGTCTAAACTGTTGGCTCGCTGATGTTAGCCACCTTTACCTCGTACTTTGCATAGCTAATCATACTGTTCTGGCAGAGACGTTTCATACGACAGGTGCGTTTCTGCTCCAGTCGTCAGGGGCATTTTAATTAGCAGAGTGCTCTTTCCAAGCTGCTGTTTTGCCCTCTAACAAAACCTACAGAATCTGCTCCGTGGTCTTGTGATCATTTGCTGACAAGCTTTGGCTATGTAGCAAGTTGCGAAGGGCTGCTATACTCCATTTTTCTCTTTTCCATTTAATATTTCCAATTTTTTTTTTTTTTTTAGAAATTATTATTTAGAAAAAATTTAATTAATATAACTTGTTTTAGCCATGGGTGTGCAGAATAACTAAAAGCAGACACCGATATAGTGTCTCCGCTTTGTTCTATATGTTATGTGTGGACCAACGTATCATACACAATAAAAATTAAACTGAAAAAAGGTAAACAGTATAAAGAAAAGTAAACAAATTAAACAGGTAGCTGGAGTGCTATTTGCGGCCCGGTCAGAGCCCACGTCTGGAGTTACTGTCTGCCCTCAGCTGGTGTCAATGTCCCATGTGCTGCGTGGCCCGCTTCCTGAGCCTGTGGGTGGGGGTATGCCGAGTTTCTTAAGAAACTCCTCTGTGTCGTCCGCAGAGGTGAGTGGGTAGGTGCGGCCATCTTTGGTGGCTTGGAGAGTTCGAGAGGGGCCCCATTTATAGGCGATGCCCGTAGTGCGCAGGGTCTGTGTGACTTCTTTGAGGGATCCCCTCCATTGTAGTGTCGAGCGGCATAAATCCTGCAGAAATATTAGTTGCATGTCCTCGAAGCCATAAGGCGTCTTGTTTCTTACTGCCTCTTGGACCGCCGCTCTGTCTCGGGTAAGTACAAAGCGTACCAGGACATCGCGGGTAGCTCCAGCCGGGGCCCTGTTGGACTGTGCTAGGCGAAAACAGCCGTCCAGTTGTATATTTTTCACTGAACGTTGCGGCATAAGAGAGGTAAAGAGGCGCCTTAGGAAGTGTGGCAGCTCTTGGTCATCAACTGTTTCAGCGATACCTCTTATCTTGAGGTTTTTACGTCTTCGAGGGTCCTCCATGTTGTCCAGTTTAATCTGTAGGGCCCTGTGGGCAGCTTGCAGAGTGCAAATTTTCTCGTTGTTGGTGGGTTACCGTGGAGAGGTGTTCGTCCGTTGTCCCCTACTCGGCCGTTACCGCAGCGATGTCCTCGCGGATAATGTTGAGGTCCGCGTTAAAGAAGGCCCGTATGTTATTTAGGAGGGCCTGTATGTCTCCTTTTGTAGCCGGAGCCGACAGGTCCCCCGCTAGTGATGTGGGTAGGTGGCCCGTTGTGTGTGGTATTTTATCCAGGGCGTCCATGCCTTCCTCCTCGGAGGAGGTGTAGGGAGAGTCGAGTGGCGCCGCCATCTTAGGTTTAGGCCTCTGCTGCAGGAGGTCTCCAATGTTGCGAGAGCCTTCCCCGTTCAGGGTTTCAGCCTTTTAGCCTTTTTTCCCCATCTCGGGTGGAGTTTGTAGGGTCGGCGGTCGTCGATGTTGGGGTGATAATTCCCTCTTTATCTAATTCCGTGGGATATGCAGCGGGAGCTCAGTCGCCGTGCGTCTGCTCCCTTCGGTGTCTAGGCCACGCCCCCTTTCTAGTAGTTTTTATCTGCACTATTATCTCACTTTGTTTATTTTCTCACAATTATTATCCAGACTGATTTTTTTATACAGCTCCATCCATTGTGTGTGGGTTAAGAGGATTCTTCACAGGAATGTAGAGCTTTTATACTTTTCCACCAACTGCTGTACATTCTTCATATATTTGCATGTCTTTCGAGCCTTTCTGAAATAATTGAGAGATCAAATGCAAAAACATAAATAGTATTAATTAAGAGATCCATATTAACATGAAAGATATGTATTCATCAAGTTCATGCGCAGAGTATGATACAGTCCATAGCTGGAATTGGTGAAGCACACAGAACTGCCAAACAGACAGATGTCTTTTGGCAAATGAATACAAGTTTAATGTTCCGCTGCTCCTGCTGTGCACAATGGTCTCTGTACTACTTGTCTGTACGGCACGACTCAGATCCACCAAAGGAACATGCTGTGTATTATTGTTTTATTCCCACAAAGTGTGCAGCTTCTTTGTTTCTTTTTTTTTTTTTTTTTTTTTTATTCTTTATTTTTGTAGTGCGGGTGGGTACAGAGTTACTTCAAACGCCACAGCAGCATGTATCAACGTAGAACAGCATATAGAAGAGTTTAACTGTGGCATGCATAATCGCACAATTTTTTTGTTTGTTTTAATACGATCGCTAGGTTTATCAAGCTAAGAAGTTGCACATACTTTCGATAGATAACAAGCCAGTAACTTATAATTAGTGATGTATATAGCATGCATAAACATAATATATAGCATGGTTTAAAGAGTAAATGAAAAAGGTTTTGCTGGTCTATATAGCTAAACATGCTTTTCTATGTGGTAGACAAAATAAACTTGAATCTTGCTAAATTTCGTTCTGTGTCGTGATATGGGTGAATTAGCTAGACAAACGTTTAGTCTCGCGTACAGTTGTAATCCACATTAGCTAGTGTAGGCTGATTAGAGAAATTTTAAAGCATATTTTTCCAAAAATTTGGCAGATTCAAATAGTCCAGCATACATATGTGAGAGTTCAAATGGGGCACAGAGGGCTGTGTGACAGAGGGTACTATGCCTGGCTTTGAGTCCTGTTCCCCCTGGAGGTCAGCCGATGCCGTGTTGGGGCTGTGGTAGCCGGTGCGGCTGGTGTATTCTCGGAGCGCGCAGCAGGCCCGTGTCGAGAGGCTTCTGGGCAGCAAGGGATGGGCCTTGTCGCTGGGTCAGATGCCCCCCTGCTTGTGTGTGTGCTAGCATTTTTGATTCACAGACCTGGGGACATGTCGGTGCCGGATCTGATCTCCTCCGGGGGTAGGCGGTGGAGTCTGGTAGTGTCTGACTCCGGTTGCGGTTGGCCTGTGTCCGGCGTAGGTGAGGCGGTGAAGTGGTATCTCTTGGAGCGCTCTGCCCAGGTAGAGTTGTGGCAGGGGGTTGTGCCGCTTGTGGTGTCTTGCGCTTGTGGGGCGTGCGGTGTACTGTTCGCCGCCTAGATGGGGTTTCTGCCGCAGGTGCCTGTGAGAGCGTTGGCGTACCATGCAGTAGGTAGGCGAGGCTGTCTGGGGCTTTAAGGCTTCCCCTTGCTCCCCTTCTCCGCAGGGTCTGACAGGGCCCATCCCGGCCTGGTCTCGGTGCCATAGAGGCGTTGCTCGCATGAGGGTAGGCAGATAATTGTGATGCCGGTTCTCGTCCAGCTCAGAGTACCAGCTTCTCCTGCAGCCTCGTCCAAAAGTCTGCAAACAGTTGGTCGATGCGGGCTGGCAGGTCGTCGCTCAGTAGCTGTGGGCCAGCTTGGTGCCCTTGTGTCTTTCCCCTGCAGGCAGCCGCCATGTTGAGTAGGTGCTGTGACTCTTTGAGTGCAGCGTTGTCCGCCATTTTGGAGGCCTCAACTCCCGCCTTGTTTGGTAGGGTCGGTGCTTCTCCGGGTGGGGACCGGGTCCATGGGGGGGGGGGGGGGGGATTTTTGTGTAATTGTCGCTTGCGGCTGTTTGCACGTGGCGGGGAAGCGGCCGTCTTCCCTCGCCACCTCTCAAGGTAGGCCCCATGCTGCCATTTTGGCGTCCGGTCTTCCCGGTCGTCGGTTTTGGTCTCACCGGGTTCCAGTGGGTGACCCCCATGTCATGGGCTCCTTTATAGGAGGATTGTGCCATTACAGCCTGAGTAGTGGGCAGATTTGTAGCTCTTGTGGCAGGAGCTCCTACAGAGCACGTCCTGCCAGCTTGCCAGCCAGGCTCCGCCCCCTTCTTTGTTTCTTTTAAAGAACGCAGTGTCTTTATTCATTTTTTTTATTTTTATTTTTTTACAATAAATGTGTTTGTTTCTGCTAAGAAACATATTTTGCTGTATGGCTCCTGCAATGCAGTACCACAACAATGAAAAGCATTGGTTATAAGAATGACATGACATTTAGTAAAATACTATTTTAATAATTGTTCCATAGTTCATTTGCAATTATGGTAGTTCTTTAAGTGTCTGAAATAGGACCTTCATTTTGGACCATTAATGTTTTTCAATGAAGTGGTCTGGGTGCCAGGTCCCCCTAGTTTTAACCCTGCAGCTGAAAACATAGCAGTTTTCTGACAGCCACTAGAGGCGCTTCCGCGATTTACACGTAAATGACACTTATTGAATGTCCCCTTGGAGTCCAGCGTCAAATAAGATCCCCATAGGAAAGCACTTAGTAATGGGTTTTGAATGCACGCGCGCCTCTGACTCCACTCGGGAGCTTACGTTGGTGGGGGAGGAGAGGTCACCAGCGCTGAGATAGCCGGTGCTGGATTAAGGTAAGTGGCTGAAGGGGTTTTAACTCCTACAGTGCCGAGGGAGGGGGCACTCCAAGAACCTATAGTGCCAGGAAACAGGGTTTGTTTCCTGGCACTATAGGATCCCTTTAAGAAAATTAAATTCCTACCTAAGAACCAAGTTGCAGCAACCATCCCCAAAAGTGGTCAGATGTATGTGGTGTCAGGTGTGACCTAAACATTTTGGGCAAGTCAAGAACGTTCTGCTTAGAACTATGTTTAATGCGTTTTATTTGTGCTTTAGTTTAGTAATTATTATTATATGTTTTCTTCACTTTTTTAGGATGATGATGATGTCATTTTCCATCTGGACCAGGACGATCCCAGCTTTTCTGGACAAGAGCAAGCTAGTTTCTGCTTTGATCCAAGGTAGTCTTTAAAGGTTTACTATTTGTGTTCAGACTAAACATTAATTCTTGCTGTTTGTATGTAGTAATGCAGTAAAGATCAGAAATATATGACGATGATTGAGTGCAATGGATAAGTTTTGTATCCTGGCCAGTAACTGACATTTTGTGTGTTTTTTTTTTTCCAGATATGCTATGCAGAAGAAGTGCCCTCTATGCTCTTTGGTATTTCCTCCTAATTTTGATCAAGTTCAGTTTGAAGCTCACGTTGAAAGTCACTGGAAGGTGTGCCCTATGTGTAACGAGCAATTTCCTCCAGACTGCGACCAACAGATCTTTGAGAAGCATGTTCAGACACACTTCGATGGCAATGTCTTGAATTTTGATTAAACGCCTTTGCTTTGTGTTTGAAAAGTGGCGGTGAGAAGTTCACCTTAAAAACTAAAAGTAAAACCTAGCTTAAAGCACCACGTATAGTGTGAGAAATGCTCTGCATTGTAATTTCAGTTAAAATCTGTTTTGGATATTCCTTTCTTTATATTTTGTAATTTATCATGCTGAGATTTCATCTTTATATATCCAACAGAAACCTTTAGTGTTCCATGTGTGTCCAAGTCTAATGCAACTAATCTCAATTTCTTGTTGTATTGGAATTACACAGAGCTGAACTCACTGTTGTGTTTATCCTACCAGCGGCAGTTTACAGCATGCCTTTAAATCCCACGACCCAGTTTTGTGTTACACTTTATTTTGGTGAAGGGGATTGTCTGAAATAATGGAAGTTACACACTGCTTTCCTCTTTTTATTTCGTTCTGGGTAGAAATAAAACGTTAACTGCTTGTAAAATAGAATAATATTATCACTAGCCTTATAAACAACTTGCATCTAAATTCTGTAAAACTGGAAGGCTGGTGATTAAATTGATTCAAATCCAATACACTATACTACTGATAAGTCTGTAGGCTTATAATGATCTAAAATAATTTTAAAATATTTAGTATTTTCTACATCTTATAGAGTTAAAGTCGAATGGCAAAATGTATACTTAAAAGTATAAATAAATCCATCGTACAACATGGGTACATCTTTGAAAAAGACCTAAACATCTAGAAGAATGAGCACAATCGGTCTGTGTCCATTAATTTCCACTGTATTGACACATTCAAATACATTTTATGTACAAATTTGGGTTTTATCTGTACATCTTATCTATATTGTCTCCTGTTAATATTTATGACTTAGTATTGTGTTCTAATTTGCTTTCCAGGTTTTCATTCTGTATAATTTTGTTTTCAATAAAGGAAAATCCATATGTTTCTTGTGTTATTTTATTTTCAATTACCATGATGTGATATATACTGAAAAAATACAGAACGCATACTCCAAATGGTATAAAAGGCTTTAACTTGAAAATGTGACAAGCTGTGATTTGATGTTGGGTATATTTAGATAATGAAAGTGGAATTCAGTTTGTAAAATCTCTTACTCTGGGTAAATGCACACTCCTTGTTCTCCAGAAAAACTATTTCTGGAGAAATACTAAAGCTCAGATTGTAGAGAGAATCTCAAATGTAAGGCCTAAATGGAAAAACTGCAAAAATCTGTTATTTTTTCCAATGTGATAATTTTACGGAATATTTTTAATTCTATTCTCAATGCTTCACATAACCAGATATAACAGATCTCATATTATTTTATATTAAATATATGATTCCAGACATAGGAGGAGAAGACAATAGACATGGATTCATCTTTGCTAGCTCTGTGCTTCGTTTCACCATCCACTGCCACATTTCACCCAGATCTTAGCAAACCTCTTCCCAAGAGCATTTGGGCAGACTGCCATTGTGGTTTGTTTAACTGGCCTTTTCGCTCCCCCGGAGGTCACAGAATTCCATGGCAGTACCAGGTCAGTGTTACCAGAGACCAGTTTTTGCAGCCCATCTACAGACAATACACAGGCTGCTTTTACATTCCTGGTTGAGGAGACTGCTCCCCAGGAGGAAACATGTCATTCGCAACCATCAACTTGTTGCTGGACTTTATGTTCTGGGCCCCTTCAGGCAGGCAAGAGGAATCCCTGGCACATCCACAGCATAAGTCACTTCCACATTCCTGGGTGAGGAGACTGGCATCTGGTAGGACACTGCATGGAGCTTTACATTCATGACCACTGTTTTGTTGTTAAACATAATATTTGGGCCCCTTCAGCGTGTTAGTGGGCAAGATGAATTCCCATATTTAATCCTCATTTTAAGCCACATGTTCTCAAGCCAAAGAGTTGCAGTTCATGCAGCCACATTGTCACAGCCACCATTTTTAAAGTCCTCCTTCACCCTTGGTTCTTACTGAAGCTGACAACTTTGAGTTGGCCTTTTGGTTCACCTTATGCTTTTGGGCTTTATTCATAGGACTACCAAGTGTTGGGCCTATAGGATGTGTTTGCATAACCTTACCTTTATGCAACCCCAACTTAAGCTTGCATTGTCTGTCTGCTTTTGCAAATATCTTAGTTTTGTTTGTATCCTTTTTTGCTGGTGCACTGTATCAATTCAAATGCAGAGATTCACCTTCAAAATATGAGACATAGACCAAACCTTTTTCCTTCCAAATATAACACTAGTCTTCTATTACATTAAGTAATAGCAGAGTTGCCATCTTCCACTTCCCATGGGTGGGCTCCCGATATGTGAAGTGGGTGCTTCATTTAAGGCTGGGCGGAGAAACCTTGCCTTTAGACATCCTGTGGAGGTTGAGGTTAATTTTCTCCCGATGATGGTGTGCAGCTGTATGTAACAAAATAAGTGTTGAGCATATTTTACCAACCTTTTATTAATTTTTCACTAGTACTTGGCAGTAGAATAGCACTTTGAGCTGTATTGTATTTAGCTCTTCCTGCTTTTTATTGAAGTGCTTTATCAGTTTTATAGCCTGGTTCAGTAGGCAACATGTCACATCTTAAGTAGCTGAGGTATTAACTAGGTCTTCTACCCCTTTCCAGATTATTTCCCTTCGGTTAGTAGGTCCAGATTATTTCCCTTCGGTTAGTAGGTTTCTTGGTACGTTAGTAGCTGGGATACTACTTTTGACAGCTTTTCTTTCCTGTCTTGACAGTAGTGGTATTGCCTACACCATGGGTATAGTGGGCTACATTATATTTTGCATAGCGAGTTTCACTGGCTTTTCTTTTCGCTATCTACTTCAGAGGAGATTATTTTATTTTTTAAGGCAGGATAGATTACTTACTATGGAGAATATTGGACATGGGGGAGTGATGGTTCTTCATTATAGATCAGCTATCAGTAAGATGTCATATTTTTCCAACTGCTTAATACTTTGGTGGATACCTTATCATTTATTATTACTTGATGTAGCCACATGGTCTCTGGCAACTCTACTCCACAGTAATTTTTTCGTTTTTCAATAGGGTGTCCTCCGTGGTTATGCTGCAATAAAGCTGTTCAAAGGTGGCCCCGAGTTACTCTTATAGTGCTTTAGGTTACATGTATTAGCAGTGATTATATTTAGAAACTGGAATTTTGTTACTTTGCAATTGAGAGTGTAGTCATAACTCTGTTTATCCCTTAAGGACACAGCTTTAGAAACTAAACTCCAGCATGACGGAAAATTTCCGTCATGTGTCCTTGAGGGTTTAAATTCCTTTTTACAGACTTCTAGTGATGTTACAATGTATACACTGAAGTGTTGGTTTACCACACTAGATTGGAAGTTTCGGAGTTTGTGTTTAATCAAGTTCTTTCTTTTATTTTACCCCACTTAAACTAGACCTGCTGCATACCTTATTTGTCACTCTGTATTCTGAGATGCCTTCTGAATTACTAGATTCATAATTAATGTTACTTTTTCAGAGTCTCTACGTATACTACAAGTCAAATTGCATTACTCTAGCCTTCTTTTCTCGCGATAACTACAGTGGTGGAAAGGATTGTGCTACCTACGTGTCAACAACAGAAGTCACTTCCAAAATCTCACAAACCTATCAAGACAAAAGTATCAAGACGTTTATGACGTGCACTTGGCTCCATGTTCCCCAGCACAATGCTACAGTTGCAGTCAACTTCACTAGCTAAGGAAATCTTGGCTGATATATGACCTAAATCAGACACAATATTGAATATCAAGTTATCCATCAATGAAGCAACCTCCTAAATCCCCAGAAGTAGTGTGCAAGAACAGAGACCACACCAACTTAACCCCTTAAGGACACATGACATGTGTGACATGTCATGATTCCCTTTTATTCCAGAAGTTTGGTCCTTAAGGGGTTAAAGATCAACTACAGCCCACAAGATCAAATTCCTGTCTGATAAAGTTGATGACCTGGAAAATGGTGGTAGGAGTAACTTGAGATTTATTGGTTTACTGGAGGACCATTAATGACATGTAAATCAACCAATCAAAGCTCTCGGACTGAGTTTGCATAGTGTGGGATTTATTATATAGCTTTGACTCTGCAAGTTCATTCTGCGTGGAAGCCACCATTAGTGAAGGTGGTTGTTTTTTGGTGGGGTTTTTTTTTTAATGTGTCACGATTTTACATTTTTCGGCACTTGTTTGCGAATTGTTTCTTCTTTTTAATTTTAATAGTCACATTAATTGTTATGAAATTTTATTTGGCCTATATCTGATTGTAGTTCTAAGATAAGACATGATAGGAAATCCTCTCTAGGTAGAGAATTCCACATCTTTATTTTTACTGTAAAGAACCCTTTCCTCTGCTGTAAGTGAAGACACCTTTCTTCCAGTCTCAGTCTGTGACCTCTAGTCTGTATTCCTTCTAATGACACATAGCAGTTTATAGCGGTTTGTACTGGCCCTGTATATATTTGTATAGTACTATCATATCCCCTTTAAGGCACCTTTTTTGTATTGGGAAAAAAAAATCTTTTTCCTAGCCTTTCTTCATAACTAATGGTTTGTAGCTTGCCTCTGCATTTTCTATAGTTCTGCAACATCCATTTTTATTTACATTTTTATTTTTTTTAAAAACTGGTGCCCAAAATTCAACCTAATATTCAAGGTGGGGAATTACCATTGGTTTATAAAGAGAAAAAATATATTTTGATCACATGAATCATTAACCCTGTTTACTGTATAAGTGACTTGTGGGTTATTTTCAAAATTCATGACTGCATTTATCAGTATTGAATTTCATCTGCCACTTACCTGCATGGTCCTCCAATTTGTCCAAATCCCTCTGTAGAGAATTATATTGTGTTCAGAATGTATTATCTTACCTACTATTGTATCAAATGCAAAAGAGCTTGCATTTCAAGATAATTTATAAATAGACCCATGACAGAACCCGGAACACTCCACTTACCACTTTAGTCCAGTTTAAAAAGTTTCTATTTACAACTACTCTCTGTACTCTATCTTTAAGCCAGTGTTTTGATTTCAGTTTTAATAATTACCTTTTGCCTTGGCAAAATCCAAGGAGATCATGTGCTGGAATTTCGGTGAATGTAAATTTAGAAGGCCAAGATTTCCATGTGGCATATGTGTATGTTGTGTCAGTTAGTTAGCTGCACGTAGCTAGGATACTGTCATCAATGTACTGAGCATGTGCAGGAATGCAGGAACTGAAATTGCACTTATTTTTTGTCTTGGATGGGCCATGTGGTTTGACCAGATGTACAAGTCTATATTCTGCTCATTGATTGGTTAAAGGTATATGTGGGTGTAGCTATTAATGGGAGGAGTTATAGTGCTATATAAGGAATGTACACCATGTGTTGCTCTCTCAGATATTTTTGGAACAGGAGTTCATCTGAGGCCCGATCGGAATGTAAATAAAGACCTTTTACTTCCTGAAGACCTGCATCCATCTCTCTGTGTTTGGCTTCTGCTAGTTTACTCGGTAACAATCAAATCTACTGGATCACCATGATCTATTTTTCTACTAACTTCTTCATAGAATACATTTGTTAGTATGGTATGACCTGCCTTTCATAAAACCATGTTGATTCCTGCTAATGATATTAGTTCAAAATTAATTCTTGAATATTATCCCTTAACAACACTTCAAATAATTTCCCACCACAGACGTTAAAGGGAATCTCCAGTGCCAGGAAAACAATCAGTTTTCCTGGCACTGGAGGGTCCCTCTCCCTTCCACCCACCAATCCCCAGGTACTAAAGGGGTGGAAAACCCCCTTCAGTCACTTACCTCGCCGCTGTCTCCTCCTCCGCGACGCTCCTCCTCTCCATTGTGTCGGCCGGTGGGCGAGACTGATCCTGCCCACCGGCCGAGGAGACCTAATGCATGCGCATTAGCGCTCCCCATAGGAAAGCATTGAAAAATAATTTCAATGCTTTCCTATGGGGATTTGAACGACGCTGGAGGTCCTCACACAGCGTGAGGACGTCCAGCGACGCTCTAGCACAGGTTTCCTGTGCTATAGAGCAGGAAGTGACCTCTAGTGGCTGTCTAGTAGACAGCCACTAGAGGTGGAGTTAACCCTGCAAGGTAATTATTGCAGTTTATAAAAAACTGCAATAATTACACTGGCAGGATTAAGAGTAGTGGGAGTTGGCACCCAGACCACTCCAATGGGCAGAAGTGGTCTGGGTGCCTGGAGTGTCCCTTTAAGCTCACAAGTTTACCGGTTGGACTTTTGAATTTTTTTTATTTTATTTTTTTTAAATATAGGCACCACATCTGCTTTTCTTCAATCCTCTGGTCAGATTCCTGTAATTAAAGAATCCTGAAAGATCAAGGACAGTGGAATGAATATTTCTATACAAAGCTTGTTTACATTAACCTAATTGCTGTAGCACTTTATACTGTGTTAACCCCTTAAGGACAGACGACGGATATATTTCGTCATGATTCCCTTTTATTCCAGAAGTTGTGTCATTAAGGGGTTAAACAATCACCTGTTTGCTTAAAGACTTTTTAAATAAGGAATTGCAAATCTACAGCCATAGATTCTTCTTCCTTAAATACTGAAGAAAAGGGGAGGCGGAGCCAACCAGCAAGCCGAGCAGACACGCAGAGCTGAGGCTCCGTAAAGACAAGTTTAAGGCCGTAAGGCCTGTATTTGTGGGAGGAGTTAAAACGTTCCTATATGAACGCCACTCCCCCCTTCCTACCTTGCCGTACGCACGCTGTTCACTCTCATGTGACAGCCGAACTTCCGGTCTTCGATCAGGCACTTCCGGTCCTCGCCTCTTCCGGTCCGGCTTCCTCTCCGTTCCCCCGCTCCTCCGCCAAGGTAATCGGCAAATAGCCGCGCTCGGGCTATTTGCTGTTCGACGCTTTCCAGCAACCGTGAGTCTTCTCATTCCGGTCCCCTCCACATCGCTGAGGTCGTGGGGGACCGGAACACGCATATCGAGGATGCTCTCACACATCACTACCTGGCTGGTACACAGGGGAAATCACAAATGTACAGCATGCCATATTTCCATGTCTTCTGTCACGTAAGGGCTTCAAGTGGGACCCCCCTTCTTCTGGTAAGGTTTCTTTTATCCTATACACAGGATGAAGTGGGGACAGCGCTGAAATGTATCCACCATTTGTGTTCCACCCTTATTCGGAATAAATTGTCTAAGGTTTCCATCCCTTGTACCCAACCTTCTTTGGTATTCTGCAAAGGAACACTGAAGGTTAAGACTGGTACTTAATAGTCATGCTTACCTGTCTGAAATTTCTTTTTCCCGTAAAGTACTGTAATATCTTTAACGCAGGTATCTAAGCCAGCTTTGTAACTCATCAGAGCCTATGGTTTATTTTTTTGGGTCTAAATATGCCTAAATTGTTTCACAATTTAAGTCAAAAAATTTAGGCTAAGGATCCAATAGAAGCAGGGATGGGGAATACTATTAGCTTGGGTATTCTTGTCTAAATCTACTATTTTTGTGGTCAGTCCATCTAGTGGTTTTATGGTGTTAGCTGTTTTGTTAGGTGTATATATATAGCTTCCCTGCCATCCTGCTTACAGGCTCATTATTGGTGTATCTATAATGGGTGCTTCCCATGTCATACTACGCTGTACCTGGCACTATGCATGTACGGTTTATTGGGTCAAGTTAATCTAATAAATAAACACTGTACATGTTTTTTTTTTTCCTCCAAGTGTGCACTAACGTTTTTGCAACTCCTGTTATACATGTATCGAATTACCTCGGGTTCAGGCGTTACCGCCATGGCTCGTTCCCCGCTAATTACGATTAATGTTGCATACTGTCATTTGTTTTCTTTGGACAATCACTGGTTCGCTGTTATCACCGTTTCTTTCAGGTACCATTAAGTTCGTCCGCGTTTCAAACAACTGCCCGGACTAAGGCCACGTTGTTAAACGATGGGGTATCAAACCGACATCTAACGAACATTCAGGTAATCGGTGGGAATAGCCTCATTCGGGCTATTCCCGCCATACAACGCCTGTGCATGTTATGACCTATTTTTCATACGATCAAACTCACGAACGATCTAACTCATGTACGCTTGAAACTCACAAACAATACGATTCGTGTGAGTCTGGCAATTAGGTTACATTTCGGCAAACTATTTGATTTTGGTAATCATGTCAATTATGTCTGTATATTTATGCGGAAATATGTTCGTTGCAGGTTCCACTTCCATAGTTTTACATTGGCACCTATTACATTGCAACCTTTCTACAGTCAGTATATTTGGGATTTCGGTGTTTTCCTTAGCAATGTTGCAATTTTCTGTAACTATCAGGTTCACTGTTTTGGGCTGCTACCGAACACGGGTGTGATACATTAATAACTTGGTTTCATTTTTGTGGTCCTACATGGTAGGTAATGTCGTTAGTGATTAAATCACGGTTGACTCCGACTGTTCAGTTGACAGTATAATTGCCTGTCTCAATTGCTATTACATTAGTTCTGCAATGTTACTGTTTTAACCATGGTTATCTATTATTCAGCCACTTCACCATGTGATATTCATTCTCTCACTGTTATCGGGCTGCTTGTCTTGTCACTTTCTACTTTGGCTAAGGTAATAAATATGTAATACCCTTGCTGTGGCATCATCTCTGTAGGTTATATAATACAGGCTAGACTTTCAGGTAAATGTTTTTTGTGTCTAAGGAAAGCAAACAATGTTTTGTTAGTTTCACAATTACAATTGTTATTTCATATTGTCATCTGCTGTCAGTAGACGATTACTGGTTCGCTGTAGTCGCCTGTTTCTATCACGTATCAATGTGTTGTCGGTCACGTTCCCGACAATTGTTACGCAATTGGCCATTAGCCAATTAATTGTAACCTGTTTCTATCAGGTTTAATTTCGTTTTTTCTACGCTTTCCAAACAACTGCCTCTGCTAGGCCACGTTGTTACTCGATCAGGTATTGGGGTACGGGGGCTTGATTCCTGCCTTGCCTCGTCAGGCCACGGCTGCACTCGTCAACTCTTCATTCGTACTCGCTACACGTAACAATCATATTGTTACTCGCTACCTTGCTATGTTCACTCTCCTCTCTCCATCAGCTACTACAAAGTTTCTGTGCACAACGCCTTCATACAGCTCCTTCAGGTTCTATAGTAGCCATCACGTGACTCCCCGGCTCCCTCTGGGTCTCTCGATACTGTACTATCGGCTATATCTCCATAGTACTTCACTAAACTGCACGTCATTTTCCTTCCCTCAACTTCAGTTCCTTCCCTCTTCTTTCTTCCTCCTTTCACTCCCTTCTTTTCCTCTGTCTCTGTCTGGGGATCTCCGGGTACCTTTCATTAACCACAACTTGGGTTTACCAAGCACGTTACGTTACCCTCTTATCAAGCCCCCGTCTAGGGTCAGAGAACTGGCTATTCTAGGGTTAGGAGCTGGCCTTAGTTGTACAACGTAACTGGACCCGCGAGGCCAACTCCCCAATCTCAACACGGAGATTTTCGTCCCTCGACCCAAATCTAAGTTAGAGCCTCGCATTCACCCACCTATCGGGTTGTAGTTAGGGCCTCACCTGTTACGGCCACACATTTTTGGATCTTTTACTGTCACCGAGAGGCCGCCACCCCGCGACGACGCTAGTGGCTCGAGCCCCACGCCCAAATCATAGGTAGAGCCTCTCTCCAGCCGCTTGGCAACTAGCAGGGCCTCACTTGTCACGGGGTAGTGAGCTTTTCGCTTCGGCACTAGTTAGCTAGCCAGTTCTACATTACTTAACCATATTGTTGTTATTTGAGCTCATTGTTGTTGTCATGTTCTTTTCCAGGAATTCTAAGAAGGCTACAGCGGACAAGGGATTGCAGCATTTCCTGTCTATTAGGGTCTACTAGCCAAGAGTCACTCAGTCTCTTACTTCTCCCTAGTCACAACATTCACGCATTATCTGCAATTCAGCATCCCCTTCCGGTCACCCGGCTATTGGGGCTCGACACGAGTAATCATCTAGAATGTTGTTCGTTGCTCTAAGACACTTAATACAGTGTTGTGACATTCTTACAAGACTCAGTGGACCATGACATCCACAGGCATACTGTTCACCCAGTAGTCTTTTTTCTTCTTTTGCCACCTTTATTCAAACCTTCATACGCACACGATCGCACTATACCGAACTGGCATACAAGTTTTCTGACAAGCCTTTCAAACCATACCCCATATTAACATAAGGTATCAAGTTAAATAGTTGGTCTCACTTCACAGTACGTTCGTACACAGACGGGAATACTGGGCAGTATCAGTCTCCCTAAACTGCATTTGCGCCACACAACCAGGTCTTAAATCTATGTGCCTGCAACCATGCAAGGGTTCTGGAACCCTACAACTCCACGATCACAACTAATCAGACTAAGTAAATCGTGTCTCCTCAAGGAATTAAGAAGGTACAAACACTACATCGTGTCACGCCAACATTCAAACCAGACAATCAAGATACTTGATCCACTAATCATTCTCTAAACTACTTCCAAATAAGATTCTTCATTCGCACTCTTGTCATTAGAGTAGATAGGTCCACTGGCTCCTATTCTTCACGTCCTTTCTATAAGCACAACATCCAGTAGCAGTACACCGGTACCGACAATTAGAGGCACAAGGAATCAGCACATTATTCAGGAACATTCCCAGCGCATAAGTAATAAGACGGATCGATAATTATAGTGATATAAGTGTGTTTTTATGGCATTTCCTTTTGCCCTCTTTTTCAGGCCTACCCTCTACGTTGGTTCCGGCACACCACACCGACTTGATTCCAATCACAAGGTATCTCACTATACGATATATTAGCCGACCACAAGTTTAAGGCCGTAAGGCCTGTATTTGTGGGAGGAGTTAAAACGTTCCTATATGAACGCCACTCCCCCCTTCCTACCTTGCCGTACGCACGCTGTTCACCCCACCCACCTCTCCCTCTTATACAATTCATTCAGGGAGGCCTTGATACTTTTTACCCTTATTATAATGTTTTCTTGTTTTTTTTTGTTTTTTTTTATATTATATTCTAAGCTGACTCCAAACCGTACATTCCCAAATAGCCATAGGCCACTAGCTATCTGCAGCCGGATCCCTAGTCTGACAGTGGCGAGTACAGACAAGCAGAAAACTGTCGTGGTACTCAAAGCCGGTACCACAACTCACTCCACAAACATGCCCCTTCTTACGCCCTCTCTAAGCTAATGTAACATTCAGAGACCATCAGACATGGCACAGAAAGGCCAAAATAGAGTTGAACTATCGGTAGCGGAGCCCACAAAACCCATAAGTACGGGCCAATTCAGACTCTGACCACTCACTGCAAACATCATCGAGCCATGCCAAGCGGGCTCCCACCCCTTACACCCCCCCTAAGTAACAGCACACATCAGCGCTAATTACGGCGGGAATCATATACCTCAGGACTAGCCTGCCCCGTCCCGAGACAGCCTCGCAAACACGCTACCTTGGCCCCAGATAGGCACTCTCAAATACACCTCCATACATCAGTTCAGCAAAAGCACAAATTCATCAACCTGTTACCTATGTTATATTACTGTATGTGCACGTTTTGCTTACTTAAACAAAAAAAACTAAAAAGGGGAAATTTATATGCATGAATATTGCACCTTTCGCTGTATGATCAAATCCACAAATAAAATAAAGAATTAAAAAAAAAATGTTTACAATTTCTGCCTTGCCCTGGTCCTTCTTAAAATATCCATCTCAGATGGACCAACACTTTCACTTCTAACCTTTTTGCATTAATGTACTTACATTTTTAGTCTTCCTTCCTGTAGCTATTAGCTTTTCATTTTCTTGTTTAGATGATTGCTTTTGCAATCCCTAAAGGCATGCTTATATCTCTTATAAGATGCTATTGGCACATCTAATTTTTATGTTTTGATGTCTGTGACGGAGCTCCCTGTACCCGGCTGGGTTCCTCTGCCCGGAACAGCTTCCTAGCTGGGGGAACGGATAGCGGACTAGCTCTATGCGCTCCCAGGGGCTGGATGACACACCGCCCTGGGTGCTTCTTAGTCCTTACAAGGACTTTCCCCGCTGCATCCTCCACGAGCTGGAACAGTGATTAACCCTTTCCCCCCAGTAACAGGATGAGACACAGCTCTGGGGGTAAAACACTGACCACGCTCTGTAATTTGACTCATAACTCTCTGATTGGTGGATTAAGTAACCAATCAGAGAGTTATGAGTCAAATTACAGAGTGTGGGAACATTCCAAAGAACTTTCCCACGCCGTGTAAAATGACACAGAGCACTGTGATTGGTGGATTTCAAACCAACCAATCAGAGTGCTGTGACAGGTAAATGAAGAGACTTACCTGTCAGTCTCTTCATTTATCTGTCAGAGCACTCTGATTGGATGGCTTAAACCCACCAGAGTGCTCTGAGCCCAATTGCAGGGCGGGGCAAGGCTTTATAAGCCTTCCCTGCCCTGCAGAGCTCAGTCTGCGCGGAGCCCTCGCCGGGTGAAGAAGGATAATTTTTCTTTGCGCTCTTTTTTTTTTTTTAAGTCCATCGGTTATTTTGGCTTTTTATTTGGCCTTTTTTGGGGCTGAAAAAAGAAGATTTTAGAAGAAAGAAAACATCAAATGGTAAGTTTTATTTATTTTCAGGTGGTTAGTTAAATGGTCCCCCCTCATTATTTTTAGGGTGAGGGGAGTAGGTAGGGGTTATTTTTGGGGGGGAGGGGGGTGACTAGTGGTTTGCGGACCCCTAGTCACCCAGGGATGGGGGGTATTTTTTTTACTTAGGGCCCCCATCCACCGCTCAGGGGTGGGGGCCAGGGGGAGGACATTAGGTCCCCCCCCTAATTAGTATTTTAGGGCCCCCACCCACTGCTCAGGGGTGGGGGCCCGGGGGGAGGACTTTAGGTCCCCCCCTAATTAGTATTTTAGGGGCCCCCACCCACAGCTCAGGGGTGGGGGCCAGGGGGGAGGACATTAGGTCCTTCCCCCTCATTCTAATTTAGGGCCCCCACCCACCGCTCATGGGTGGGGGCCAGGGGGAGGACATTAGGTCCCCCCATTACTTTACTTTAGGGCCCCCACCCACCTTTCAGGGGTGGGTGCCTGGGGGGACAATAGGTCCCCCTTCAGGTTGGGAGGGGGAGGGGGGATGTTTTTTTTTTTTTTTTTTTACAGTGAGCTCCACAGGCTGTTTACTGTTTAATAGACATGCCCCTACTCGCGGTATAGCGAGTAGGGGCATAATTTACTGTTTACTTAGTATTATTAAATTTGGCTGAAATACCAATTCAGGTCTTTCAGCCTTTTAGTAGATAGCTCCCTAATACCGTGGGAATTAGGGAGTTATCTACTTATTCATTCCTGCCATTACACTGACTGGCCAAGTAACTTACATTTTATATGAATGTATGTTACTTGATTGTTGTAAGTGTTGCAAATGCTTACAGCTGAATCCTGGCTATGTTTGTATACTTTTTATTTTAAATTGTATACAATATAACATTCTTCTTCTTTCACTGGGTAAGTATATTAGTACTTGGGCAATACTGTGCTTCGGAACTTCGGCAATTCGACACTTCGGAAATTCGGTAATTTTGGAACTTCGGGACCTCGGTAATTCGGCCATTCGGAAGTACCCGAAAACGACCCGAAACGAATTGCACATGTCTACCTTACAACAATAAAATGGGTATTTTGGCTGTAGGAGTCTACAAGTAGTCTTACCAGAGGATTTTCCACAAAGAACAGCATATAATCTGCGTATGCCGCAACTTGTTCCTGTGGACTGGAAATGTACCCCCATCCTATCTGACTGCCTCAAGAAATGGTTCAAGAGTGAGAGCAAACCGCAGTGGGGAAACCCCTACCTAATGTAATTTCGGATGGACACTAGCTAGTGCTCCATTTACCAGGATCACTTTAAATAAAGGCCGCCCACTGACGTACATTGGGTCAGAATCCCAAAGGCTACAGTGTCAATGCAATGAACCCCCAGCCGACAAAAGCCTTTTCTGTGTGGCTAGAGAGAAGGAGCTCTTGACGTCCCATTTGTGCTGTGTACATTATATTATGCACGCGTGGTATTGTCCCTCGCCACCCTACCAGGGACAAATCTGACTTGATCCTGAGTAGAGCTGGGGAAGGACTCTGCTAACACGGAGGGTCGGTGTCTTCGTGAACAGTTTTAATTCTGCATTAAGCTGTGATATTGGCCGGTAGCTGAAACATTTGGTCGGCTGCTTCCCTTCTTTCAGGATATTTAAGATGTTGGCTTATAGGGTGTCTCGTGGGAGCTGTCCTTCCGTTAAGAGTAGTTTAATCCCTTCAACTATTTTGGTCATAGCAATTTCTCAAAGGTTTTAAGATATTTCTGAGGCAATCTGTCCATTGCGGATGCTCTGTTTGTCTTAAAAAGCTTTACGGGTTCCTGCAGTTCAGGTAGCATTAGCAGGGTGTCTAAATTTTTGTGGTCTCAGGAGTGATAGTTTTAGTGACAAATTGGGGTAGGTAGTTAGCAATTCTGTCATGTTGTGACAGGCCTTCTGAATGAGCGTGTGTGCTTGTCAAATTATAGAGGTTCTAGTAATAGGAGTGGAACTCCTAAAAATTACTTTCTGGTAACCTTGTTTTCCTACCATTGGCTATTTTGATTTTATGGACATGGCAAAGCTGCCTCCCTAGTATATGCAAATCTCTTTGGGTGGTTCAAGGCTCAGTGAGTTTCTAATAATTCCCCAATACCTCTTTTTAGTTATCTTTAGTTTTATGCATTTCATTATTCTCTACCTTCAGGAACTAGATTGGTCTCACCCCATCAACAATTTCTTCAAGCTTACCTCCACCCTCCCATATTCCACTTACTTCCTATATAATATTTTCAGACCTCTTTCTGATTAATTAGCAGTTGGACTGGGGCTAAGCAACTGTTCTACAGTGATATTTTTGCTCAATCTCAAGGATGTTGTCTCCTCTTTTCACAAATTACACAAAGCAGTATTGGCCATGTAATAGGAGGACCTGCACATCATATTGCCATCAGACCTGTTATTCCCTGACTAAATGATTTTGTCTTGATCTGCAGAAGCTTCCAAAATGTCCAAAGTGTGGTAAAGAGGTGGAATCTATTCCACGGTCTATGGGTATGTAGTGTCATGCAGCGGTTATAGGAGAATATTGTGTTGTTAAATCTATCACTTGAACTGTGTGACTCCAAAATCTGCTCTCTTTGGAGTCATAATTGTGGTACTCCGTATACATTTATTCATATGGTTCTGGTAGCAATGGATATGCATTAGTTTGCATCCCATGTACATAAGGACTAACGTCCCCAAAAATAGTTAACTATCCCATGAAAATTAATTGTGCATTTGGATACACAAACTGTTATCCCTAAAGCAGTGGTAGGCAACCTCCAGCAATACAGATATTGTGGACTACATCTCCCATAATGCTGGCAAAGCATCAGTGGACATCTGGAGTGCTGAAGGTTGCCTCCGCCTGCTCTATACGATGTGGAGGTGGGTCTACATTATGTTCGTAGGGCTTCACTTACTTTTTGGGGAGGAGCCAAGGATTGGGAAGCTGGTCTAGAACTTTAAAATTGTAAAAAGCTAAATATGCCAAGTGGTTAAAGCACAGTTTAAAAAGTGATAACTGTACACTATATTTGGGTGTTTAGTTTGAATGCAGTATTTAAATGTAATCATGTGCAGCGCCAGCAACCAAAAAACTTAAGTGACTTAAAAGTTAAAAAGAATCATCTACTAAAAGATGTGCAAATTCTAACATATTGTGAAATCGTATAACACTCAAAGTGTACACTCTAAAACACAGTGCTTTAGTGCACAATAATACATGTGTAAAAGTAAACCATTCTATTAAACCAGTGTATAAGAGTTAATTTAGATAATTATAAAACAGCATTTTCCATGGGGTAGATGAACCTGGACAGCATGTTATCGCCAGACCCAAGAACATCCAGTGTGGCTTTTTCAACGTTTGGACCACGTGGTATTGTGAAATACTGTAGACATATATTGTTCAGGTTAACAACCGCTTCCAATCCATGATTTCTTAACAATTGCTGCTTTATGCGGTGTGTTTTCCTGAGCAATGGTTTTCCAACCCAATCCTCAAGTTAAACCAATAAGCCAAGTTTTAGTATTCCAATAGGATCATAAATGGGGTACGCCTAAATTCTAGACTGCGCATGAACAGGCCATTGATTAATGTGTTTGTAGTTTTTCCATCTCTACCTGCACCCAGGTTCTAATTCTGTGTCTGAGTACTTGGTGTTTCTCTCTCAGATACTTTGTAGGATTTTGCAATTAAATAAAATTCAGGGGGTTGCCGGTTGCTTTTGATTTTGTCCCTATATGACATTGCTGGGTGATATTTCTTTAGATCAGCAGGGAATCTCTCCAGTTCTCCTAAGGTGCCAAATGGGGATATTGAAGTCAGGTTGGCACCAATTAATGAGATGGTTATTTCGAGATTTTGTTTTCTCTCCAGGTAGTGCTATAACAAGTGGGGGTTTTATTCACAAGCATGCTTTACCGTATACATTCTTCTCCTCTCCTTTCTTTTATGAGTGCAACTGCTCAAACTTATCACCTTTAAAACCACAAGCGAAAAAAATAATGAGGCATTTGTACTTGTTCTCTGTCAGAGGCAGTTTATTTCCACTTTGATTTACATTTATAAGCAGCTTTGATAGGAGTTTTGATTCATTAAGTTACCTTCCATTCAAAAACATAAAACCTCTGTCACCTTCAGACTTAATGTACTTCATCCCCAACAAAACATAAGAAAATATAATTTAAGCACAGACACAGTACAATACATTTACTATACACAATATAACAAAATAGTCCCATCCTTACATGTTTAATAATACTGTCACAATGAGTAGGTAAATAGTAACTGGAGTTTCAGTTTTATAGTTGAAAAGAATTTACATGCACAATGACATTTTTTTTTACAACTGTTTAGCTATTGAGCTAACATCCTGCCTGGAATTTGAAGAACATCGCCAAAAAGATACAGTGTTTCTGCAGTGCTGCCAAATTAGCAGGGGATCACAAATAGCCAAATAGGGCTTGCTGAATGTTAGGTATCCCATCTCCATGTCTGGATCACCCTACGTAAGCAATGGCTCTGCTTTTAGCCTACATGTGGCAACCAGATTATTCGGTTTAGAAAAAAAACAATTAGAATTCTCAAATCAGCCTTGTGAAAAATATATACAATTTGAGCTTTGTTAGATATTACACCAAACTTCAAGCAAAGTTGGAAACTTGGAAAAAGAAATGCTTATTAAGGCAAAGCCTTAAATGCTAATACACAAAAATAAGTCCTGCGCTCAAACTCCCACTACTCCTGGGCAGCAGCAATGACCATAATACAAATCAGTCCCAATACATACAATACAAATTTCAAGAAAAGAGTTACCTACGCACTACCCCAAATCATTATGCATATTTAAATACATTTGTTTGGTTTCACTCCACTAGCCATTAGCCCACCTGCCACATCAAGGCAAACCTCTTAGATGAGTCCTACACGAACAATTAACATTGCTACCTTCATCTTCCGTAAGAAGCAAGGTGAATTGCGAAACCTCTATTTATTTCAACATGCATAAGGATTTTAGATAAGGTGCACATAACTCTTTTCTTAGGTTTTTAAAGTCTTAAATGCGGTTTGCTTTTTTTTTTTTAAATTAAACTATTTGACTATCAAATGTGATCATATCCTTATCGGTGTACGAACTTGGTCCAATAACAGACAGCTATGTTCAGATTCAGGTATAAAGGGAAGTGATGTACAAATTAAGGCAAATAAGAACATGGTTTGCCGTCAGTGCTGTACATAAGAGCTGGCAAACATAATTTGGCAACTCACTTGTGCTGCAATCCACATTTTTCTTTAAATATTTGTAAATTTGTTTTCGTCAAACTAATAATGTCACGTTTTCACAGCTTACACATAGATATAAACATTAAGAACAGTTAACCATTAAAAGGTTTTGCAATGGTTGCCCTATGCATTTGTATGTTTCTCGGATAAATACAACTTTATTATGGTAATCAGGGTAGTAAATACGACAATGCGACCGTCTATGACATTTACAAAATAATGAGTTTGCTAGATTTAGTGTGGACAAGTGCAATATTATGTATTTTTGTGATGTTAAAAACTCACAATTAATTCTATAAACAGTGCAGTGGAGTTGTTACAGAAATTCTTACGCGAGAAAGATTGGAAATAGCCAACATAAAACTTTGCAATAGCTGACAATGCCAGTCAGTGTCTGCAATGGGGCAATAGGGTATTATGTAGAAAATGAGCAATATAGCTCTGGAATAAAATATAATTTTAGAGCACTAGTAAGTCACTGCCTTAGAACTGGGAAACTCAGGTTTGAGCCCCGGTCTGATCACCCCACCAGTAAGTGTCCTTGGGTAAAAGACCTAACCATCCACCTACCTTAAATCCTCATAGATTGGGAGCTCGCTTCTCCTTTTATTACCCCCTTTCTATAATGTAAATCGTGGCAGAATATGTTGGCACTGTATAAATTATAATAATAATAATAATTACTGGATCGGATAATTTATATTTAAAAAAACAAAAAACCCTAATCATTGTAAAGAGAAAGGACACTGCAGTCTTGTGCTGCACAATTGTAATATTTAAGGGAGTGTAGTATATATTGTAGCACCTAATATACCTATTTCTTGTTAATAATATTCGAAACAACAACCTGTGATCTGATCATAGGCAGGGCTGTGCAAATCAAAAGGATAATTCAGAATACTATTTAGGAGTCACAAAAGGAAAGAAGCAAAATTGGAAAAGGCTTGAATGTTTTGGCCATTTTTAAACGACTGTTTTTGGATAAACAGCTGCAGTACGTATGTGTGAAAAGAAAACTATGGAACATAAAATGTTTAATCTAAATGAATATTTGATATTCTTTCCTACTAATGCGATCATGAAGGGTAATCTTATATGCAGTCCACAAAATCATCTAAATGTGTGTTCTTGCTTACATTGCCGTTTGTTACATAATACGGGATAGCTATCTAGAAAGGTTTCCAATGTTGTTCCTAAAATATTAAAGGCAACTGTGGCTCTGTTTTGTTAAGTGTGCAAGGTTGGATCCAGACATGTTAATGTAAGACAGGTGATCCTTAACTTTGACCACCTGCCGCACACAGCACTCAGTCTAAATTATATGGTTTGTCAGTGGGCCCAAAGTGGGCTTTAAGGCTAAACAGATAACTCCATTCGGAATGAAACGAGAATTACAAGGCAGAATGAAAGAAAATACAATTAAAAACCAACACTAAAATAGTCCACTGTGAACATCAAAGGAGAGACACTCTAAATTCCCTTCCAACTGCTGTGCCTTCATTCTATGTGCTGGGGATTCTGGGATGCAGCCTATATGCACATGTTCAATACAGGATTTGTATTTATTGGCATTAGACAGCATTAGCTTTTATTGTTGGCAATAGAGAACCAGAAAGTGCGTTAAAAGCTCCATGCCAGGAAGGAGCTTTGTATTTTTACAATTAAGCTAAAACCAACAGAACAAAAATAACATTTACACTTAAGGCAACATTGCAGGTTTATACCATCTGAACTAATGTGAAATTATCATCTAGATGCTTTACATGAGTGATCCCAAAGTCTCAATAATAAAATAAAATAAAGTAGCATTGCTTTTAGAGTTTATGTCAATTACGCTTTCTGCTGAATGGAGTCACGTTAATTTTAGAAATATGTTAATATGCCCCGGTGAGACGCACTTATGGTTGCCAGGTTACCATCTTTTCGCTGGGCTTCTTATTTCACCATTCTGTTAACAAGGGATTAAAACTGAAGATGAAATTCATACATTTCCAGTGTAAAAAAAATAATTAATCACTCTGGAAAACTCACGGGAGGTTCAATTAAATATTTAAATTGGGAGCTCATTGCTGGTCTGTGCTTTAAGATCCTGCCCAACAATGGTGATTTGACCAACCTAAAAATGCAATCCATTTCAATGAATTGAACGCAGGGTTAACATTTTGTTCTACTGACTGGGCAGGAACAGCCCACCATTGTGATTATAAAGGAGGTTGGTTGTCAAGGTTACTATGGGGAAGAAAAGGCTGATGTAATAGGGCGAGGGGAGTAGAAGAGACGCCTAATTAGTGGCAATAGGCAACTTCTTAAGTTCTAGCTGTCCACGATGGGAGTTTAGGAGAACACTGCGTTTAATGGTGAATGATGAAATGAAAAATATATATAAATCTGGCCATGCATAAAAACTTAGTTTGGCACTGATTAATAAACAACGAGACTTGGAATTCAATAAAAAAAATAAAAAAGTCTGACATTTTGTGCTAACATACAGTGTATTTTCTATATTGGTAAAACCTGCAAGGAAGCGAAAAGTAAGAAAATTGCATTTCATTGCTTGTACAAGAGAGGGAAACATTAGAAATCGTTTACACTGGCAACTTGATCCACATAATAAAATTGGCTGTAACCCAAACCTTAACTAGACCTCGGTCCGCATCTGTAAAACTCCAACTTTCTGTAACACTGAAGATATTTTCTTTGTCAATTTTTTTTTTTTTTTTTTTTGCTTTTGTTTATTTTTTTTGCTAGTTGCAGACAAGAATTTTAGCACTTTAGCTGGTAACAAAAATAGTATAAGTGAGATAATAGGAAAAACAGCAAGTACAACCTTTTATATGTATGTTAAGTATGAAAATATTTTTATTATAATATGTTAAACAATCTTATTTATAGTTTCCGTTACCTATGCAACTGTTACCAAACATACTGAGTTTATTAAGTAAGGCAGGTTAACGAGTCTGAGAGTGGTGCTAATTTGGTATTATATGCACATAACGCTCCTTCTGTCGGCGGACTCTCGCAATGAATGAAAGAGATTCATGTGCTACAAAATGCCAGTGACAACACGGCCGGGGTTAATCAAAAGGTGCTAAGGCTCTGTGCTCCCAATCAAACACATGCATGATCGGATATTTTAAAAAATAAATACATTTTAAAAAAACTGCACTCCAGCACACTAATGACAGAGGCCTCTGCCTCCGAAGCCTGTCTGCTACCAACAATCAACATCTGCAGTCTCCCTGTGCAGCAGCGTGGTTTTAAGGTTTCCCCACCCATTGCTCTGCCGTGCATTGGGGGTCCCTCTGGCACTCTAGAGGGTTAACAATCCTCTTACTGTTTGCCCACCACAACCGCTATCAGGCAAAGAAGAAAGCAGACATTTCAGTATCATGATTTTTCCCCATTCCCTAAACAAAATCACATCCAAATAATAGGTCATGCATTTCAAAAGTACGGTAGTAAACTTGGGAGTGCCACAGTGGATTTCTAAATTACTCCTGGTAGTAGAAGGGTTAATGCTTCTTGTGTAGGCAGAAGGAATCTTTGTATCCTCCCCTTCCATAATAAATCATATGCCTTGTGTTTTTTTTTCCTTTTTCTTTAATGTTTTTAGCACCTTATAAAAGTAATGGGAAGAGTAATTAATATGTGCAAATGTACAAAATAATGACTAAAAACAGACCATTCCATATGGAATTCTTTGATTAAAGCATGCACTGAAACTCAGGTTTCATAGGATTTGAGTGCTTCCCCTGAAATACAATGGAAAAAAAAATAAAATAATATTAATAATAATAAAAAATAAAAACAAAGGGTGGCTGTTTTCAAAATCAGCGTCTGCTGGTGAGGTTTCCTTGGCACAGCGTCTGCTTTTATTGCTGCATCTTCCTGATTATCTCAGCAGAGACAGGAGGGTGAAAATTGATTGTGTGATGTCGAAGGCCCTGAGCGGTTTTGTAACTCTTTCCACAGCGGCATTTGAAAGGTTTACGGACTCGGATTTGTGTTCTGTGGCCGTTCTTGGCATGGTACTTAATACCATTTACATTCTGTGGGTGAGAAGAAAAAATACAGATGTTTGTTGAATATAAGCTTGAAAACCATTACGGCCTACAAATCAGCTACAAGACCAATTAACAGAATTCCCTGCAGGAAAGCGAGCAGTAGTTTTGTAGTCTTTGTATGTCTGCTTTCTCCTAGAAGATTATTATTAGAAAGTCCAAAGATTCTGCATATCGTTATTCAGTAAATATCCTTGGCAACATTAGCCTCTCAGTCTGGATAAATAATAGAGTTTCTATGGTTACTTTATAATCACCATAATATGATAATACACAATTTATACATTAATTATACATTCCTTCTCACTTTAACAGTTATCCATTACACCATACAATCCAAAGTATAATTCAGTTTTACATACTATTGCCTGAGACTGATCACCCCTATTATTAAAGAGGCCTGATTGGGGCCAGTACTTTGAGATTTTTTTCATAGATTATATCTCTTATATGTGTAGATAGCTAGCTTTAAACCATTAGGCTTTGAGTTGTGCATTGTTAGAACAATGACAATACTTCCTTTTTTGTGTGTAAAATCCTGCAACCTAAGAATAACCTTACCTGGAATTTAGTGCAGGGTGTAGCTCCCCACACTTGTTTCTCCATCCCCATCGATGTCACTGCCTTCGTTGGGAGGTCCAATCAATTGTCTCTCATAGAGAAGCATTTGATTGGACCATTCTCCCTGAACTTAAACAGTATATAGGAGACATGGGGAAAAAAAGTATAGTGTCCCTATGGGAGTGCGCACCTCAGAAGAGGCTGAGTAAATACTGACGAGTAATATAGAAGTACCCTTATGGAAGAAAAGGTGATACAAGCCCTCCTTTGGGACTAGTTATAGTCAAAACTGAACTTTTAATAAGTATAGGCAAGATTAAAAAAAAAGAATGCTTCCAACAAAAATAAAAAAGGTGGGTAAATAAATGATATACATAGATGATAAATAAAATCAGGTAGAGTCCCAATTCTTGCACAGTAAAAGTCTAGCAGTCAGGGAGCAATCTACTAAATAGTGCTTTCTGGCAGTAAGCCAAATGACAAATTGCTCCATCTAGACTAGGCTGAATTTGTCAGGCTTAGCTGAGTTTTAACCCAGAATCAATCGGACTCTACATAAAGGACCATCTACTCTGACGGCATCTATAAGTGAGCATAGATAACTTTGATGGTATGTCAATAGACATGCTCTGGAGAGGATATCTCCATATACTTGCAGCCTAGTCGGAAAGAGTTATAATAGCCACGAGGACGGTCACGATGTATCCAGCTTACACCTCGTAGGGGGAAATAGGTATGGTTAACATGTTGTGAGTGTACAGTCAACTTTGTGTCTGCGTTCAATATGTTAGTACAGTAACAATTTACACTCAGACTAAACTCTGATACAATAATCACTAAATAGTCAGTTGGAAGATAGATGCCCTGTAATAAATATGTGGCTTCAAGGACACCCACCAAAAAACCTATGTCCCTACGAATTGGAACAGAGATGAACCTCCCTCCTATATGACCTGATACTCTGGAGGGGAGCTGGAAACAGTCTTTGTCAAAGTAGATCAGGACCATTTAATTTTATCCAAACTAAAGTTTTGCACCAAAGATAACATTTTAAACACACACAATGATGATACAGTAAAGCTCTTATTATAAAGCAGTTAGAAATATATGTGCGAGCTGACTCCTAATACAGTGACTGGTTGTAGCGCTTGTCAGGACCCTTGGCGCGCGTTTCGCCACTCTGGCTCATCAGAGAGGAACCGTACCTGCCAACAGCATGTGATTTAAAAAGGGAGAGGTGGTCACTGGTTGGACTAAGAACCAATCAGTATGTGTGTAGGTATACCCTGACTGGTTGTTGCTTAAGTTTACCAAATGACTATTTAACCCTTTGTATAGTAGGTTGGTAACAATCCAGGATTAGTGGTATTTAACACTTTGATGTAAAATAATTCACGTGTTTTGCTGATAGCTAATATTGTGTCTCCCAAGCAGGTATCTTGCCTGCCGGAATTAGAAGAATTAACAGTAGCCTATTATCCTAATTCTTGGAATTAATGTGGCCAGTTGCTTAAAATTGACCTCGCTGTATAATATTAAAGTCCAAGTCATACAAAGTCCAAGATGCAATTATTGATTGTTGTTGAATTTAGCAAATCCTCAGTGGTTGTAACAATTAGAAAAGGTTTACAGCAAAGGAAATTGATTAGTTTATTCCTTGGTTTGGATTAGCAGCTAATGTCAAGGTGATTTTTGAACCAAGTGTGTATGTATGTATATATATATATATATATATATATATCTTTGTGTATATACCATTGACGTCATCGATACCCAGAAGTAACTCCCGATATTTTGCAGAGGATTCCACACAACATTAAATGAATAGCAAGTACCTCCCTTCATCCAGCTGATCGCTTTTAGGTCTCTTAGTCTTAATCTATAGGGTATATGAGTGGGAATATAGATCAGTCAGTGAAAGGTCCCCCAGAGGAAGGCTTCACAGCTGAAACGTTGGGGTTTTCATTTCTCCTGCTCTTGGTCAGTATACCTTTTTAATGGGTGTTTGCATTTAGCACTTTATTATTACTGTGGTTTTGTTATTATAAATTGGTTATGCACTACTATACTATGCACTTTCTGTCAAGATATTTGGATGTACTCTTTATGCAAACCTTGGTGTGCCTTGGGATCATTATTACTTCTATTATATGTATATATCCGGTGTGGGAACGGACCTTTTTCCTTAAAGAGCACCCGGTACTTTTTATACCACACTACTTCCTACCCATTTTCAGTTTAGCTCTTTCTATAATTACATTTGTCACAAGTGTGTGTGTACGACATGAAAGTTTTACACAGAATTGATATTGGTCACATGTGGCGGTTGTGAAACTAGCCACTGGCTTTCATACAGAGAAATACCTCAAATATATATATATATATATATATACACACACAACAAGAAAATGGGATCCGGCTGAAAAAAGATCTACATAAAAGAAGAAAAACAATATATAGTGTAATATTGCATATAATAATAATTTCTACGCTTTAAATGGCTGCACTCACAAGAATGTAGAATGTAAATAATTCTATGGGTGCGCCCCCAATGGAAGTTGGGGGCTAAGAGCCTCTTAGTGTAGTTGAAATCGCCCAATGCAGCAGTGGACTCAGGAATCCCGATAAATAAAGTGAAAATGCTTTTATTGTAGCAGTATATACCAAATGTAGATAAAATAAATATATATTGTAAAGGTTTCAAGGTCTTACGAGTTTCGTTTTATACACAAATGACTTCCTCATGGACCATAATATTAAAACAGAATAAAACAAATCAATGCTACAAAGCAGAATCCAAGGAGACTAAGATGCTTTTAATTCCCCACTTCCATCAGGGAGGCACCCATTGAACGATTTATATTCTACTTTCTTGTGAGTGTAACCATTTAAAGCATAGAAATTATTGTTATATGCAATATTACACTATGTATTGTTTTTCTTCTTGTCTTACGTAGATCTTTTTTAGGCAAGCTCACATTTTCTTTTTGTGTATATATATTTTGAAGTGTAAACGGTAGCTGACTGGGAGGTGACCTTGGGAGGCTGAATTATATAGTGAAGTTACGTTATTTTACTTAATTTATTTATCACATATTATTTTATGTTTTTTCACCTTCACTTAAGGTAATAATCACTAAACACAGAAATATATCTGTATGTGCAGCATTTGAAAAGCAGTTCTAAAAGCAGAAGTGGTCATGGTGGTTAGAGCAACTATTTGAGTCCGTGTAGCATAGTTCAGCATTTCAGAATAGCGGGAACAGTCACCCGGGGAGTATGTGACCTGTAGATGGGCTTAGACAGCCAATCTCACATGCTTTTTGTAGTCCAAGCATACAGGTGCGTTACAAGCAGTATTTATGGTTCGAATCCCTAAACCTAGAGGGAGATATGTAACCACTGCTGTATTTTTCTAAGTCAATAAAATGCAATATTTAAAATGTAAAATGACAGAACAAGGAAAAAACCTTTACCCAAGATTGTAGACAGAATAACATTTACTACCTTGAGTGGTATGGTAAAGAGCCTCCAAACAATTAGTAAAAATTACCAAATGTAGGATGCCTAACAAGGATGCAGAATCATCACTACAACAAACTACACCGCATTGCAAATTCATTGATATATCAAGCACACCACGGACTATTTCACAAGGTAAAGGCATGTTACACTAAAAGAAACAAGGCGTGGGTAGATGGGGACAATACATATAATTACTTTTATTTAATAAACATCTTTTTTCCCCTCTTTTCTATATATAATTGCACTAGTATCATAATAGTGACGCTGTTTCCATGGACAGAATCGAGGACAATATTTGAATACACTGGATAATACATATTAAACATGAAATTATTTAATAACCTGAGCTAGCTGTATAAATAACCTGTCTAATGAGATCATGAGGCAAGTAAGCAAGTAATTAAAAACATAGTTAAGCTAATTAAGTTGTGTGGCCTGTCTGCCTAGGGGAGTAGATATTAAGATGATCCTACAGGCTGTGTAGGCTGGAAGCTGTCTAGAAGGTGGAGAATTGGTCAGAAACATTCCTTTCTGACCTCGACTAGAGGTTTAAACCCTGTGCCAAAAATGGTTGATTGGATAAGCTCTACTGTCTGTGCATTTGTTGTGGGGCGTTCAGGTTTGCCAAGAAGCAGGTGTCTCATATAGGAGACTTCAGGATCAGTAATGAACCCAGAACATATATTACTGTATATAATGTGGACTCTGTAGAACCTGTCCACTCACCTCAAAGTACCATGTATGGGCTTGCTGGGGAGTCCTGCCTGACAGTAGGCATCTGAACTGTCCTTATGGGTACAACTAGCTTTATATAATGAAAAAAGCTCCTCTGTAATGGCACATATGAGCTAAAACGAAGACGTCCATGAATGGGCAACTCATGGAGCATCTAGACAAATGTAACCTTATCTTTACATATCTTGTGCACTAATTTGATTTTAAGTCATTGTCATTCTCTTCAGTCTTCATAGTTCCTCGGGTTTTTCAAAATAGGTTTAGTACTATTTTTATATATCCTTAACATACAGCACCCACATATCAGGTCATTGTACATGGCTCTTTAGAACAGCGGTTCCCTGAGTGCCTTGAGCAGTTTCTTAAATTACCAGGTCAAAGGACAGTTCAGCTTCCTACCAAATCAAGAACTAAATCACACTTACATACTATAATATATAAACTTATCACACTACCAAAGCACTTACGCAGACATTTTTTAAATTGAGGAGTTTAACTGTTTGTGAGGCAGAGGCCACAAATGATAAAGAGTCATAAAATAGCCAAGTTCACTGATCACTGCATCTGCACAGACTTAACAAGCAACTGGTATTTATGATCTGCAGACTTTACTGCACATAATGTCACATTAGCAGAACATTTTGTCCTTTTTATATAACTGCACAATGATTTTTATTTGTTTGTTTCAAGTTGTAAAAAAGTACTTGTTCACACATCATGCATCCCAGAGAGCACTGAAACAGGAATTCTTTAAATGCAGCTTATACATTGCCAGGGAATATACAAGATAAATGCAACCGTATGTGTCAAAACTAAGGGAAATGAATGTACTCTATGTCATAAAACCTGCTCAGCTAAGCAGACTACAAAGAGTAATATGCTCACTGTGATCAGAAATACTCTGATACAAAACACTGGGAGTCAGCCGTGGAATGCAATGATACTTTACACCATGTTGTCACGTAAACTGGACCTGTCATCCAGGCATAGCAGGCTTGGTTTATGTTACCCTTAAGGACTGACGATTATGCTTGTCACCATCACAATTTGGTCTATGAGGTCCTCATGCAAGCATGGAATGTGCTCCGCATTTAGGATTGGCAGTTCTGTACTTCGCCGCTGCTGTAAATGTGGGGAACATTCCATTTTGGAATAGGATCTTTAAAGACCAGATTATTATGGAGGCATGGACGGTCATTGGCCCTTAAGAGGTTTAAGTGTTACCGCCATAATATGTATAAGCTGCTTTTGTTATCTCTCAGCTCCCAATTCATGTTTAATGCAAATGTTCTGCTTCCTCTCTCTTTACACCATTGTGCTTACTGTATATTTCTGTTCTCTATCACTTGTGCCTTTCCCCCTCATTCTATTCTGTTCTTTTTTCCTCCCCTCCATCTGCTTTGTGTCCTACTCCCTCTAATTTGTCCCCCCCCCACCACCACTCAGGCTACCTTTTATTCCCTTTCAGGACTTTAAACTTTTTTTTCTTTCCTTGTGTTATTCTTTTGCTGCTGCTTGAGTGTTTGTTACCTCTTTTTGCCATTCTCCATTTATGGCCCTAATTGATCCTGCGCTCGCCAATATCTCAGATACTCTCATGCTCACATCAAACATGCAAATTCTGTTAAGAAAGGAAGGATTTGGCTCATCTGGGATACACTGGTCATCCTTTGGTGACCTTGGCTAGACGGCAATATAAAGTCACAATTATTATTATCATGTATATAGAAACATAGAATGTGACGGCATATAAGAACCATTTGGCCCATCTTGTCTGCCCAATTTTCTTTCATTAGTCCCTGGCCTTATCTTATAGTTAGGATAGCCTTATGCCTATCCCACGCATGCTTAAACTCCCTCAATGTGTTAACCTCTACCACTTCAGCTGGAAGGCTATTCCATGCATCCACTACCATCTCAGTAAAGTAATACTTCCTGATATTATTTTTAAACCTTTCCCTTTTTAATTTAAGACATCTTGTTGTGGTAGTTTTTCTTCTTTTAAATATAGTCTCCTCCTTACGGTGTTGATTCCCTTTATGTAGCTCCAACATATTCCACAACACCTTGCAATAAAGAAATGGGGATATTTGACAATAAGCAATTTACATACAGAATATAACAGAGACAAGAGGTGAGGAAAGTCCTGCTCAATCAAGGTTACAGTCTATGAATCTGAAATCTTACAAAATTCAGGTTGAACATGTTTAACATCCATCTCCTAAAACAATATTGTACAAGAAATATTCCACGTTATAGTTATAAGTTAGAATTATAGTTTTGCTTCTGTGTTGCTACTGAACGTAAGAGCATTGTATCTCAGCCGTCTATTGTGTTTTCTCTGTGCATCCTTTTCTTTCCTGAGCTACATATATTAAGGCTATTCTGTAGAATAAGAGAGAAAGCCCATTATTCTGGTTAGCAAAGACCCTTCTCAACGTTTTTACTTGCTGCAGATCCTCAGGATGTGCATCTTCTGCAGTGAATAAGTTGCTCAACCAATATTCTCCCGTGGCATTCTATGAGAGCGCTAAAAGATATTCAATACATTCATATTTCAAGATTAAATCTATTTAAAAGACCCACCACCACTAATGCTTGCACCACCATCTACCTATCTACACCTGGAACATAGTATGTGGGGTTCTGGACTGTCCCTTTAAAAGCAATCCTAGGTATAAAATAGAGATTACTAATGCTGGAGATGGGAACGATCTCACTCATTGTGCATTAATGCAAATCTCCATCATAATTCAAACCAGAACTAGGATGCTATAATAAATACATTACTACGTGTGAGTCTTGTGTGGTTATTTGCCAACACATACCACACCTGTGGGGCAGGGGTGAAAATGAATTATGACTGAGGATAAGATTTAGTTGAGCCCTAATAAAATCCAGAGAGCATGCAAGTAACAGGCAGGGGGTAAGCACATTAAAGGTGAGGCCGGATCTCAGTGAGTAACAGTGAAAATAATTTTCTTGCTGTAATTGCACAGGGACCGGCTTCTTCTTTTTCCACTGTGATAATGTCAACATTTAGATGAAGTGTGCCAAGGTATGAAGGCCCAAGACAGAAAAAGCTTTGCCAGTCTCATGCATTGGTTTAACTGCCTTGGCTAGGTCTCCTGAAAGTGAAAACCAGGAGTCCAGATTATTTTTGGGTTTGTTTTTAATATTTATTGCAGCTAAATATCTGAGGCCTTGGATGAATTAAGGGAAAAATGTCATAATTGTCATAGAATTAAGATCACATGCAGTACAGCCTCGGTGTATCTTTTGATGCATATATTTAAGTAAATACGGCCTTTCACTTCACTCCTTGGTTTACCCTCAGTCTATGGGGACGGCCATTCCTCTTTAGTCAGTACAGTAGAAGAACGTATCTAATGAAAAACTTTGCAACTCATCAAGGTGTTCACTAATCTTGGCATCCTGTGAAAGTGATGTATTTAAAATAAAAATTACACTAAAATGGTGTCAGAGATGTGCCTGGTCTTAGAAGATTAATACTGTTCCCGAGCAAATAAGACTAAAGTTGGCTGCTCTCACAGAGCAAGGGTAAGTTAGGAGAAGCAGTGAAAAGTTAATAATCTATATGTACAAGTTACAAGATACACAAGGAGGCAGTGATGTAACTAGAGTTACGGTTGCCCAGCGCAGAACAAAATTTAACACTGACAGACACACAAATAAATTTTATGTATTGTGCTTTTTAGTTTTAAGGCCCATCCAGCCTCCCTACCTTTTGGAGAGCTGGTGTGGGTCCTTTCCCTGGAGACTAGGTGGCGCCTGCAATCTTCCAGGTCCTCACACTGCCCTCTCGTATGCTGTGTAGTGATGCCGGGGCCAAAATCACGTCAGATTCCGGCTCCCGGCATCACCACAGAGGGCGTGTGTTGGAGCAGTGTGAGGACCTGGAAAACCCTATCTCGCCACCGCCACCGCATCCTCCCTCCTTCCCCCCCAATATATTTCAGCAGAGTAGGCACCTGCTGTGCAGGTAAGCAAGTTTATACTCTGCCTGAGAGAATAAGTGCCCGCTCGGGGGGTGCCCTAAGGTGGCCATTGGCCTGCTTCTTTTGGCACTCCCCCCAGATATTTGTGCTCTGGGCTCTGTAGTTACGCCACTGCAATGTGGCTATATTACATACTCTTGTATGTAAAAAAAAACGAAACTTTTATTTTCAGTGATATTAAACAACTACGACAGTTTTCCTTAAAAGGAACAGTAAAATTAATTTTTAATGAATACACAAATCAAAAGATTATTTTTACCCAATGCCATTACATCATTGATATTACAAGGGGCCTTTATGATCCTCTCAGACAATATCTGTATTCCTGCATTTATTTGGCCTAAAATGTATCTGGATCTTCAGTCCTTATATAAGGGAAAATAAACAAACTAAACTTTGGAATAGGTGTATATTCATACATTTCTCATTTATATCTTGTTACTGAAAAACGTTTATCCAACATCATGTCTGAATATTTTAGGTTTAATAACCAATGCCATCTTTTTAGCAGTAATAACACATCTCCTGTGTTTTGTCCCATTCCTTTTATACGACTAAAGCGAATCATTTATATGGGCTGTCTTGTCTGCAGGTAAAGCCGCACGGTTTCAGCTAGGTTAGAGTCTGGGCTTTGAGCTGACAATTCTTCAATGCCGAATTTGTTCTGCTTCAGCTATTTCATAGTATATCATTGTTGTGCTGAGACAACCATCATACAGTTTCCAAGCCTTCAAATGTAAACTCAGAAATCGCATGTTAAGGCACGTTCTAACATTAATGCTCGTACAAGGAGCACTGTGACTAGGTTGCATGACCTGATCAAGTAATATAGAAAGCCCATGGTAAATGTTCTGGCATTATTTCTAAATGGAATGCTCAAGAACAGTGCTTTTCTATCTTTCCAGGAGAAGTACTTGTGAATATTTGATATCGGGGAAAAAAACACACACAAAAAAATCAAAAACCAGAAGTACCTCTCAAGACATGCATGTACAAGGATATTTACCACACTAGGCAAAAATCCAGTTTAAATACATTTCTCTCTACAGTTGTGAACCGAACCCTCTAATTTATTTCTCTCCCAGCCTTTTCCTTTCCCTCCAAGTCTTAATATTTTTTGTGTGTTTGTATCCAACTCACATTACATGTGATGATATGGTCAGATAATTTGAGCTGTTAGGGACTAGTGCTGGATTGGGTTAGATAGTGAGGTGACGTCTTGTGAGGAGATGTGCCTTTAGAAGTCTGCGGAAAGATGATAGAGCGGTGGCAGATTGGATTTGGGGAAGGAAGCTTGTTCTAGTGAAAGGGGCTAAGCGAGAAAATGTACAGGGTTGTGAGGGAGCTTAGAGTTGTGGGGTTGTTTGGTAAAAGAAGTGGAGTTTAGGCAGTTGAGAGGATGGTTTGGAGTGTAGAAAGAGATAAGAGGTTATGCAAGGATTTGAATACAAGGACAAGACATTTGAAGAGAAGCAGCTGTTGTATCGGAAACCAGTTGGGCGTTTTAAGAAAGGTTCAGGCATGAGCAGCAGTGTTAATTTTGTCGACTAAAAAGTTTTGTCAGAGTATAGTCAACTAAAATTTTTGAGATTTAGTCGACTAAAACTAAAACAATTCAGATTACTAAAATGTGTATAAAACGGCTTTTTTCAATTCTTTATTTTTGCGTGCAAGATTAGTTACAATACTACCCGTATGGCCACAACAGCCTTCCGGGTTTCCGAGTGTTTCATGACATCACAACATAGTTAGGCATATATCAGTCTGTCAGGTCTAATCCGTGGTGTCAGCTAGTTCTGCACATTTTTTTTTTTTTTTTTTTTTTAAATTCTTTATTTTTGAGTGCAGAGGTAAATATACGATTCAGCAACATTACAGGGCAGTAGAGAGATATTAACAGTGTTCTGTATAGCATAGTCGTGGCGTGCTGCACTTTTTTTTTTTTTAACGGGATTAATAAGATATAAAACAAGCTTGTCAACATTTTGTTTGTGTGTGTTATAACAGGAGATGGTTTTCTTGTGAGCGCATCTGAGAGGTGTGACGGGTGTTGGGTATCTCGGGAGAAAAGGGGGCTCTTAGGTGTGCCCTTGTGATGTGTGAGATAGTCGTATGGGATTCTATGTGGAGGCTCGTAGTGGCCTCCCATGCGGATGTCCGTGGTGTTCTGCGGGGGGTCCCCAGGTGTGGGGTGTCTTTTGCCTAGTGGCTGTCATATTAAGGTATGTGGCTGTGTGTCGCTAGGCGCACCGCCAAGGTGCCTGTGGGACCTCCTCTTTATGTGTTGTCCCTAACCATGGGGGTGGCGGGGGGGGGGAGGTTGTGGCGTCAGTGTGCCTCAAGGTGTTTGTCTCTGCGGGTTCTAGAGCTCTGGTAGAGCAGTAGTCTGGAACGTGTGTATGAGAGAGAAACAGTAATCAAAAAAGAAAAACATTATATACATATGCAACGTAGATCAAAAAGGTATAGCGGCTTGTGCCGATTTTGCCCCAGCTGGTTTTTGTGCAGGTGCCATAGCCATAGTCATTGGCCCAGTCCTCATTAGCTGTCAACCGTCGGTTTCCTGCGAGCTTCCGGCTCTTGGGACGAAGGGGGTGATGCGGGCAGGGTCCCACGTGCTCCCAGGGGTGGTCGCCAGTGGTTCCTGATGGCTGTCCGTTAGTCCCAGTGCTTGGAAGAAGGCCGGTGCCCCTTCTATTGACGTGAGTATGTGAGTATTTCCATTGTGAGTGACCACAAGCGTTCCTGGGGCTCCCCAGCGGTAGGGTATGGCTGCAGATCGTAGTTGAGAGGTAACTGTACCCAATGACTTCCTCCAGACTAGGGTAGTTTTGGTGAGATCTTGATAAAATGTTAACGAGGAGCCTTCAAAGGGCAGAGGTGCTTTATTCTTCAGTGCCATCATGATCTGGTTCCTATCTTGGGAGGATAAGCAGCGGAGGATAACGTCTCGTGCTGTTCCAGTTGGTGTTTTAGGTGTGCCCGATATGCGATATACTCCGTCCAGAACCATCTTTTTGGCTGTTGTGTGGGGCAGTATGGACGTGATTAGTCTGCGTACGTAGTGAGGGAGTTCCTCTGCGGTCACCGCAGCAGGAATGCCACGGATTTTGATGTGGTTCCTGCGCAGTTTGTCCTCTAGGGCTGAGATTTGGTGCGACAGTGTGACTTGAGTGGTTTGTAATTGTTGTACTGTCTCTTTAAGGGCAACGATGTCAGTTCTGGCAGTACATATGTCCTTTTCAGAGGTTTGTACTCTGTCAGTTATGGCCTGTATGTCAGTTCTCAAAACCCTGAGGTCAGCAGCCCACACTTGTTGGATGTCAGTAAGCAGGAGTTTCAAATCCTGCTTTGTTGAGGGTGCAGACCCGTCCGGGTTGTCAATTATGTGTGGGAGACTTGCCTGGGTGGTCGGTGTAGCCTCTTGTCTGTCCTGCGCCCGGTTCTCATCATTCCGGTCTCCAGCAGGGGTCAGCTTAGGCTGCATGGGCTGTCTCAGCATGTCCCCAATATCTCTGCCGTCAGCCACTGTGTTTGGCTTTTGGGAGCGTCTCCCCATTGCGGTCCGGTGTTCCGGTTGCGGCAGATAGGTAATGGGCTCCGTTCCCTGCGGGGGTTGTATGGTGCTGCCGCGGAGGAGTGCTTCCAGTCCCAGGCTCAGGGGTGTGTTGTAGGCCGCAGATTTGCGCCGTGGTTTGGAGTGCCTTGTCGTGAGAAAGAAAGGCATCTATCGATGCGTTATGGCTCTGGGGACTCAGCTGTGGCGGTAAGAGGATCGGATGGGCTTTATTTGCTTCGATATTTGGTCGGATTCAGTTGGTTGTTTGGGAGCTCTCAGAGATGGCGTCCGCTTGTCCAGTTCTGCACATTTTAATGTATTTTATGGGTCAGTTGGTGCCAAACTAAGGCAACTTTGGAGTAAATTGAGGGGTGTGTCTTTTCTCTCTTCCAGTGCCAGGAGTGTAGTAGTGTGAGGGGGTAGAGAACCCAAGGGTTGTCTGTCTGGAGATAGCTAGTTGCATGTTTGTGCCCCCTGATGTGTTCCATGTTGGGGTTGATTGTTTGTGCAAGTGGTTGTCCTCAGTGATGTTATGTCTACGAGTGGGTACTGTAAAGTCTGCGTGTGTCAGCGTGTGTCCGTTTGTGTTTGGGTAAGCGGTTGTCGCTTATTGAGCCCATTTGTGTCTCAGCGGTCGTCCAGTGGGTTGGGAGTTGACTCCTTACCGAGGAAGTCGTATACTCCCTGGAGCATTTGGTGTACTCTGCGTCAGAGTAAGTCGCGTCCGATGTCGGGTCAGCAGCAGTCATGGTGTGGCGTGAATTAGTCTTGTCGATGCGTATGTTATGGCAATACAATGAGAAAATAAGTGGTAAAACAAGTAAAATCATAAGTAAAACAGAAGGTAACGCAGTAACCATTCAATGCATGGTATGTTTGCTGGCTATAATTTTTACAGTTTAGGACAGTTCTCTTCGGTGTTCCCTGTTCCTGGGGATGAATGGAGTCGTTCTGTCAGGATCCCACGTGTGCGATGTCGTGGGAGTTTCTTGTTCTGCGGGTCCGACATGAATGCCCAGTGCGTGCAGCAACTGTTCGGCCTCCTGTAGTGATGAGAGATTGTGTGTGGTACCGCTTTTGATTACGGTCAGAGTCCTTGGTAGAGTCCATTTATACTCAATTTTAGCTTCGCGAAGACTATTCGTCACTTGTGCCAGGGACCTGCGCCACAACAGCGTGTTTCTTGTTAAGTCCTGGTAGAAGGTAATGTGGGATGACTCAAAAGCAAATGGTGTTTTTCCCCTGACTGCTGTAAGGATCTTGATTTTGTCTGACACCGAGTGGCATCGGATGATGACGTCTTGTGGAGCTGAGGCTGGGGCTTGTCTTGCTTTTCGGATCCTAAAGAAGCCGTCTAGTGTGAATTGTTTGGCTCGGGCGTGTGGTAGGAGCGTAGCTGTGAGGCGTCTGAGGTAGTGGGGTAATTCTGTGGAGTCAACGCTATCCGGTATCCCCCTTAGTGAGGCTGGACTGGGATGTCTGCATGAATATTACTTGTTCTTTTAGCCCCTTTACCTCTTGTTTCAGGTCGAGGATATCCTCTTCAGTGGCTTGAGTGTGTGCAATTACTGCTTGCATTTCAGTCCTTAGCAAGTCCATATCTGCTGTGTGCATTTGTCTCATTTCTTTTAACAGGTCAGCTGAGGTTAATTCTGTTAGTTTGTGGATCCCTTATTGGATGAGCGGCTGATTGTTCTTGTTCAGCTCCAGATTGCTCTCCTTCATCTTGGGAGAGAGTTGTGCGATCTGGTGAGGCCGCCATCTTGGGCGCCATTGGTCTTTGCAGCAGGTCGCCTATGTCCTGTGTGGTCCTGCTTGTGTTCTGTGTGGGTCTCTGGGATTTTATACCCATGCTGTAGTCAGGCGCAGCTGTCTCAGTCTGCAGGTAGGCGTCCTGGTGCACCCTCAGGGCTGTAAGTTTGTGCGCTAGCCTCGTGGCTTGGTAGGCTGTGTAGGCCCCGTTTTTTCGTCGGGTCTTTCTGCCCGTTTGTGGATACAAAAAAGGCATCCACCTGTTGCTCGTTTATTGGGGTTTCCCCGGGGGGACGTAGAATGCCTCTGCAATTGCCGCCGGGCTTTGTTTAGGACCTTTTTGCTGCCGTTTGTCCGGAGCTCAGAGGTGATGCGACCGTTCCCGCCTGGCGCTTCATAAAACGGCTTTTTAGTCAAAAGACTATGACTAAAATTAAACTGAAAATTTGCCGCCGACTAACACATATTTGCATGTGTTAGTCTATGTGTGTATTGTGTGTTGGATAGGCTGTGTGTACTGTTGTATGTGTAAGGCTGTGTGTTTTCATCCTTCCCACTAGGTGCAATAAGGTCCATGCAACCAATTAAAAGGCATCTTGCTCCAGGATCCAGATTGCAAGTTCTGGCATGCAGTATTTTATTTTGTTTGTACAATGTTGCTTTCCTCGACATAATCAAAACTTGTCCAGTGAGATGGGAAATAGTTTTTGAGCCTAATAGGTCCTGTCACAGTGTTCTTTGATGATGGTATGTTAGAACGGATAATTGTCACTCTGTTGGTAAAGAAGGCAGGAAACTCCTCATAATTTGACTGGGTTAAGGTTGAGATTTAGGCAAGCTGGATTGCATAGTTTTTCAACTGTGCGAAAAAGCTGGTCTGGTCTGTTTTATGCTGTTGTGATTTCTTGAGAGGAAATCTGATTTTTTTTTCTGTGTGATTACTTTTTGGAAAACATATGCAAGTTCTGCCAGTTTAAGCTTATGCTCCAATGTCTGGGATTTCTTCCGTCTCTGTTCAAAAGAGCACCCTTTCTTTTTCATCTCTCTGATGGTACTTTTAAGCTATAGAGCCCTATGATGGGAGGTATTGGGTCGAGTGCATACTGGAACAATAGAGTCTAGGGCAGTTTTCACATTCATATTGTAGTACTGAACCAGAGAGTCTACATCACAGCTGTTTAACAGATGGCTAAAATCAAGATTAGACCTAAGTATATGGGGGTTACACCCTTTAGTGGACAAAAACTAGTTATCTCTAGAGGAGCAGGAGAATGTGAGTGGCTAGTTATACTAGGTTCATGGAGTAACGGCTTATTATTATTTTTTTTTGCAGGTGAGTTAGCATATCACAATAAACATAAGTCAAAAGTAAACGAGCATGAGGCAAAATATAAACGTACATCTTTGTCTTGAAGATACACAATTTTTGTAACAGAGTACATGTGCTGTAGCATGCAGTATAACAGACGGCTAAGACACATGCACCAATAAGACGGTAAACAGAAACGTTTGGCTGATAGGCAGGGCTTAACGGTGGAAAACTTCAGGTACTTTTAGTGAACCTGTTGCCCACAAGAATAACACAAATCACTGCCATGCCCTATGAGTATGTAGTGGATAAGGCAAAATAAAAATCACAAAGGGCCTTTGTAACGGAGCTCCCTGTAACCCGACCGTTTACCTCCATTAAAGGGACTGCTTCCTAGCTGGAACAGGGGAACTAGCTCTCTGCGCTCTCAGGGGCTGGTCCTGGGAGATCCTCAGTCCTTACAAGGACTTTCCCCGCACCATCCTCCACCAGCTGCAACAAGCCGGCACAGGGATTAACACTTTCTTCCCCCCAGTAACTGGACAAGACCGAGTTCTGGAGGTACAAACACTGACACAATCTTTATTGGTACACATAGCTTTTATGCACCGACCACTGTAAGGGGTCTCCAATCAGTTCAACACAATTCCAGGCTGGAGGGAGATGGTTTACAGATAACCATCTCCCACTCTGGGAGATACCAATAGCACAACATTTACAGACAATGGGACACATTACATACATGGGGTAAACTTGGGGGGCGCCCCGGGAAGGAAAGGGGTCCCACATATCTCCCTGGATAGCCCCGGGTCCCAACTAGGATCCCTGCAAATAGCGGGGTTATCGGATGTACAAAGCCAGTGAAATCCTTGTTTAACGTCTGAGACTCGAGGCTCTGTACATCCCCGCAATTAGCTCCACAGTGTTGATTTGTTTAGTCCAGTGAATTCAATCCGCAGAAAGGGCGCAATTTGGGGTTAAGGAGAGAAAGGGAAAAGGGCACGGAACCAAATGGCGCCAATCAGCGTTCAGGGAGGAGAGGGGTTTCGCTACCCAATCAGGAGAAAGGGCGCAAAACCCCATTTGAATGGGCGCTCCTTCTCTGATTGGTCGGTTGCGCCTCACAGCGACCAATCAGCGCTCACTTGTGCCTACCCATTAGGAGAATGGCGCAGACCCCGTTTTTGTGGGCGCCTACAACAGCAAAAAAAAAACAAAAAAACCATACCCAACACTCACAGGTCTTCACTATTCACGAACGTGTGAATTGTTGTGAGTACAAAGGAATTTATTAATGTCTGAATGCCCCTAGTCTGTTTTATGAAACATAATCTGTAATAATTCAACAGAACTGGTCACTATCCGTCTGCAAATGTGGTTCAACTGATTTTACACAATTCAATTTAAGTTTACAAGCAAGGTGTGTTCAATTCTGATTCATGTTACTAAAAAACATTTTTAAATAATTTTGAAAAAAGCTAACATTTGCCATTAGTTCCATTTTTTTTGGTGTGCGTTCAAAGAGTCACAACAGGCCCGCTGTGCCACAAAAGCAACAGCCGGCAATTCCAAACACAGGTCTAAACTGCACAATTTTATACAATAGGTTAGCAAGATAACTCAAGTCCAGTCCAAAGGTGGGCAGGGCTAAGTATTAATAAGTGACTGTGTGGATTAGTCCATTAGGTTGTCAGATTAGGATAATAATATCATATAATCACAATAAAACACAGTGATACATAGTAAATTATAATAGAGTAATAACATTAGAATTCTTCTCAGGTGGACCCAGCATCTATTGTTCTGATATGTCGTTTGGCCTTGGTATGTGTGGCTGCTGGTTAACTTTTACACTGGTGTTGATGATAAGCCGGATAAGGAACTAAAACAATATGCCCCTATGCCGTGCAGCAAGAATGAAGGTACATTATTTAATTAAAGGAAAACATGGGGGATAGGTGCCCATGGATAGCACACTGTGTGCGAGGGTGGGTGCCACTTGTGTTTATTTCAGCTACCTTATTGTGTCTTGTTAACCCCTAGTTGCGGCTTGTTGTCTCACCTGGGGCCCTTCATAAGAAAAGCATCAACACAGGTAGCATTTAAGCAACTGTGTTCTGGGTAACATATAGTTGGCAATAGTGAGTCGATTTAACTCCTCTAGTGGACTGAGTTTGTGGGTTGTCTATATCCCAGAAGGTTATATGCCTAACTTAGGTTTGCGCCTCTCGTGTTTATGCTTCTGTAGCCTCCTGGGGAGGTTGTTTAAGGTTAATACTGTGTGAGTGTATATCGCTGATGGTGAGCTGTGGTCGGCACCGTAAATTATATGTCAGTCATACAGTATTGCGGCAGGAGACTCCAGCTAAGTGCAAAGTGATGGTAAGTCCATTGATTGCGGCTGCTCAATCTGCCCTGGGTGTCTGCATGGTCCTCTTGCCTCTCCATCGCTGCTGGGGAGCCTCCAGGCTGTAGGGACCTATGTGGGGTCCTGCCGCACCGGGTGTCGTGTTTCCTCTGCTGGTCGGGGCCTGCGTTTCTGTTTCAGGCTGGGGTTCTCTGCCGCCTGTTGCCCGGGTGGAGGTGGTGTGAGCGGATGGAGGCTCTTCATTAATTCCGTGTGGTCGTCAGAGGCCGACAGGACCTGCACTGTTTCTCCATGCTGCACCACCAGGGTTCCCGACATCCCCCATCGGTACCTGATTCCCTGGTCTGATCCGGGTGATGGGCGTGAACTTGCACCGGTAAAGGAGTACCGAGAAGGGTAAGTCATCGTACACTGTGATCTTGCTGTTGGCAATTAGCAGGCTTGGTTGTTGTTGAGGAGCGCAACCTAATGGTGGGACAGTTATGTCTCGAGTTACGGCTATGATGTCGCGTGGTGCGTCTACAGGTCCTGCAGGAGCTTTCTGGAACCTAAAAGCCGACACAATGGGTGGTATTTCACCGTTAGTCTTGACCCCAAGCGTTTGTAGTACTTCTTGGGCAAAGCTGAGCAAGGCTTCTTGGCCCACCGTCTCTGGGGCCCCACGGATTCTGATGTTTCTCCGTCGATGCCTCGCCTCTAGGGTAGTGACTGTGCGAGAGAGGTGCATTACTTGTTGTGTGAAGGAGTCCATGCGAGAGCTGGTATCTTCTAGTGTCTTTCCCCTCTCTTCTTCCCTGGCTTCGACAGCTCTTATACAACGGTTCAGGCCTCCAATTTCCTCCTGTACTCCTGCTAAGTCCGCTTTCCAGACCTCCCCTAGATCCCACAGGATTTTTTTTATATCCCCTTTAGTGGAGGGAGATGTGTCCGAATCTGAGTCGGAGCTCTGGTATACTGCCGCGGGCATATAGTGCTTGGGCTCTCTCGTCCTCCTGTGATAATTCAGAGTCACTGTAGCCACGTGGCCCCTCAGGCGCCATGTTAGGTCGGGCCTGTGACGGCTGCTTGGTGAAGGCTTGTCGGATATCCGCGTGGTTTGTACCCTCTGATTTGGCTGATTTCTTATGTTTTCGTCCCATCTTTCTTTGGGGAGTATCCAGAGTGCCAGTAGTCTGCAAAGTTTTGTGCTTTTGTGGTAAAAAGTCTATTATATTTGCCTGTAGAGCAGGAGCTCAGTATAGATGTGACCGCTCAGTAGCTCGGCTAGCCACGCCCCTAGTTCCATTTTGATAACTAAATCCAATAAATAGTTAAATCCATATAAATACAGCATAATAAAACAACATTGCATTTTTGGTTATAAAATATTATTGTATAACTTTTTAAAATAAATAATCAATTATTAAATGAACACTATTAATTTTTTTTAATAATATTTGAATTCTTTCTACGCTTGCTGTTTGCGCTGCAAGCTGATTTCTGTAGGTTGGTCTGCAAAAAACAGATGAATTTATTTAGCAAAATTGCCAACTAGCTTATTTGTTCAGAGTAAATTTAGTTGAATTTCAGTGTTCCGTAAATATGCAAATCCAATATTTTAATTGAGACTCACAGGTGAGTATCATAACACTAGCTGGTACTGAATGAGATGTGCACATTCAGTTGAAATAATCGAATTTCACCTGAAATTTCGCTTAGTAAATATGAGAATTGCAAATGAGGTTGCAATTCAGTTACAAAATGTTGGTGATTCAGATCAATATCAATCTCGCTCTTTAGAGAGCTCAAATTCAAACATTTTGGCCAAAACAGCTGAACTAGAGCAGGACAGCAATGCTTTTAGTTAGCCTTTTTCTTATTTTATTAGTAATTTCATTTTGAATTCCCCACTATTCACACGTTATTGAATAAACCTGTGAATGAACACCAAGGAAAGATGGCGATCACCATTATCATTTCACATTGCTCTAAATGCTCCCCCAAATATTTTGCATTCTATTAGAATTAATTGTTTTCCTGGCACAACAGCATTCAATATGTCACTTCAGCACTTCTTCCTTAATTAAATATATCAAGAGCAAAAGGATTCTGTGTTATGGCATATTATTCCAAAAGAGAATTGGGATTAATATATGCTGTCCTTAAAAGAACAAAACCAAAAAAAAAAAAAGAACAAGATAACCAACAACTGGATTATACTATCATGCATTTGACAAGATACTGCCTTGGAAAAGGGACAATATTTATTCTAGTCTCTGAATCATTGCTTTTTATTTGCATCTTGTACCATGTTTGTCAGCATTTCACGGTTCATTAATTTCATCCCCTTCTGACTTAATGGTGTGAGAGATATCCTTGAGACACTCCTTGGTGCATGTGAGATGAAGGTGGTGTGATGGGAAAAGCAGGCAGGATCAGTACACATATTTGGGCAATAAAAGGCAGGCTAGCAGTCAAACAGAGAACAGACAGGATGTAGCAAATTAAAGGCCCCTACTTATAGCTCTTCCCCTTCTAAAGAAACGCTCTCTGCTGCAGAGATGCCCCCTGGGAAAATGGACCCTTCTTGCAATCACAACGGCTTGTTTGCTTCCGGAGTTAAGATATTGCAGGTTTTACAATACACCCTCCCACTGACAGCACTTTGTAAATAAAACCATTTTCTTGTGGAGAATTAAACTATGTAAAAAAGGTCTCTGGTGTTCGTGTTTCTTTAGTTTGTCAGTGAGCTTTCAGACAATAAAAAGCTCCTTTAGTTTAAATAAATAATTATATATTAAAACAAATTTTTTAAACATGCTACACTTTCTATAACTTGCCAAAAAAATTATAAACGTCCGTCCCCCTCCTGCTGAGAACAGGTATCTAGCTTTCACAAGTTGAATAAAGAGTTTTCTAATTGTGCCATAATTAAAAACTAGGTCTGCGTACAGTATCAGGCCTGGGTGTGCCACGCGATACCAGGCTAACACTCATTTATTGTATCTGGCTGTGCTATAAATATGTTCACACTATTAAAGGCTTTCTGTGGACAGGAATAAACATCGTGAGAGACACAAGTGTTAGTGAGAGAGTCAAGAAGCCCAGCCTGAAAGGGGCTCATACACACTACAGGGCCAGCCACAGGCACAAATCTGCGAGGCGGAGGGGCAGGGAGACCGGTTTAATTACGGTTGTAATGTGCTTTTTTTTTTTTGTTTACAGTCTTTCTTTTCTGCACTTAATATTAGATAGACCTTTACCTCCAGCCAAAAAAAAAAAAAAAATATATAAAAATAAAAAAACCCACTCACAAACACAAATTGCAGCAGCAAAAATCAAAAGAATAGAAGTAAAAAAATTTTTTAAAAAAATTAAAAAGCAACAGAATATATATATATATATATATATATATATATATATATACACACACACACACACACACACACACACACACAATGGACTACAACTCTCTCCCTTTGGGTGATGGGATTAAGCAACTGGTTAAATAAATTGGCTTGCCATTTTAAGCACAAAAAAAAAAAAATCACATTTAGATAAAAGGGATCCACAAATGTTATTGTGTTTTATTAAGAGTTTTCTCATTTTCCGATAATATTCTAGTTATGGTATGACAAGCTTAAATATGCCACTGATAATTCTACCAATGGACTACAAAAAATATTTCCAAGTAAAGTATCAATGCAATCAAACCTAAATCTTTGAATATTCCCCATGGTAACCCCAAGGATGAAATACGTGCATGTGGCAATCTGTACTGAATGGTCTGGGGGTTTATTCTCTAACATCTCAATTTACAAGGCAATGTAAATAACCAGGATGCTGCTCAATTCAATTTAAATATCTGTGATCGTCAAAAGTAAAGTATTGTTTTTATTTTATTTGTAGATTATTTTTTTTCCGTGCCCCTCACTATTAGGAGTTTGAGGGAGGTATGGACCCATAAGCTGCCCAGGTCGAAAATGACTTTGTAGGCCTTGTAGACTGACCATCTGTTGAGTCCTTTTAGACAGACATATTAACTGTTGTGCTGCTCTCCAATGTGGCAATGAAGGGACTCTAGTTAATTGTGGACAACTTAAAAATGAATTGCAAATTTCCAACCACAAAAACGGAAAATGAAACTTTAAAATTTTTAGCAAACAATTGTTTTTCAGTTTCTGGTATAGTAAATGCACCCAATTTGTGTAAGCTTTAAATGAGAGCTATCTTGTTATGGGATCCATGTTTATGTATCCCTTATATTAAATCAGTGCATTGATGAAAATACGGTAAATAAATAAACAAATAACCTAAGTTATGAGCGATTTTTTTATTGTTTCATTTAATAGTTAAGGTTAAGCCAATCTCAGGTTTTAGCATGGGACTATATTGAACCATCATCATGATTTATATGAAATGGTGTGTGTTCTCATAGGACATGATCTCTGTTGATCTCTTACCTTATATCTCTTTTTACATCCAGGAACGGGGCAGGCAAATGGCTTTTCGTCCCCACCATTCATGCACATGGAGCTAAGGATAGCCTCAGAGCTAATGGCACTCTCTGTAGTCCACGACTCATCACTGTCAGACTCTTCATAGTCTACTTCTTCCTCATCATATTCACTTCCTGTAGAAGAGGAAAGCAGGTCAAAAGTCACTTTCCAACCATATGTCCGAAGCCGAACACAGATTTGTAACTCACATTTGCTCCACTGTGTGGCAAGAGCAAAAGTAATTAATGAACATATTGATGGGATAACGTAAATTAATCCCTAAACCACTGAGCTTATACCGAGTCTGTATACTAGGTGTCCAGGGCCGGCGCGTCCTTAAGCGGCACAGGCAGCCTCACTGGCTCTGGGGGCGCAAGATTCTAGTGACTGGCAGGAGGGAAGTGCTCCCTCCTACCAGGCCACCTGCTGGCTCCTGTGGTGCGGCGTGCAGCTGTGGTAGAATCAGAGGCGTCAAGGGAGCTGTGATCTCTCTGCTCTGCTCCCTCGCACGCCATTTGCTGATGCCGTGGGAGCCGGAATATGACGTCATATTCCGGGTTCCAGCATCAGTAGACAGCCCATGAGGCGCGAGGGAGCAGAGCATCAAGATCACATGATTCTACCACAGCCTCACGCCTCCAAGCAGCCCCACTGGACCCCAGGGACAGAACCACGCCAGCTCTCCAGGTAGGTGGAAAAATGTTTAATTATAAAAATATTAATAATTAGTGAGTGTACGTATGTGCATGTGTGTGCATGTGAGTGTATGAGTGTGTCTGTCAGTGTGTGCTTGTGAGTGTGTCAAATCAGTGAGAGTATGTTTGTCATCGAGTGTGTGTGTGACTATCAGTGTATCTGCCAATGAGTGTATGTCAGTGTGTGTGTGTCTGTCAATGAATGAGTGTGTGTCAGATCAGTGACATCTGTGTGTTTGTCATTGAGTGTGTGTGTGTGTGTGACTGTCAGTGCGTATCTGCCAGTGTGTGTCTGTTGGGGAATGTGTGGGTGTCAAATCAGTGAGTCTGTGTTTGTTAGTGATGTCTGTGTGTTTTGTCATTGAGTGTGTGTGACTGTCAGTGTGTATACACCACTGAGTGTAGCATGGCAGAGCGAAGCGCGGTACAGGAGCTTCTGTTTCCTGTACACGGCCGGACTGACAGGAGATGCTCACTGAGAGCACAGAAAACTGAATCTCCTGTACCGTGCTCCGTTTGGCTCACCCACGCTACAAGAGAGATAGGAGGCACACCAGGAAGGGGAGGGGACCGCACCAAGGGACAGGGAGGGGAGAGAAACACTAAGGGACAGGGAAAGGAGGGGGGAGAGGAGAGGAACACTAAGGGACAGGGAAGGGAGGGGACCACTAAGGGACGGGGATCTGGATGTAAAAGAAACAGTGGGGGGCTTGAGAAGGGGAAAAAGAGACACACAGATGGGCAGGGGGGAGACAGATGGGAAGGGGTGAAAGAGACACACACAAAGTATCTGGGAAGAGCAAAAGACACAACAGGGCGGGGAGAGAAGGAGTCACACAAAGGGGCTGGAAGGGTAAGACACACAAAAAGTGGGAGGATGCAAGAGTGATACAGAGAGGGGGGATAAGAGACACACAAGGGGGGGTTAGAAGAGATATACGAGGGAGTTGTAAGACACACAATTGGGAAAAATAGGAGATAAGATACACTAAAGGTGGTAAGACATTTAAAGAGGGGATAAGAAACACAAAAGGGAAGGGGAGGGGTGGGCGAAAAAATGCATCTTCGCCTATATACACCCAAACATCCTTGCACCGGCCCTGTAGGTGTCCTCTGGTTTCTCTAAACAGAGAAACAATATTTTCTTAAATTTTATTAAAATCCCTAATTTTAAAGAGGCAATCAAGAATAATAAAGACAATTGTATACATCAGCAGAAACCAAACGTATATATCAATGGGAAAAAGTTGATAAGTGTGTTTTTGACACAGAATATTCGCTAACCTCCAGAAATAAAAAATAAAACAAAAAACCCACGGAATAAAAGCTAGAAAGATAGAAGAAAAATGGGGGTAAAAGACGAAAAGGGAGGAGGAGGGGAGGGGGCGAGGTTAGAAGTGCAGCGTTGCATTAATGGAAACAATGCTTTTAAGACTATCAGAAAATTAAAAGAGAAATCTTAATGTAGAAATCGGGGTAAGAAATCTGATATGCGGACATTAGCAAAAAAGACTACATAGGTCTGTAGAGCAGACCAGACTTTAGTACTGTATGAACGTATTGCCCACCACAACAGATAACTAGAACAATAGCTTGTGGCACCTGTTCCTTCCGCTGGCATAGAAAAGAGATCTTACAAAAGAACAGAAACCTCTATGGTGGCCATTTGTTTTAAATAATGGTGGATATTATCAGTTAAACATAAAAAAAATGGTAGAAAAACTCTCACCTTGCTTTGCCATAGGAACTTTGGTTTTGCGCACCTTACAAGATAACCTTTTCATACCTGGTGCTCAAGTTCTTTTCCACCCTCCCCTCTACCACTGCAGAACGTCCTTTTTTTCTGCTGACTGTGCAGCGGGGGAAGGTTGAAGAGGCCAATGTTGCACAAAGCATAAAAAGTTGCTCAGAAAAATATTAAACACAAAGCTTAATAAATTAAAATGGAAATTATTTTGGCACACACAGTGATAGCGTAGGAGACAGATCCCCAGCGTGTCTCCAAATTCCTCCAATATAAGTACTCTAAGCCCTTAAAAGTTTAGTGCCAAAAAACACACTGGTGGTTAGTGTCCATCTCTCTGCAGAAAAAAGGAAACGCTAATTACCAGTCTAACGCCGCAGCTGACCACCAGGTTGTAAAAACACACCCTGGACTGTAACAAAAGCACTCTGTACCAGACCACGTCAGCTGTCACCTGGCCAAGGAGAAGGGATCTGCTTAATCCCCCTTGGTGGTACCATAACTACCGTACTCTGAAGGAATTCCATTCTTTCTGTAATAAGGTTGGTTAGAACACAAACTGGAGATGTGTGAAGCCAAGAAACGGAGGATTCCCCTTTGACGGGATCTCCATAAAATATAAAATACAAAAATAAATAAAAAATGCTATTATGTGTTTAATTATTGGAAAGATTATACACATTTCTAATGACAATGTCAATAACAGAGAAAAAAAATGCCTTACAGAAGTTGCGTAACTCGCATTTTGATTGCAATGTGCATTTAACAGAGAAGCTTATATAAAATACATCCTGCCAGAAATAACTCTTTTAATAACCTTGAATTACACTTTTTCCATTCATGTTGCTTGCAAAATGCAAGATATGTGTGTCTCACATACAGGACGTTTTTCCCGGTGCCTTATGCTGAAGACACTACCAGGTATTGATCAAACTTTCAGCTTCACACCTTGAAAAAAGCAGCCAACCAGACTGAAAGAAGTCTTCTCTTTAACAAGGGCCAAAGCTGATTACTTAAGGCCTTTACTCTGTGCTGCCCAATCTAAAAAGAGTATAATTCTACAGATCATAAACCCTGTAAAATAATATGTTGACAAGTCCTAATGCATTTACTAGCCCTTTGGAATTAATAGGAATTATGGCAGAACATTAATAAGAGTTACAGCAATTATAGCTGCTCGGTTCAGTCCCTCAGGTGTGGGAATGAATGGCATTGTATGGCTGGCCGCGTTTGTTCCAAGGCAAAGCACAAGGTGCCCAGGCACCTGGAGCTAATTTCTCTTTTCATTTCAATTTGCGTTTTAAGCAAATTAATCAAACTGTCGGAAGGAGGGAGCTGGGGGGTGGGGGAATGGGTAGACTAGCATTTTACTACTGTGCTGTAATCAAAGCAATCCAGGGTCCTCATAAACCGAGTGATGCTTTCTGAGCTCGCTGGAGTGCAAGTAAAAAGCATAGATCCCAAAATAAAATAAATAAAAGTTACACGGGTTCAAATTACATTGGAAAAGGACACATAAAAACACACACCATTTAACCCTTTAAATCCAACACATTTAGGCCATGAAAACGTAATTGCTTTTAATTCCAGCCATTGCTTGCAATTCACACACAATATATATATATATATATATATATATATATATATATATATATATATATATATATATATATGTTTTATCCTCTAGGTTAAAAATATGCTGATGGTCCTTTGGTGAGCGCTAGGAGCATCCTTTTCTATCCTGTAGGTTAAAATTTTGAGTAGATAAAAAAGGGTCTAAATTTTGTAACCCGCACTTTTAAAGTGACATTACATTTTTAATTTGGCTTCTTTTCATACAAATTACTGAAACATATATTAGCAAGTTGGTCAATTCTCTGTATTTCTCAGAATAGTCAGTCAAAATGCCATAATTGCAGTGCTCGTTGTGGATACGCACGTGGAAAAAAAAACATGGAAATATCCTGCTGATGGAGTAAGGTTAGGTGACAGCCACTAGTAGGGCTTCTGCCTCAAGAGCAGAGTCATCCTCAGTCCTGCAATTCATATCATCCACCAATGCTACTCTATGAGAAGCAATGGATTAGAGGAGATCGGGGAAGACGTCACCAGGCATGTTGACGTCTTCAGGGGATGAGCGTGCGGCTGCAGCTAGGAGTTTCAGAGCTAGAAATTAGGTGAGTAAACTTTATTTAACTGGAATTCTTATCAGCAAAGGCTGGTGGACACTGGTCATAGTGGTAGTTTGGAACCTATAGTCCCCCTATAGTTTTCATTGGCTCTGAAAATATGCTCCAAACCCCACCGAGCCAGATGCATCTGTGAACAGGTCCAACGCTGAGTTCGACGTAGCCTCCCGCAGCCAGCAGGAGTGTCCATTGTAGCACTCCAAGAAGGAACTCCAGACCTGGAAGTCCGCACACAGGCGACGTGTGACCCAAATAAAGTGAAAGGGTTCCCGAATACCCACCGTCGACAATGACAGCCGCCTGCAAAAAGCCCGACCCATGGGAAGGTCACAGCATGCAAAGGCCAAGTGCCCCGACAGCACCTGCATTTGCTGCAACTAAAGCTTCCTGACACCGCGTACTAAATCCACCAGGAGCAAGAGAACCGACAATTTGTCTGGTGGCAACCGAAAAACCATCCCAACAGTGTAAATTTCAATACCTAAAAAGGACAAGACCGTAACCGGACCCACCGTTTTGCTCTCTGCCACTGGAACAAAAATCTGCCGTAATCGACCGAAACGATCCTAACAAACGCTCGCACTCTGATGAACCCAGCTAACCGATGAACAAAAAATCGTCCAGATAATGGGTAACTGCTGACAACCCTGCTGACTGAACTGTGACCCATTCCAAAAAACAGGAAAACATCTCAAAGTAATGACAAGAAATAGGACAGCCCATGGGTAATAGAAAAACAGCCCAACAAGTGAAAATAGGAGGGGTGAATCGGGAACAGACGGAAAGCCGATTCAATGTCGGATTTTGCCGACATTGAAGCGTCCCAGCCTCGGCCCGCCGAACCAACTCCAAAGCCCAGTGAAACGACGCATAGTGAACGACACACCTCTTTTCTGATGTCGTCGTTAACGGAACCGTCCGTCGGATAGGACAAGTGCTGGAATAAACTAAACGATCCCGCCTCCTTCTTAGGAACTAGACCCAGAGGGGAAACCCCTACATTAGAAAATGGGGGAAACTCAAAAGGACCTGCCACGCGACCCCACCAAACCTCAACGTCCAATTTTCCCTGAAGGACATCCTCCTTACCCCTAATGGAGCAAAGGTTGTCAGCAAACTGAGGCGATGAAGACTCAAACAGAATCCAGAACTCTAACGTAAACGCATCAAACAAGACCTGGGGATCGTGATGCCTAGGATACCATTCGAGGCCACGGGCGCACCCTTACCATGTCCACCGGCATCCTCTCCTTTAAGAACGTTGTGCGAGTTGAGTCCTTCGCAGCGGCCGGCTTACCCTTTCTGAAGCAGCGCTCCTCCACAATGGGCACATTCGTGCCGGAACTGCAGGAGCTATACCATCTGCACTGGCTCTCATTAAAGAGCCAACACACGCCTTTGTTACCTGACGACGTGCCGGAGCCTCCTCCGGCTGGCTCGGGAAAGGGGGCGGTCTACTGGGGGTCATGATTAACAGCCACAAGCTGCCGTCCTGATTCCTTAAAATCCATGCCGGGGCACGCCGCCATCTTGTGGCGAAACTGCTGGTCATATGCTTATATGCGCCCCAGATTAAATTTAAATACCCAAACAGCGACGACGCTCTGTACGGAAACTGCCGCAATAGGATGCTAGCAAAAATGTTAAACCCTTGGAGCCAATCCCCAAATGTTCTGGCGATATGCTTACCCTTCTCCACATCTGGAACCTCTCCCTGCCGAGGTCTGTCCACAGATTCTTTGTCCGGAGGAACCAGCGAGAGAAGATCCACGTACTCACCTCTGAAAATTATTTCTTGTACATCCTGAGGCACATGGATGCCTCTGCCTGGAAGACTCCTGTTCCTCACCTGTGAGACCCAAGGGAAACCTATCCACTACAGCCCTGAGCAAGCGCAACCAATCATCTAGCTGATCCTGACCTCCAGGTCCCCGGGCGCTAGTGCAAGTTAACTCACTGAACCGCTGGGGAACTGCAGGCACCTGACCTCCTGTAATATCCTGTTCCTCCTCATCCGATCCAGACTCCGCCCGGAACCTCTTTTTTGTCCACCTGGAAGACCCGGCACCTGCATTGCCGTCCAGCCTCTCATCCGGATCCTGAGCTCCATCTCCTGCTGCTCCTGTGCGTGTGGTGTCCGTCCCGGTAAGTGTCCCAGACTCCCTCCTCCGACCTGCCGACATGCGCATCCCTTCCGGTGTCCTCATACGTCTAGCGCCATGACGTCCTTCCAGCGGGTCTAGGTCTCCGACGTTGTGCGGCACCGCTGTCCGGACCGGAAAAGACGGCGGGTTCCGAGACCTTCCCGCCACACCACCATCTTGTCCTCTCACCCCGACTCCAGCAGTAGGCCTCCGGCTCCTCCTTGCCTCCCGAGTAGGCCCTGGGGACCTCATGTCGCTGCCGCACGTCTATCCTCTCTGCCGTCCTCCTCCGGATCTCCTCACTGTGCTAGGTGATAAGCGCGTAGGAGGCTGCGATCACCTGGCCCTCCTACCGCCATCGGTAGCTACATCCATTTCTGCAGGAACCTTAGCCACTCCCGGACGTCCCTCTACACTGGCCATCACATCCTCAAGCGAACCAAAACCATGGGAAGCCACGCACACCTGGAACAAGGCCACCACTGCCTCTTTGGACACCGCCAACATCCTGGCCCGATACCCGGTCTCTTGCCTGTCACCTACGGAGATTCCTAAACCCTTTTCCTTTAGTGATAATTTTTTTTATCTATATTCTGATTATATTTTCTTTGTTCTATTAGGAAATCTACAGCCCCTGTGAAAAAGCTAGCTTCACTATGCTTCTATCAGGAGACTAGTGAGTAGCCTCCCCTTTCACCCCTTCTTATTATGTCCCCAAGTTGCAACAAAGTATCCCCTTAGTTCCACCCCCTTATCCCTGTCATCAGTCATGTCCTCCTTTCCTTATCTTTCCAGGGAGGTTCTGTAATGTGTCTAAACTACAATAAATGTGTTTAGAAATCAGTCTGTGTAAATGTAAATTTAGTTGCATAAATTGCTAAGTCACAAAAATGTTTGTAGGATAACCCCACCCCATCAGTTACAGCCCTAAAATTAAAGTTTCCCCCTGTACACCTTGGGAAGGGGGATCATGACTGCTGCCCATGTATGAAATGGGGGCTGGGCTAAAGTGTATACAATGTTGCAAAGTTATGGGGTTTGGGGAAAGGAGTGGGGAGGAGACTTACCAGTCAGCAGAGACTCTGAAGGAAACTGGTAAAAAAAATTCCCACCCACCCTCCCCTTGGTTATGTATGTGTTGGTTTGTTTGTTTTGGTGTCTGGCTGTTGTTTCTTGTTTTGTCACAGCTTGGCGGGATCCCTGGACAGTGCAACTGGGAGTAAAGGAGAAAGACACAGAGTCGAGTTGGGGAGACGACAGACCGCACAAGGGCTGATGGCAAGTGCCGGCTGTTGAGGCTCTTGGATAAAAGAGGTGGAGAACTGTCTGTTGGGTTAACCGCCCAACAGCTGACAGGTTATGGTTATTGGTTTTGAATTTTATTTAATAAAGCTGTGGCCGTTGCCCTTATCCACAAGAAAAGTGTGTGGTGTTTTATTGGGAGGGCAACGGGAAGGTATAAGGAGAATGGGTCAGCAGTCAAGTGTCCCTCTTTGTTGCCTTGAAATGTTGAGACGTTAATGCTCTGACTAAAAAAGCATTTAGTGGATATGGCCTAGAGTTATTATCATCTCCATTATATAGCGCCAACAGATTCTGTAGCGAATTACAATATAGACATCATGTGTCGAATAAAATGGTTTCCTACAGCTTTTAAAATAACATATATTGGCTCTTGTGTATAGGAGTACAATGTCACAGTCACACATTAGACTTTAAGGAGCTTTCTTCCAAAAATCTGTTTGTTTACATTATATACATATCTCTATAAAGCATGCAGAATCTGCAATTAAAAAAAATTAAATATTTTATGCTAACAAGCAGTATGTGAAGTCTTTAAACAAACAATATTCTAGATCCCTGTAATTAAACTGTTGTTTAGCTATAAGTGGCTAGATTTTTTATTCACAGGCATAAACTCAGTAGATGCAAATTACAAGGGGCCTCTCCTTCCTCCCACTAAGGCTGCGGCCATAAAAGCTGTGCCAATGTAATCTATCCCTTGTCCAAGTTGTGGCATAAGCAGGAAAAAACATGGTATAGCTCAGGGAAAACAAAGAAGGACATTTTCCACCCCAAGTCACGGGATGTTAATGGCTCTCTGGCAAATGTTTAAACGATCTCCAGTGCGCCTCTCCATCAAACACTCACCAAGAATTAAAAACACGTTGGGGCAGGGGAAAATGAACATCTGTTACAAGCTTATACTGTATGTTGCTATGAAGTGCTCCCCTAATTAATGTGGTTTTGGCATTTGTGACTGGAGAATGTAATTATGAGATAGAAACACAATTCTGAGTACGATTACTTACCAACTCCCTGTCCCCATATTAAGAAGCAATCCAACCGTTTAGAAAACTAGGAGGATGTCTTGAACACTTAGCCAGGCTTCACAGGGATTTGATGGTATGTCTGAATGAACAATGGCAGCTCACAGCAATGCATAGTATGGAAGGCTTGCTAGTGAAGCTTGCATGTTTAACAATGTAAGAATTCATTATACAGAAAAGTTTGCAGAAAATACAAGCAGAGTGTAAAAACTATCTCTGTGAGATTTCCCAAAACTAGAAATGGAGAATGAGGGACACTTTAATTTTAAGTTGGGGTGTGACCTGGGGGGCAGCTATTCTAAGCCATTTTAGGTGACTTGAAGAAAAAAGTGTCATCGCTTAGTCAATAGTCCTCCAAGTCAATACATAGGAGTGCTGATGATAGTATTACATTCGTTTTTGTATAGAGTTCAGAATATAATCTTCACGTCCACAGCAGTGGATTTATTATGGATGGGATGTCGGTAGTTTCTATAATTTTTTTTTATGTAAAAATAATTTTTATACAATTTATTGCGCTCTTCTGTCTGTATAATTGTAGGTGACTTACTAATAATTTATGCAACTAAAATGTAATTTAGTACAAGAATAATGTATTTTATTTGCACAGACAGATTTCTAAACACATTGATTGTGGTTTAAAGACACATTACTGGGAGTATTATTGCTTGTGTAGAACCCCATTGTACAGCGCTACGGAATTTGTTGGCGCTATATAAATAATAAAATAATAATAATAACCCAAGATGTTTTAGAACTACAAATTCCATGATGCTTTGCATGCCTTTAAACTACTCTTAGAATGGCAAAGCACCATGGATGCTGTAAATTTAAAACATCTGGGGATTTACCATTTGGGCACCCACAGTGTACAGCATTGTGACACCCTGAAAACAGGTTAATCCTGGAGGGATCAGTGAGTGTAACAGGTGGTGAAGTGCAACATTTACTGATTGTGGTTACATGAGACATGGCATCATAAGAGGAAAATTGAATCACACAGGGAGATTGATTGAGGTGGATGAAAGGGACAAAGATAGGACGGGTGGACATGAAATGAAGGGGATACCTGAAGTAAGGTAGTATGCTATATATAACAATATTTCTCTAAATAAAGCACCAGCCAGTATCGGACAGTGGTTGACCTCTGGACTGGCTGTGTCCTCCTTTGATTTGGTCATTCCTTGGATATTCTGTTATGCAATACTTCATACGGAAGCCCTTGTCAACATTCAATGCTCAGTTTGCTGGTGCATGTTACAGTTAAAGGAACACTATAGTCACCTAAATTACTTTAGCTAAATAAAGCAGTTTTAGTGTATAGATCATTCCCCTGCAATTTCACTGCTCAATTCACTGTCATTTAGGAGTTAAATCACTTTGTTTCTGTTTATGCAGCCCTAGCCACACCTCCCTATGATTGACAGAGCCTGCATGAAAAAAAAACTGGTTTCACTTTCAAACAGATGTAATTTACCTTAAATAATTGTATCTCAATCTCTAAATTGAACTTTAATCACATACAGGAGGCTCTTGCAGGGTCTAGCAAGCTATTAACATAGCAGGGGATAAGAAAATCTTAATTAAACAGAACTTGCAATAAAAAAGCCTAAATAGGGCTCTCTTTACAGGAAGTGTTTATAGAAGGCTGTGCAAGTCACATGCAGGGAGGTGTGACTAGGGTTCATAAACAAAGGGATTTAACTCCTAAATGGCAGAGGATTGAGCAGTGAGGCTGCAGGGGCATGTTCTATACACCAAAACTGCTTCATTAAGCTAAAGTTGTTCAGGTGACTATAGTGTCCATTTAAATAAATAAACCATCCCATAACCAGATATTGATGGAGACAGTCCAAGTAAAGGAAATGAGAGCTAATCTCATATACATCCCTTGGTATACATTCCCATAAGTGGAAGTGGTTGTCAATATAGAAACTCCTATAAGGTGTCCTTTGTTCCAGGATCTAACCATTCTGTCTGTTTGAGGTCTCTCGCCTATGAACTGTGACAATGATCAACTTTTTACAACCACCTAGTGGATAAACATTGTCTCTTCAGCTTCCTGAAATCTCTTATGAAGCACTAGTGCAAACAAATCTATTGTTCATAACCACTCCTGCCATCCTTAGCCAGCACGTGGGAATTTAAGGCATCATTACCCCTAGATGAGAGGAAGCAGGAGATACAACATGAACACATTTTGTATAATTGCCCTGATGCAGTGGGAAATCCCAGATACACACATGTAAAACAAAAAAACTGGAATAGGAAATAAAGGAATGTACGTAATAGGAAAATAAAGTAATGTAGGTAATGAATCTTGCTCCTCGCTGCCCTAGCCTGTACAATGTCCATTAAAGAAATTTAAATAAAGCTTTGAATCTTGTTTGTCCACAACATGAGCAGTCTGGTCCACATGCTTTTTGTATCCTGCACTACATAAAGAGAGAACATATAGAGGGCCTATAAGTAATATCCAGCCTGTCTCTTTGATGTCAGTGCAGGCTATGCCTGGCCAGACTAATTAGAGGGTTTGAAGTCTGTTCTGCAGAGATTCTCCCACTGTGGCTCTGAGACATCACCTGTGGAGATTGGCATAAAGACTTAGGTACATCTAGAGGTGTGATACTGCGCTGGAGCACAGTAAGAAACATCAATTACAGTCTTTATAAAATAAATGGAAGAACATATGCACACCATATTTAGGTTTTTGTGTTAATTGCATAGCATAAAGTGCATATTATTATTATTATCGCCATTTATATAGCACCAACAGATTCCGTAGCGCTTTACAACATTATGAGACGATTTAACTATAAATAGGACCATTACAAGAAATGTTACAGGAACGATAGGTTGAAGAGGACCCTGCTAAAACGAGCTTACATTCTATAGGAGGTGGGGTGTAAAACACAATAGGACAGGAAATCGCAATCAAATAAGGTGGGAGTGAGGCAGAGACTAGAGTGCTGCCCTTTAGGAGAGAGCAAGAGACAGGAATGTAAGGTAGAGGCTACTCTGTGAGGCCGTAAGCTTTCCAAAAGAGATGGGTTTTAAGGCACTTCTTAAACGATTGAAGACTAGGGGAGAGTCTGATGGCGGTAGGCTATTCCACAGGAAGGGAGTCGCCCGCGAGAAGTCCGTCAAGCGTGAGTTGGTGCAAACGACAGACAGGAGAAGGTTACGGGCAGAGCGGAGAGACCGAGAAGGGACATACCTATGGATCTGTGTGGAGAAATAAGATGGGCTATGTAATGGATCACCTGGCACCCCGACTGGGAACCTCCGTTGATGGATGCTCCTACTGCTTCCCGGGGGCTCCAAGCGCTCCACTTGACACCATAAGCACTGCAGACGCCACGAACCTTGGTTGGGGCCTCGCCGTCTCCTACCCACACTGGACCTACGATTAGGCTCCAGGCGGTGAACCTCTCTTCCTTCAGAGAGCGAAGCAGGAACAAGCTCTTAAAAAAGCTTAGTGATTATAGCCAGGGGAGTATACAGCGTATAGCAATCCCCAGTGCAGATGCAGCCTTTTCCCCCACACATGAGACAAGGCTCTATGTTGAGGGTAAAACAGGAACTCCGCAGTCTAGGGGTTTATTGTCTCTTTTATACAGGTTTTCCCACAAGGTTACCACCCACGTGGACCTTGTAGAACACAGGATACAAAGTTACAAAGCCAATCAGGAAACACGTGTACAGTTAGACACTCCCAGATAATGTACACAAATCCTCCCCTATGCCTGTGATACAATTACTAAACACAATGGACTAACTGAATTGCCACAGGCAGAAAATATCCATTTTTACCCAAAGTCCAGAAACACCCCAAAACAACAACATATCCCCATACATCCCTGGATAGCCCTGATCTGGGTGAATGACATATCCAAAAATTACCCAGATCAGAGCAGGGGTTCAAAAGTTTTATGGAAGTCACATTTGATCGACCGCAAGCATGGCTTCATGCCCAAAACAGTTCCACAGATTTAGGCTGCGCGGCCTCTATCCTGGAGATAATTGGCTTAATTATCTCCAGGTACAGAAAATATCTCTAAGTCCAAAAACTGTTAAAAAAACACAGAAAAATACATAACTCATAATACAATGATTAACCTATATATCCAACATATCCCCAGATAGCTTGGATCTGAGCGCTCAATATGTCCAATGTTAAAAGTGCCCTATAGTACAAGGAAGGGTGAGGTCAGAAAATAGCAAGGGCTGATGGGAGATTGAGGAGGGACAAAGCAGCCAGTTTCAACTGGTCTGGCAGTGTTCCTGGGACAACGCCCTGCTGGAGAACAATAGGACAGGAAAAAAAGGGAGGCGAAGGCACATTTTCCCATGGAAGTCCCTTTTTAGCCTGTCTTTTTGCAGGGCCCATAGTCTTGGGGCAGGAGGCTGGCAAGCAGTCCCCTCCAAAAACTCATGGCAAACTCCCTAAAAAAAGGGGAGTTTGTCACATGCTAGAAATGTTCAGTGCATTATAGGTGTGAATTAGTACCTGGAATTGACTCCTAAAGGATTCAGGAAGCCAATGTAAGGACTGACAGAGGGGTGAGGTGTGAGAGAACCGACTAGAGAGGAAAATCAGTCTGGCGGCAGCATTCATTATGGACTGTAGCGGCGCAGTACTGCTTTTGGGAAGACCAATCAGGAGAGGGTTACAATAATCCATGCAGGAAATTACTAGAGCAGCGGTTCCCAAAGTGTGGGTCGCGACCCACTGGTGGGTCGCAGGGCGATTCCCAGTGGGTCGCGCTGACCCACACATCCAGGGCCGCCGGCTAAATCAGGTAGACTGACACCAGGAGGGAGCCCGGCGGCCTGCCCTGTATGCCGCCGGGCTCCCTCCAGTCAGTCTGCCCAGCAGCTCCGGTCTGCAGCTCCGCCGGGTGCAGAGCTGCAGACCGTGTGATAGAAGTCTCGCGAGCTCCCAGAGCGTTACCATGGCAACACTCAGGGAGCTCGCAAGACTTTTATTACACTGTCTGCAGCTCAGCACCCGGCGGAGCTGCAGACCGGAGAGGTAACCCACCGGACCACCAGGGAGACACTGGACCACCAGGGATGTCTAATGAAGGTAGGGCACAGAGCCCAAACAATGCCCCCCCGCCCTAATGTAACCCCTTCTCTGCCCCCCCCACCCTAATGTAACCCCTTCTCTGCCCCCCCCACTCCAATGTAACCCCTTCTCTGCCCCCCCCCCACTCCAATATAACCCCTTCTCTGCCCCCCCCACTCCAATGTAACCCCTTCTCTGCCCCCCCCACCCTAATGTAACCCCTTCTCTACCCCCCCACCCTAATGTAACCCCTTCTCTGCCCCCCCCACCCTAATGTAACCCCTTCTCTGCCCCCCCACCCTAATGTAACCCCTTCTCTGCCCCCCCACCCTAATGTAACCTCTTCTCTGCCCCCCCACCCTAATGTAACCCCTTCTCTGCCCCCCCCCCACCCTAATGTAACCCCTTCTCTGCCCCCCCACTCCAATGTAACCCCTTCTCTGCCCCCCCACTCCAATGTAACCCCTTCTCTGCCCCCCCACCCTAATGTAACCCCTTCTCTGCCCCCCCCCACTCCAATGTAATCCCTTCTCTGCCTGCCCCCCACCCCAATGTAACCCCTTCTCTGCCCCCCCCACTCCAATGTAACCCCTTCTCTGCCCCCCCCCCCCACTCCAATGTAACCCCTTCTCTGCCTGCCCCCTCACCCCAATGTAACCCCTTCTCTGCCCCCCCACCCTAATGTAACCCCTTCTCTGCCCCCCCACTCCAATGTAATCCCTTCTCTGCCTGCCCCCCCACCCCAATGTAACCCCTTCTCTGCCCCCCCCCCCACTCCAATGTAATCCCTTCTCTGCCTGCCCCCCCACCCCAATGTAACCCCTTCTCTGCCCCCCCACTCCAATGTAACCCCTTCTCTGCCCCCCCCACTCCAATGTAACCCCTTCTCTGCCTGCCCCCTCACCCCAATGTAACCCCTTCTCTGCCTACCCTCCCCCCCACTGTAACCCCTTCTCTGCCTGCCCTCCTCCCCCCCACTGTAACCCCTTCTCTGCCTTCCCTCCCCCCTAACCCCTTCTCTGCCTGCCCCCCTCCCCCCACTGTAACCCCTTCTCTGCCTGCCCCCCCAATGTAACCCCTTTTCTGTCTGCCCCCCTCCCCCTGTAACCCCTTCTCTGCCTGCCCTCCACCCCCCACTGTAACCCCTTCTCTGCCTGCCCCTCTCCCCCCCTGTAACCCCTTCTCTGCCTACCCTCCCCCCCAACTGCAACCCCTTCTCTGCCTTCCCCCTTTCCCCACTGTAACCCCTTCTCTGCCTGCCCCCCTCCCCCTGTAACCCCTTCTCTGCCTGCCCTCCACCCCCCACTGTAACCCCTTCTCTGCCTGCCCTCCTCCCCGCACTGTAACCCCTTCTCTGCCTACCCTCCCCCCCAACTGCAACCCCTTCTCTGCCTGCCCCCCTCCCCCCACTGTAACGCCTTCTCTGCCTGCCCCCCTCCCCCCACTGTAACGCCTTCTCTGCCTGCCCTCCCCCCTGTAACCCCTTCTCTCCCTGCCCCTCTCCCCACACTGTAACCTTTTCTCCCCCTGCCCCCCACTGTCGCCTTTTCTCCCCCTGCCCCCCCACACTGTAACCCTTTCTCCCCCTGCCTGCCTACTGTAACCCTTTCTCCCCCTGCCTGCCCACTGTAACCCTTTCTCCCCCTGCCCACCCACTGTAACCCTTTCTCACACTGCCCCCTCTCACACTGTCACCCTCCTGTCTCTGCGTGTCCTTTTGTGTCAGTGTGTGTGTGTATTTGTGTGTCTGTGTGTATCTGTGTACATGAGTGTCTGTGTATCTGTGTGTGGGAAACTAAGTGTCATTGTGTGTATCGCTGTGTATTTGTGTGTCTGTGTGTGTGTGTGTGTGTGTATACACTGCACACATACTCCATACAAAAAAACATTGAAGCCGATTGGCATGATGTGCCAAGCTTATGCATCTAAAAGTGATTGCAATGATATACCAAGTTTATGCATCTAAAGCTGATTGCCCTGGTGTGCCAATTTTATGCATCTAAAACTGATTGCAATGGTGTGCCAATTGAATGCTTCTGAAGCTGATTGCCATGATGTGCCAAGTTTATGCATCTAAAAGTGATGCCATGATATGCCAATTTTATGCATCTAAAGCTGATTGCCATGGTGTGCCAATTGAATGCTTCTGAAGCTGATTGCCATGATGTGCCAAGTTTATGCATCTAAAAGTGATTGCCATGATATGCCAAGTTTATGCATCGAAAGCTGATTGCCATGGTGTGCCAAGTTTATGTATTTAAAGCTGTCATGATGTTCCAATTGTATGCCTCTAGAACTGATTGCAATGGTATACCAATTGTATGTATCTAAAGCGGATTGCCATGGTGTGCCAATTGTATGCATCTAAAGCGGATTTCCACGGTGTGCCAATTGAATGCTTTTGAAGGTGATTGCCATGATGTTCCAAGTTTATGCATCTAAAAGTGATTGCCATGATATGCCAATTTTATGCATCTAAAGCTGATTGCCATGGTGTGCCAATTGAATGCTTCTGAAGCTGATTGCCATGATGTGCCAAGTTTATGTATCTAAAAGTGATTGCCATGATATGCCAAGTTTATGCATCTAAAGCTGATTGCCATGGTGTGCCAAGTTTATGTATTTAAAGCTGTCATGATGTTCCAATTGTATGCCTCTAAAACTGATTGCCATGATGTACCAATTTTATGCATCTAAAACTGATTGCAATGGTATGCCAATTGTTTGCATCTAAAGCGAATTGCCATGGTGTGCCAATTGTATGCATCTAAAGCGGATTGCTATAGTTTGCCAATGATATGCTTCTAAAGCGGTTTGCCATGGTGTGCCAATTGTATGCCTCTGAAGCTGATTGCCATAGTGTACCAATTTTATGCATCTAATGCTGATTGCAATGGTATGCCAATTGTATGCATCTAAAGCGAATTGCCATGGTGTGCCAATTGTATGCATCTAAAGCGGATTTCCACGGTGTGCCAATTGTATGCATCTAAAGCGGATTTCCACGGTGTGCCAATTGTATGCATCTAAAGCGGATTGCTATAGTTTGCCAATTGTATGCATCTAAAGCGAATTGCCATGGTGTGCCAATTGTATGCCTCTAAAGCGGTTTGCCATGGTGTGCCAATTGTATGCCTCTGAAGCGGATTGCCATGGTGTTCACTTTTTAAAATACACATTAAAAGCAAGTGGGTCCCGAAAAATTACCATTTTGAAAAGTGGGTCTCGGCCCATAAAAGTTTGGGAAGCCCTGTACTAGAGCATGGACAAGCTCCTTGGTAGCATCTTGCGTAAGAAAGGGGCGGATGCGGGCTATGTTTTTAAGATGGAATCTACAGGATTTGGCAACATACTGGATGTGAGGCCCAAAGGTGGGGCCAGAATCAAGGATGACGCCAAGACAGCGAGCTTGCAAGGATGGATTTAGTTGAATACCACTAGCTTGAAGGGAGAGCGAAAGAGGAGGATCAGTATTAGGAGGAGGAAGGACAAGGAACTCAGTTTTAGAGAGATTGAGTTTCAGAAAGCGGGAGGACATCCAGTCAGAGAGGGAAGAAAGGCAAGCAGTGACACGTTGCAGGACGGCAGGAGAGAGGTCAGGGAGGAGAGATATATCTGGGTGTCATCAGCGTACAGGTGGTAGTGGAATCCAAAAGAGGTAATACGTTTGCCAAGAGAGGCAGTATAAAGAGAAAATAGAAGGGGACCAAGGACAGAGCCTTGGGGGACTCCAACCGAGACAGGACGAGGGGAGGAGGTGTCACTAGAAAAGGAGACACTGAATGCGTGTTGGGAGAGATAAGAGGAAAACCACGAGAGGACAGAGTCCTGAGATGGAACAGGATCGAGCGGGCAAGTGGTGGGGCGAGAGGAAAGTAGAAGTGCAGTCACCTCTTGTTTAGTAGCCGGGGAGAAAGTCTGAAGGGTAGGAAAGGCATGATCTACGTGTGGTTGAGAAAGAGAATGGCAAGGAGGGGAGAATTATTTCCTTAGTAGGGATCGACCAATTATCGGTTTTACCGATATAATCGGGCGATATTCGGTATTTTCGGCAATATCGGTATCGGCCAATTCAGACACCGATATTGCCGATAATACCTCCTAGGACCGCCAGGCTTGTTATGAGCCTGGCGGTCCTAGGAGGTATTATCGGCAATATCATATTGTTCATTCGTGTTAGGACGCAATTCGGGACTTTGTTCGTATCGGAATTTCATTCTAATGAAAGAAACTGATCCTATCCTATTCCTGCTGCATCTTGCAGCCGCTTAGTAGATAGCTCCCTAATTCCCACGGTATCAGGGCGCTATCTACCAAAATAGGTATTTCAGCCACATTTACTAATACTGAGTAAAGATTACTTAGTATTAGTAAATTCAGGATAATGGGGGGAGGAACATATTGTCCTGCCCCCACCCCTGAGCAGTGGGTGGGGGCCATAAATAACAATAAGGGGGGGGACCTATTGTCCTCCCCACGGCCCCACCCCTGAGCGGTTGGTGGGGGCCATAAAGGATAATGAGGAGGGGGACCCTGAGCGGCGGGTGGGGGCCCTAAATGAAAATGCCCCCTCCCCCTTCCAAGGTAACTAAGGGTCCCTAAGCCCCTAGTCACCCCCCCACCCAAATAAAAAATAATCCCCTACCTTCCCCCCTCACCCTAAAAATAGTGAGGGGGAATAAAAGAACTAACTACCTGTAAAAAAAAAAAGCCCAAAATAGGCCACTTGATGTCTTCTTTTTTTCAGCCGTAAAAAAGGCCAAATAAAAACCATCATACCTGTCGAACTTGTAAAAAATAAAATAAAAAACCTGAGCGCAAAAAAAAATCTGATGAAAAATAAAAAACTCGATCCTGAAAAATTAATCCATCTTCACCCAGCGAGGGCACGGCGCAGACAAGCACTCTGATTGGTTGAATTCCAAGTCAACCAATCAGTGTGTTCTGAGCCTAATTGCAATGCGGGGCAAGGCTTTATCAGCCTTTCCCCGGCCTGCGGAGCTCAGTCTGCGCCGCGCCCTCGCCGGGTGAAGATGGATTAATTTTTTTTAGCGTCAGGTTTTTTCTTTTTCGTCTGATTTTTTGCGCTCAGGTTTTTTTATTTTACTTTATTACAAGTTCAACGTGTATGATGGCTTTTATTTGGCCTTTTTTGGGGGCTGAAAAATGAAGACATCAAATTATTATTATTTTTTTTTTTTTTACAGGCAGTTCTTTTATTCCCCCCTCACTATTTTTATGGTAAGGGGGGTAGGTAGGGAATTATTTTTTATTTGGGTGAGGGGGGATGACAAGTAGCTTAGGGGGTACTAGGGTTTTGTTTTGTAGACATGCCCCTACTTATGCTATTATGGGGGTCATACTGACCCCCATAGAGTGAGGTAGGACATGGGAGGCTTAGGAAGTGGCGGGGAGCACTGCCACCTGACGCTTCTATCTTTACATTTTACAAGGAGGGAGCTGCACGCCGGTAGATCCCTCCTTGTAATAAACTAAACGAACACTGATATTCGGTGTTTGTTTGTTCGTCTGACATTTCTATTCATTCATTAGTCTTTCTGATGAATGAATGAATAGATGAAATTCCCATTCGCATGTCCAAGTGTTTAACTGGGAATGCGCGGGAATCTCACAGCGCTATCTAGTGTGAGCAGATGATGTGTCCCACAGGGACTTCCTCTACCCACACAAAGATGGCGGTGCCCAGAATAGAGGTCCGGGCACAAAATAAAGATTTAAAAATAGGTAATATGGGGAGCTTAGGGGCATTTGGGGGTGACTAGGGTGTCAGTTTGATGTAGTGGAGTTGGGGGGGGTTAAAAAAACTGGGGTTCGCCCATGACAGTGCCGCTTTAACATTTCCGCATAATCATTGTGAATTCCGTTAAAACTCTATGCTGGTGGCTATGAATACCGGTGGTTAAGAGTGCTAACCTGTTTGGGGTATGTCGTTCAGCCCCCAGCTGCAGTTTTAATAATCAAATCTGATGAGTGGAATAGCTAAAAAAGCCAATTAAATTCTGTAATTGTTTTGACAAAAGGTAGGGCTACCACCAGCAACTTTTGTCAAATCCCAGAGTGGCACATTGTTTGAGCTTGTCGAAGGAGGAACCCATTGTCTCATCTACAGACCTCAGTGTTGTACTCGTGTGCATGCACGAGACTACAGCATTGATGTGGGCTCCTGGCAGGTGAAGCAGTAAAATGGTTGCACCCATGAGCAACAGCTTCCAGTAAGTATATGTACTGTTTGCTTCCCCTCCTCCCCCGGCCATTACATTTCCTTCTCCCCCCGGTCATCAGGCACTAAGCACGCATTTTGCAAATAAGCAAAGACACCCGAATGTAACAGAGTCAATGTAAACAATTAAACTTATCTTTAGGAAAGGTGTATGTAATTTAAAATTAAATCAGGTATACAGAAACACTAATAGTAACTTGCTCAGATTATCGCAAGCATAGTGCACACATGTTGAGCAAACCTTTTTGAGTGTCCTTGTGGAGTAGCTATAGCAATTAATTGAAAAACTTGTCTTTTCCTTGATTTATGTCTGATTTGCTAAATACTAAACACTAAGCCGTGGTTGGTATCAGAGGATTAAACATAAGTAATGTAATGTTTATTTTCACCAATTAAAAATGCACGAATTAATTAACATGAATTCATAGTATATCACCGGTTATTCACATGTCAATATACACCCCACTCTGGAACAAAATGAAAACAGCCTTCCAGTATATTACGTCCACTTAGGTTGTGGTTCATAAAGAATGTGCCCAATTAGCTACAATGTGAATATGCTAAGGAGCCCGGAGTACAGACTGATGTCATATTCATGGCCAAGACATCTGTTGCCTTCAAATCGTTTTACAAGCTCACATTTGGAAACAAAATCTCTATCCGAGCATATTTCGGGAGTGGTTTCCAGGAATGACTCTGGAGCCCACATAGCCTTTGAAAGTGAAAAAAAAGGTGGCCTAGCATTTAAATATACAGAAACATAGCATGGCAGTCATTGCGCGGTGACACGGAATGAACCAAAGTTCTAACTGCACAAACACGCAGACTACAGAAACATAGCTATAGTATCGTCTAAACAGGGATGGCCAGAAGGCAGCAACCCCCAGCTGTTGTAAGGACAACTCCCATGACAATTTGCCAACAGGTGGAGGGCTGGCCACCTTTTTTTAATTGGGGCCATACATTGGGATCTAGGGCCATTAACTGGCATCTATACATAGAAACCAAACTTTAACATCTTGAGTCTGCATTAGAGTAGGATTTCCCAGACACAGAACGATGGATATCATGGAACAAGCTGTTCTTAAATACTGACAAAACGCTCTGAATGGAGTTTGGAACAAAATACAAATTACATAAACAATCCCCAGTTCAACATCAAAACAAAGTCACATTACAACTTGGCCCTAGTAATCTCCTATAAATATTTTGGTACTTGGCTAGACCCTGGACTTCATATTGATAAACTATAATGCAAGGTTTATCCTAGATTTGATGTTCTGTTCAAACAAAAATAAAGGGACAGATTTTATTTTATGGCACGTGAAAGATGCTCATCTCTAAACTGTTATCCTCCAGAGATGTTCTCTTCAACCAGGAAATGACTGAGATTTCTCAGCCAATCCATGTCATGTTCTGATGGCTTTATAGCTTCCCATAGGTAACCTATATAATTCCATAAAGCTCTAGCCAGTTTACATGCAGTCTATATGCTTCCCTATGTCTATCTCACATTGGTCTCAATTTAATATTGTAGGATAAGATTTCCAAATAATGTAATATTTTGGGATAAACGTTTAAAACTATTATTTCAGCATATTAAAATATCAAAAATGATATCTTGTATAAAAAAAAACATATCAATATGTAAAAAAAAATCTCCATATTACAGAATTCAAATATTTTATATAATCCCAAAAATATTAAATGAATTGGAAAGCTTTTTCAACAATATTAAATAATAAATTGAATACTCCATTGTTGGCGTAATAATTAAAGGGATTGGAGTGAAGTTGTAAATGTGTTTTGTTTTTTGGTGAGTTTGGAGAGAATTTAATTTTTCTTTTTACTTTTCTGTATAGTTAGTACCAGGGGTACAAGTAAACAAGTTCGACAACAAATGCAAATGAAATACCCATCTGTAGAATTCATTCACCTACTTTGTTATTTCGCGTATGTCCCAGAAACATTTTAGTTCTTGGCCAAGTGGATATAGAATTTGCATTGTGTATAAAATCCTTTTCAGAAATTGCAATATTACATTGTTTTGTAATGCCTCTTCCAGCTACAAAAACACAATTTATAAGATCAATTTGTATATAAACCATCAAATCAGAAAGTCACTGTATTTTGATAACTTTTTTCTAATGTATTTATAAATCAGAAAACAGATTAATCAACTTATAAATAAAAAAAAATCTCCAAACCAGCTATGAACTACTTTTACAATGTGGTTATTTTTGTTTAGAAGCAATAAAAAACTCTGCAAAACGCACTGTTTAGTGAACAAATCCTAAAAAAAAAACCTGTTTTAACCTGTGAAATATTTGAAATGAGGATTGTTCCAGCCGAGGTTCTACTCCTATGGAGTCATCAAGCAAAGTTTGCAAAGCACATATTTTCCAAATTCCACGATACAGCCGCTGAGCCTTGTCTACAGAAATCTGAGTTTGGAGGAGGCATTTCTCCAAATTCTTCAGGAGACTAAAATAGTATATTTCTCACACTTCCACATTTTTATCTACCCTTGGTATCGTAAAACTTGAGACCAAAGAAATGAGTTAATCCTAACAGTAAAGGAATAACTACAAAAACACGGCAATTCTACATTGAGATGCAGGTAGTGTATTAAAGGCATATGTTGGTAGATGCTGAGATCAAAGATCAATGTTCTATCCAATAAATTCTAATTTTGCTAAATGGGTGGTCCTCCTGGCTGGCTGGCTATAGTAATGCATTCTATGTGGCCACCCATGGGATGGGGATGTTTCTATGGAGACGAGGACAACTCACAATATTTTAAATGGTCACAAAGGGACACTTTTGTTTTACAGGGAACGACTGGAGGTACAGCCAGGGGTGTGGACATTATTTGGAACCTATAAGGTGATTCCATGACCTACTGCGGTGTGACTGAATAAATCACTTAATATTTTATTGTATATTGTGTGAGCATTTTACATACTCACGGTAATGTATAATCAAACTCACTGAGGCTTATTTACTAAAGTGAATATTCACAGTCAATTTCAGTTTTAAGGGCAAGCAGCCGAACTGAAAGCATAGCTGACTTAGATTTTAAATTTGAAATTTACTTTAAATGACAATCAATGTTATCCACTACAGTAAGAATTTAAAGACATGAGTTTTAATATTCAGAAACAACAGTCAATAGAACAGGAAAGGGGAATGTGAGATTGTGGTCCCAAAGAAGCCAGCACTTAAAGGGACATGCATCCTTTTGATACACCTGTTGAATGTACCATGGATTCTCCCCAGCTTGTAGTCCCAAACTTTTAAAGCACATTTAAATATATATATATACACACACACATTTTTTTCTGTATAGCTAGTACCAGGGGTACAAGTAAACAAGCCCGACAACAAATGTGAATGAAATACCGATCTGTAGAATTCATTCATCTACTTCGTTATTTCATGTATAAATAAAAATATATATAAAAAAAAAAAATCTCCAAATCAGCTATGTAACTTTTACTTTTACATTGTGGTTATTTTTGTTTACGAGCAATAAAAATCGTAGATTTAATAGAGATTTAAGGAAATGCAACTTAACCTAATGCTGAATTAAAAACACTAAATGCCAAATACTACATATAAAGTAGCAACATAATATTGGGGGAGATTTATAAAGAAAACAGAAAACTGGAGCAAAACATGGAACATGGAAACAAATGTCCCTGCTGATTTCAGAGATGTACTTGTAGAATTGTGCCCCATTTTTCTGTTAACAGTTTTCTAAACCTCCCACATTGCGGCAACTGAAATCTATTGCCTGCAGCTGGCTGTAAATAAGGGGTTAATTAAACTAGGGCAGAGGATCCCTGGTACAAATGATAAAGTGACATTTATGAAAAGGCTCGAACTTTAAATCTTCAGGACGGAATTATGATGTTTTCATTTTACACTCCATTAGCCTTCTGGAGGTTTAGACATGTTATGACTCTTAGGTCACAACAATAAAAAAGTTCTCTCTCTCGAAGCTGTGTTCTTTTTGCTTCGTAGCACACTATCCAAAAATCGGGCGATTCTTGTGCATGAAAAATAAAGTTCAACTTCTCACACAATGTGCTTTTAAAGTATTCTAATGAAGAACTGTAATATACGAATCTGGGTTCATAGGTGGGGAGTCGTCCAGTAAATGGATATTATGCACTTTCATGTTTTAATTCTTGCTTTATTACTGTAACTTAAATCCTTCTCCAACTTCTTTATCAACACAGACAAGACAGAACCAGAGTGTTTTACTAATGATTTATAGACAGTGAGTTTACTAAAGTCAGAGTCTAGACTCTTACAAAGCTGCACTAAATAAATGCACATAGGGAGGTATATGGAAATCTGTGTGTGTGGCGCTTTTCCCGTTACTGACCCAGGTCTGGCCGCTTCATTTTTAAAACTGGACAAAAAAAATGGAAAAATCGAGAACATGACGGTTTTATTCTCAACCATTCTATTTACTTCATTATTCAGACTTGTCAAAATGGTAGCTGGAAAATATTACGATAGTATTGTCAATGTTTTTTGATGCTTCATCGTGTCTACCATGATTGGGACAGGAATTAATGAGGGACAGAGTGGCCGCACGTAAGTGTCGCAATGTATGCCGCGGATAAAACATTGTGGCTGGGAAACAAAGTAATTAACCCTCCATCCATGTCTGTTAACCGGGTGGCCCCATTTACAAAGTGCTGCAGAGGCACACACTTGCATAAGTAGAAATAGCCTCCACTAACCCCACATATTGCATGCTATACTTTTTATAGAAGGGGAACAATGTAAAAAACACCCAGGAAGGCATAACTTGTTTACAGGTAGGTTTACAGATTTTGTCTGCTACTAGTTACCTACCGTATATACTCTAGTATAAGTCGGGTTTTTCAGCACATTTTTTGTGCTGAAAAAGCCCCACTCGACTTATACTCGAGTCAAGGTCTGTATTATGGCAACTTACATTGCCATAATACAGACCAGGACCGCCAGGCTCATTACAAGCCTGGCGGTCCTGTTGGGGGCTGGCAGCGAGCTGTTACTTACCTTTGTAGCAGCTCCGTGCAGCTCCCACTGTAAGTCTCGCGAGACCCACGGGTTACCATGGCAACGCTCTGTGCGGCACGTAGACCGCGATATTTACACTGGGAGCTGACAGGGGAGCTGCACGGAGGTGAAGGGAGCTGACCGGAGCTGCTACAAAGGTAAGTAACCGGCTCCCCCCCCTGCACAGCCCATGCCACTGGACCACCAGGGATTAAGATATCCCCCCCCCCCCCCGACCAGTTAACTAGCAGGGAGGGGGGACTAAAAAAAATATTAAATAATAAAATGATAATAAAACAAATAATAATATTAAAATTAAAAAAATAAAGATGCCCTCCCCCCACCCAGTTCACACACACTACACACACACACACTCTGCATTCACACAAACACACACACTCTGCATTATATACACACAGAGTGTGTGTGTATATAATGCAGAGTGTGTGTTTATATGAGTGTGTGTGTATATAATGCAGAGTGTGTGTTTGTATTCATACAAAGTGTGTATTTGTATGAGTGTGTGTATATAATTATAAAAATCCCAGAATTTCATAGTCCCAAGATTTACCCTCTACTTGTCCACAAGGCATAGCATATTTCACAATTGTTGGTCACAAAACTGCACTCGACTTATACACGAGATCGACTTATATACGGTACTTGATGCAATTGCCAACATATAATGTGTGGTTAATACTAGCCTCGTGTATGTCTGAATGTCATGAAGAACACACAGACACAAAAAAAAAAACCACAAAACTTGTAGAGGCTACAATGAGTCTTGCAAGACACTCCACTGCTCCTACAAACACTCTGTCTGTTTACTCCAGGGTTAGTAAACCTGGTCCCTACTAGTGAGCGGTTTGGGATTTTAGGTGGGTGGTGGTGGGTTCTACAAAAAATGCCCGGTGGGCCTTGATGGCCAGGACCAGCAGGGGAGATCCTTTAATCAACCCTACTGGCCCATGCAGAGCCAGCCTTGCTGTAAACCATCTCTGGCTGGTGAGGAGATCAAAGATCTCCCTCACTGGTCCGCTGGCACTTAATTCCAGCAGAGGAAAGGAAGGGCCTGGAATGCTCTGTGTTCCACCCGCGAGCAGGCTGGTCAGAGCATTGCCACATGTTACCATGGCATACAGTGCTGTGCTCGCAGGAGGACAGGAGGAGCTGCAGGCTAAAGTGAACATGCCACTGGACCACCAGGGCTTGCAGCATTATGTCCCCACTCCCTGGTGAAAGGTAAACAGAAGGGGGGGGGGGGGGGACATTAAGATTTTCACATCTCACCCACTTACACACAGCATAGACCCTATGCACCATTCACACACATACACTGCCACCCTCACACACAGCACCACTCACGCACACTCTCCCTCACACACGCAGCACCTCACACATACATAGAAAAAAAACATAGAATAGAGAATAGAAAAAAAGGAAAATAATAGATTCATTTAAGTACATATTAAAAAAACAAAAAAAACCTTACTTGCGCAATAAAATTAGTTACTGCGGCACTGGTGGACGGTAAGGAAATGTTACCATCAACAAAGATACAAAACTGGGCGGTAGGTATTAAAAGGTTGACTAACCCTGGTTTACTCTATGAGTTTACAGTTATCCTGCTGAAAGGATTCCCGTAAATCCACTATTCATTCATTGAAACATTTCACTATTTTTGTGAGTTTTTATTCTGGACCTTTCACTTAGTTCAGTTTCCTCCATAAATTATATCTCATGCTGGCAACGAAATTACAACATAATATTTTCCTAATTATTCTTCCCAAACTGATAAAACTGTATGGTGAGGGTCTTGGTTGTAAAAAAGAAAAAAAGCATACAGATTGGGCCAATACTTGCTTTCGGGGTTTCTAACATTTCTTTGCATGATTAACAATTTCCAAAAATTCTAATAATTCTACAGGAAGAGAAATGTTTACATTGGAATATAAAGGTTGTTATATATATTGCTCACGGAGTATTAAATGCAGCCAAGGCCCCAAATGAGTGTGATTTGGAGGGATGCTGTGAGGCCAAAAAAGATGAATTTATGATGAATATGCTCAGATATTAAAAAGGCAGGACTGCATTTCAGTGTCTCGAGGCAGCGATGTGGGATAAGACTTTCCAATCCACGGAGCTTAACATGTCTGGTGCATGAGTGTTCAATTATTCCACTCACAGTGCAAAGTCCTATTACAGTGATGGCTATGTTTGACACATAGAAACATAGAATGTGACGGCAGATAAGAACCATTCGGCCCATCTAGTCTGCCCAATTTTCTAAATATTTTCATTAGTCTTTGGCCTTATCTTATAGTTAGGATAGCCTTATGCCTATCCCACGCATGCTTAAACTCCTTTACTGTGTTAACCTCTACCACTTCAGCTGGAAGGCTATTCCATGCATCCACTACCCTCTCAGTGAAGTAATACTTCCTGGTATTATTTTTAAACCTTTGTCCCTCTAATTTAAGACTATGTCCTCTTGTTGTGGCAGTTTTTCTTCTTTTAAATATAGTCTCCTCCTTTACTGTGTTGATTCCCTTTATGTATTTAAATGTTTCTATCATATCCCCCCTGTCTCGTCTTTCCTCCAAGCTATACATGTTAAGGTCCTTTAACCTTTCCTGGTAAGTTTTATCCTGCAATCCATGAACCAGTTTAGTAGCCCTTCTCTGAACTCTCTCTAAGGTATCAATATCCTTCTGAAGATACGGTCTCCAGTACTGTGTACAGTACTCCAAGGGAGGTCTCACCAGTGTTCTGTACAATGGCATGAGCACTTCCCTCTTTCTACTGCTAATACCTCTCCCTATACAACCAAGCATTCTGCTAGCATTTCCTGCTGCTCTATTACATTGTCTGCCTACCTTTAAGTCATCAGAAATAATCACCCCTAAATCCCTTTCCTCAGATGTTGAGGTTAGGACTCTATCAAATATTCTGTACTCTGCCCTTGGGTTTTTACGTCCAAGATGCATTATCTTGCACTTATCCACATTAAATGTCAGTTGCCACAACTCTGACCATTTTTCTAGTTTACCTAAATCATTAGCCATTTGGCTTATCCCTCCTGGAACATCAACCCTGTTACATATCTTAGACACCCCAGAAGTGTAAGAATGACATTTGCCATTATGCAGGGCCAGTCTTGTTGTGGGGTGCCAAGGTAAGCGATCACTCTCTGAGCTATTTCTACAGGTCGTAGATATAAATGCGTACAGGTTATGAATATATAAAATACTGTAAGCATCATGATATCCAAAGTGTGAAAGTCTAGTGTATCATATATTTCCTAAAAATCGAAGCACTTTATTAATGTTTGCCGTGTTCTATAATGTGCCGTAATATTCTCTGGACATAAATGGCTTCAATAAATGATTCATATTCACCTGTAAATTGTAACAGTGTTATTTTTGAATAAGTACAACACATGGGTTGATTTGTCAAATCACTGAACCACTGACTAGTCTATGAATCGAAGAGGCACTACCACTCTACACTTTTGGGGTTTTCTCAAATTTACAGTAGGCTGGTTGATGTCTAGTTTAGCCACGGATATTTATAAAACATGCATACTGCAGGGCTGCATGAAAATAAATCCTACTTTGCAGATGCATTTATTTCACCATAGATTTTCGCAGTTAGAGGAGAAGTCTTCTCATCCTACATTATAGTCTAACTATTAGTTACGAAATTGTAGAATTAATCAGATAGCAGGCAACCTGGGTTTTTAAGAATGGTATGGAGATTCACAGTTTAAATTAATACTTATGTTAGTATACATTAAATCTCAAGACGGACACTTTATGTAGGCCCCCAGGTTATTTTTATGTCTTAGTCATCCTGTGCCCATTATAGGTGCTGGGTGTTAATAATGTATTGTTATAATTATTATTATTATTGCCATTTATATAGCGCCAACAAATTCCATAGCGCTTTACAATATTATAAGAGGGGGGGATTTAACTATAAATAGGACAATTACAAGAAAACTTACAGGAACGAAAGGTTGAAGAGGACCCTGCTCAAACGATTGTTCATTATTAAATGTTTGTTCACTCTTCTCTCCTGCTGATACTTGCAATCAACCTAGGTGGATTTGGCAGTGGAGCCTGTACAGCGCCACCTGTTGGTTGCAAGGATCTTAAACCCGCCATATGCATTACCTGAATAGCAAGGCTCCTTAATTTGCATATTCAGGTGGATTTGCATATTATGATTTCTGCAGGCATGGGAGATATTTTGAGTTAGTTATTATCTTCCCCACCCCTTTATAAATATATGTTATTATGAGTTCCCGTATGTTTCCCCCTATGATTTATTTATTTGTATTTTATTGACGCTGTCACCGTACTTTAAATGTATTGTGCATATGGGATAGTTAAAATAAAGCTGTGAGTGTTAGTTCATTTTGGAACTGTGTGTCCTGTGTGGATTTGTCCAGGTATCCTACTAACAGAGTCTTCTGACCTGTTGGCTGGCTGCATTGTCCCTGTAGTCCGGGACAATTCAAAAAGAGCTAAAATTTGGAGAGTCACACGCAAGTATCTTTATAAAGGCAGGAGCTAACCACATTACAGGCAGAGTTGTGAAGACCTGCAGAGGAATAGACAGAGGGGAAGATACCAGCCTGGAATGAGGGATCTGCAGCCTGGCCAGGTGGAAGAGCACCAGAGAGACCCCAGTCAAGTTTCGGTGAGTGGGGTTGAAGCGTTCCAAGGTCTCTTAACCCCTTAAGGACACATGATATGTGTGACATGTCATGATTCCCTTTTATTCCAGAAGTTTGGTCCTTAAGGGGTTAAAGTGGCAAGGAAGTAGAATCGGCGGAGATACTTGGTTGGAGTACAGGAGCTCAGCCACAAATAGATTGGCAGACCCTAGACTGGTCTCTCTTCTTATTTAGAGTCAATTTATAAAAATAATAATAATTATGCATTTGTAGGTGTAGCGGATTAAGGAGATTATATTTTTCCCCAAATCAGCTAATTTTGCCTTAATTTTAAATAAAAATTAAAAAAAAAAAATTAGTCATTTTTTAGTGAACGAACCCTTTGATCCTTGTTGGATTAAGTGCTATATAGTTAACCTTCTGCTGTTAGATACTGCCAGTTCAGTCCTGTTTGCTGGTGCTTTTTATGAGGATTATAAAATACCATAAAGCAGTAATATATAACAAGTTTAGTACAGCAAAAAAATAAAAAACACTAAAAAAAGAGACATTTTACTATGTAAAGAAAACTGCTACTGTAGACATTTTAAATCAGGTTTTAGTGAACATACTTCAAATGACCTCTGTATGTGTTCCACTCCAAAGTAAAATATACGTTTGGTGATATTAAAGCAATATTAAGGGATAAAGATAAAAAACACACATTACAGCAAGAGTTTAAAACAAGACTTCTCCCCTAGCTGTTAAAGGGACACTATAATCACCAGAACAACTACATCTTATTGAATTTGTTCTGGTGAGTAGAATCATTACCTTCAGGATTTTTGCTGTAAACAATGTATTTTCAGAGAAAATGCAGTGTTTACATTACGGCCTAGTGATAACTTCAATGGCCACTCCTCAGATGGCTGTTAGAGATCCTTCCTGGGTCATGGCTGCCTAAAATGCATCCAAACATTCAGTAACTCCTCCCTCTGCATGCAGACACTGAACTTTCCTCATAGAGATTCGTTGATTCAATTCATCTCTATGAGGAGATGCTGATTGGCCAGGGCTGTGTTTGAATCATGCTGGCCCTGCCCCTGATCTGCCTCCTTGTCAGTCTCAGCCAATCCTATGGGGAAGCATTGTGATTGGATCAGGCTACCACTTCTGCTGATGTCAGCAGGCAGGGTAAAAAGAAACAGGGACAAAGCAAGCAGCTCCAGACTTGACTATAAGTAAGCGTTTACTATATTTAGGGAGGCATAGGGGAACCAGGGCTAGATGATGGTTTTAACCCTATAGGGTCAGGAATACATGTTTGTGTTCCTGACCCTATAGTGCTCCTTTAAATTCCAATGACCAGAGCTCCCTTCCATTCTGAGGATCCCTGTAGATTCTGGGAGCAGCAGAACAACAACAGCAGGAGAGTCACAGAAAGCCAATGCTGGTTTAAAAGATGAAGAGCTCTGGGACATTTGTAGCATCCATACTCCCCTGGCACCAGCCAGTAAACAGACACATGAAAAAGAAAACTAAATGTTTTTATTTTACTTGTAAATCTTTGCTTGTCCCAAGGGATGCTGCTAGAGGGACTGATCCTGGCTGGAACCCAGAGTCGGCTCTTGAAAAGCCCCAGTGTTATTTGCCCCCAATTGTATAGTAAGCCCTAAGTCCAGGATTCAGGTGCTTTCTAGTGGATCCTCCCTGGGGAGTTGTTTAATTTTGGCTAGACTCATTATCACTACATTTCTGGCCCTTTGCAGACTTGTGCAGCAACTTCAGTGATGATGGGGTTGTTCCTCAGGGGTCCTTTATTGCAATTGTGGCACCATTGGCAAGTGAGGCTCGTCGGTTGTAGCTGGGGAACAATGGTCCCTGCACTATGCAGGGACCTGTGCACTTGATCATTATCACTAAAGGTTGGGAATTCTGAAATAATGTGCAGGAAAATCAGTGATGATTAAACTGTTCTTCAGTCCTCAATGCCCATATATAAAACATTTAAAAAACATATATACTGCAAGGAAATGTTTGGGGATGACCAGCAGCAGCTGTGGAGTAGGTGCTACCTCCCAATGACAGCACACATGTCAAGACGTGTAACTCTGCCCACTAGGACAGATTGACATCAGCAAGAAACATGTACATTAAAATATTAAATGGGAGACACAAAATTAATTTAGAGAGGGAAGATAAGAAGGAGGGAGATAATATGATATGTATAATGGCTATCAAGAGATACGATGAAAGATATAGGAAAATACACAGGCTCACTTTACTTATGAATTGTAAGAATGAAACTAGACAAGGCTATTTGAAAATATACGACAACCCCAAAACAAAAAACGGGGTGTAAAAGTATTTTACATGAAAGGGTTAGAATGACAGGGCCACTGCACCCAGACCACTTCCTTGAGATAAAGTTATCTGGGTGACATTAATGGTACTTGAGAACTGAATTTTGTTTTCCTGTGTCACGCTAGGAACCTCCACATACTAGGAACAGATTTTCAGATGTCCTGCATTTAAGAGGGCAGATTTTCCTTCAATCCTGGGGTGATATACAGTGCTTGACACGAAACGGAAAATAGTCACATGCAGACCCAGAAATTTCAACTCGTACTGTTGCAACCAATGCAGAAACAGGTTGAAATTCACACAGAAATTCAAAGCACAGTATGGACATTTTCAAAGTCTCATCATAATGCTAAAGTTGCAACACTAAATTCTATGAAAAAAACATTAACGCTCAAGAAAGTCAAATTCTGAGCTGAAATATACTTGAGATTTGCTTAACAATTTTGAGTTTGAGTGCATAAATATTTAGATAGAGTTTTAGAATCTGGTAACAAGGAAGGCCCTTAGATGAGAAATTAAACTAGTTTTTTCCAACTGAATTATCAAATAGCCTCCATTCTAATAGTTCAAGACAGTCTACCTGCATGTGAAAGACAACATTGTACGTTCATGACTATATCTCATTTAGAGATTTGTTTTTTCCAAATTAGCAATCTTATACTGTATTTAGTGAATAAACCATATAAATCCAAAGCTACTCTATGTGATCAGAGAGGTTATTCTCAAAACTATTGTGTCTATGGAAAAGGAGACAGCTGTATAGAATTATTTATAAAATATTTTACCAGGAAGGATACATTGAGATTTCTCTTGTTTCCAAGCATATCCTGGGTCCAGAAAACATTGCATTGTTACAATAGGGTACAATATTACAAAATAATATTAATATATATATATATATATATATACACACACATACACACATAAACACATATATAAATTTAACACATAATGGGTAATAAATATATTCAACCATGACAGGTGCATTCTGTATTGAGGTATATTGCCATAGATCTCTTAAAGACCTCAGGGTTCTTGAAGATCTCTTAAATATCTTTAACTCACTAAAGGATGCCTTGACAATTTAGACATCACTCCTAGCAGGGATAAAAGCTGCAAATGTGTTGGAAAAAATTAGGATATAATGTCTAAGTCTCTGGCTTACCTAACATTACTGTAAGCACTTTCATACCGATTTCAGAAAATACAAAAAAATGCTTGTAAACACTTTTAACATTCCCAAGTCTGCTCTAAAATGCTAGCAATCTGTTTGCTTTTTGCTGACACAGTGTGAATAACCTGGACTGTTTTTCATTGGGGGTTCAACAGCACTAGTTTGCCCAAACAGCACGTTAGCGGAGGGCACTGGACATGTGGTGTATTATTATTTCAGCAGAATTGCAATGGTGGTCTCTTACCTGTAGGGGTGCTACTCCGGAATGAGGAGGATGGTGTGATGGGAGGAGTTACTGGAGGTGTGAGGCTGCCACTGCCGTGACGAGGGGGTGTGGAGACATTCCCACGGGACATGGAACTTGATAATGTCAGAGATAGCTTGGGCTGGATTTTCTTTTTAAGTGTTTCTTGTTCACGTCGAGCAGCATCGGTCATGAATCTAAAACAAATATTGAGAAATGTTACTTCGTAAAGATATCCTACATTTCAGAATAACTATTCTCTTTTGTTTGAGTATTCACTAAAATATCATTTGGCCTGAGTAGTAGTGAAAAGTACGATCTGGGTGTTGTCCTATAAGAAAGTGGGTACCTGTGTACTTCAATAAACATCCAGTAGAGGCTGCTATGCTAAGCTACATATGGGATGCAAACCAAGATGTTAATGAAAAAAGATTCAACATAGTAAAAAAAAAAAAGAAGCAATATTGTTCATAGCAAAACCACACATGAATTTAGGTATCCAACTGGACTTGGTGATAAGCCAATAAATCAGAGGAAAGGGGGAATTAGTACTCACTAGCAGTAAAGAGAGGTTAAATATGTATTTTATCAAGAGATTTAAAATAAAAAAAGGAAAGAAAATAACACATTTGGCCCCCACACACACATAAAACATTAGTGCATGTTGGACAGGAGACTCTACAAAAAAAGCTCATAGACACATAAATTCTTCATTTGTGAGATAGCTCAGTGGGCTAATTCATCGTCAGTAGAACCTGTTCAATCCTTGGCGATCGCAGGTTCAGTTCAATATTACCCAGCAGGGTTGACTCAGCCTTTCATGCTTCCGAGGTAAATAAATTGAGTCCCATTAAATTGGGTATCAGTATCTCCACCTTAGCTTACTATGTTCAATAGCAAAAAAGGCAGAGTTTACAATAGATAGGAAAACAAGATGGAAGCTTCAAGTTGCAATGTAAAGGGTGTGGATTCCTACATTCAATTTGATTTTGATGGTTTCACAAATAGGGCACAAGTAAGCCTAGTATTAAAATCCCCATAAGAAACAGTTTCCTTTTAATCTCAAACTCCCACCACAGACTCTAATAGAACATCTAAAGCCATAATAACCAAAACTGTGATCGTTTTTAACTTGTTACATAATCCAGACAAATTGATTACAGTTTATGGAAAGCTGGAATACCGCTGTGTGAACACATTTCATTTCCAGTAGCCAAAAAAATGTAACGTCGTAACAGAAATAAACAATTGTTACAGCTTTTGAAAGGGAGGATTGCTATTTTGAACAAGTAAAAGTTTAAAAAAAAGTTTAAAATATTCAAGCAGAACTGTAACTGTAACTTCTCTGGAAGTGACAGATCATTGTTCCCCATCAATATTAAAAGCGATCAAATAATTTATTGGGGTGTACAGGTGATACTCGAAAAATTAGAATATCGTGCAAAAGTTCATTTATTTCAGTAATGCAACATAAAAGGGGAAACTAATATATGAGATAGACGCATTACATGCAAAGCAAGATAGTTCAAGCTGTGATTTGTCATAAGTGCGATGATTATGGCTTACAGCTCATGAAAACCCCAAATCCACAATCTGAGTAAATTAGAATATTGTGAAAAGGTGCAATATTCTAGGCTCACAGTGTCCCACTCTAATCAGCTAAGTAAGCCATAACACCTGCAAAGGGTTTCTGAGCCTTTAAATGGTCTCTCAGTCTGGTTCAGTAGGAATCACAATCATGGGGAAGACTGCTGACCTGACAGTTGTGCAGAAAACCATCACTGACACCTTACATAAGGAGGGAAAGCCTCAAAAGCTAATTGCGGAGGAAGTTGGATGTTCCCAAAGTGCTGTATCAAAGCACATTAATAGAAAGTTATGTGGAAGGGAAAAGTGTGGAAGATGACGGCAGCCTGGAGAGGATGGTCAGGAAAAGGCCATTCAAAAGTGTTGGGGACTTTCACAAGGAGTGGACTGAGGCTGGAGTCAGTGCATCAAGAGCCACCACACACAGACGGATCCTGGACATGGGCTTCAGATGTCGTATTCCTCTTGTCAAGCCGCTCCTGAACAACAAACAACGTCAGAAGCGTCTTACCTGGGCTAAAGAAAAACAGACCTGGTCTGTTGCTCAGTGGTCCAAAGTCCTCTTTTCTAATGAGAGCAACTTTTGCATCTCATTTGGAAACCAAGGACCCAGAGTCTGGAGGAAGAATGGAGAGGCACACACTGCAAGATGCTTGAAGTCCAGTGTGAAGTTTCCACAGTCTGTGTTGATTTGGGGAGCCATGTCATCTGTTGGTGTTGGTCCACTGTGCTTCATTAAGTCCAGGGTCAACGCAGCCGTCTACCAGGAGATTTTGGAGCACTTCATGCTTCCTTCCGCAGATGAGCTTTATGGGGATGCTGACTTAATTTTCCAGCAGGACTTGGCACCTGCCCACACTGCCAAAAGCACCAAAGCCTGGTTCAATGACTATGGGATTACTGTGCTTGATTGGCTAGCAAAAATCTATGGGGCATTACCAAGAGAAAGATGAGAGACATGAGACTGAACAATGCAGAAGAGCTGAAGGCCGCTATTGAAGCATCCTGATCTTCCATAACACCTCAGCAGTGCCACAGGCTGATAGCTTCCATGCCACGCCGCATTGAGGCAGTAATTGCTGCAAAAGGGGCCCAAACCAAGTACTGAGTCCATATGCATGCTTACACTTTTCAGAGGTCCGATATTGTTTTATGTACACTCCTTGTTTTATTGATTGCATGTAATATTCTAATTTACTGAGATTGTGGATTTGGGGTTTTCATGAGCAGTAAGCCATAATCATCGCACTTATGACAAATCACGGCTTGAACTATCTTGCTTTGCATGTAATGCGTCTATCTCATATATTAGTTTCCCCTTTTACATTGCATTACTGAAATAAATGAACTTTTGCACGATATTCTAATTTTTCGAGTATCACCTGTAGCTGAAGTGAGCTAAAAAAGTAAATATTTACCTACATGTCCCCTTCACTGTCCCATGAAGCCTTGGTCACGTCCTTTACAGAAACACATGCCCTCTCTGGCATTCCTACAATAGTGCTATAGATGCATATGTGCCAGGTGTATGGCATTCCAGGGGTTAATTTAATTTGCATACCATGCCTGGCCTGGTGGTTGTAGGACCCCATGACATATATAAAAATGAATAGAACAACCAATAGCTCGTGCATGACTCGTGTTAATTTTTATTTTTAATACAATTTTGAATAACACCATTGTCCTGATATTTTCTGTGTTATTTCTTGTTTGTTTGTCCTGAGGATGTAATTTTTTCAATCATGCACATTGCCCTCTCTTCCTAACCGACTGCTCACGGACAGAAACTTTGAAATCTTTTCACCTAGTTACCTGAAAAAAAAAAAAAAATATATATATATATATATATATATAAAATAATTAATAATATATTATTTATTTATATTTATTTATTTATAAAAATAAATAAATAAATCCCACAAAAAAACAAAACACAAAAGGATTGAAAAATAATTTGTAGGATTTGCAATTGTATTCTACATAATAGATCAATTTCTTCCTGTCTTTTTAAAGACATTATAGTGATAGAGTAGTGATACTGTTTTTTATGGGGAAAAAAAAGTTTTCATTACAAAAACAAACATACAAAAAACCCAATATTGTCCATTAATGACAGTTTCACAGCACAAGACCTTCCGTGTGTCCCTTATTAGGAGGGACAGTCCCTATTTAGGACTCAAATCCCTCTGTCCCTCTCTTCTATAGTAATGTCCCTCTTTTCTAGGAGCTCCATATTGTGGGGGTGTGAGTGTATTACAGAGCTCCACAGCAATAATACTCACAGTAATTTACAGAGCTCCACAGCAATAATACTCACAGTAATGTGTAATTAAACCACAATAAATGTGTTTAAAATCAGTCTGTGTAAATAAGATACCGTATATACTCGAGTATAAGCCGAGTTTTTCAGCACATTTTTTGTGCTGAAAAACCCCAACTCGACTCAGTGTCTGTATTATGGCAATTTGCATTGCCATAATACAGACAATGGGGCTGTCAGAGAGCTCTTACCTCTCCTGCAGCTCCTGTCAGCTCCCTTCTCCTCGCGGGGTCATAGTGCGGCTCTCGCGAGACTTACAGTGTGAGCTGACAGAGGAGCTGCACGGACCGGCGTGGAGGAGGAGGGAGCTGACAGGAGCTGCAGGAAAGGTAAGTAAGAGCTCTGCCAGCCCCCTCCTACACAGTGGCCATCCACTGGACCGCCATGTATCAAGCAGGGAGGGGCGACGAAAATGTTTTAATAATAATATAAAAAAATAATAATAATAATTAAAAAAATAATAATATAACAAAAAAACTATTAATATTAAAATAATAAAAATGCAAACCCCCCACCAAGGCTCTGCAACACACACACACACTGCACTCATACACACACACTGAATTCATACACACACACTGCACTCATAAACACGCTGCATTCATACACACACACACTGCACTCATACACACACACTGCACTCATATACACACACTGCATTCATACACACACACTGCATTCATACACACACACTGCACTCATATACACACACTGCATTCATTATATACACACACTGTAAATAAATATTCAATTAATATAATTTTTTTAGGATCTAATTTTATTTAGAAATTTACCAGTAGCTGCTGCATTTCCCACCCTAGTCTTATACTCGAGTCAATACGTTTTCCCAGTTTTTTGGGGTAAAATTAGGGGCCTTGGCTTATATTCGGGTCGGCTTATACTCGACTATATACGGTACATTGCTTGTTGTAAATTAGATTTTTGTTGACTAAATTGCTATTAGCAAATTACCCACAAATTATCAGAGCAGCCCCACCCCTGGCCACACCCCACTCACACATCTCTAAAATTGAAGAGTCCCTCTTTGTCCATTTGAAATGTGAATTTTAGCAGATCAAATCCAACATTAGTATAGGGGTTACAATCTCAGATCCCGCAGTATATGAGAAGAGCCTGTAGTCTCTTAGAAAAAACAGTGCGCAGCCATGCGACAGAGTTTCATTATGCTGCCTGCAAAGTCATGATTAATTGATCGTCATGATCCAGGAGCTCACTGTTCTAAGACAAAGGACTGCTGCATTGAATAACACAGGATCGGTAAGGTAAAGTCCTATAAGGCCAACTTGTCTCTTACAGCTCACTCACATTAGCTCTCACAAGTCCAGTAGTACATTCCTCTTTGTATCGATTTGTCTATATATATTCCTCTATATCTGCTTTTCTCTCTGTAACCATCTCTGTCAGTATCTCCCTCTGCATCACCCCGTCTGTATATCTCTGTCTGTATCACCCCGTCTGCCTCTATCTCTGTCTGTATCACCCCGTCTGCCTCTATCTCTGTCTGTATCACCCCGTCTGTATATCTATCTGCATCACCCAGTCTGTATATCTCTGTCTGCATTATCCCGTCTGTATATCTCTGTCTGCCAGGGGCGGACTGACCGGTCGGCACTTCGGACATGGTCCGAGGGCCCGGCCGGGAGGGGGGCCCGCCATCAGGGGGCCCGGCGGCACACTTTGAGGGGGCCGGCCGCCCCTTTAAATGCTGCAGCCGCCTGAGCGCTCTCTTAAGAGCCTCAGGCGGCTGCAGCTTCTCACCTCCCCTCCCCTGTAGCGTGGCCGAGCTGCTCTCCGGTCCGCGGTGCCCGGCCGGAGTGATAGGAAGGTGCACACTGAGTGTGCACATTCCTGTCAGTCCGGCCGGGTACAGGAAACAGAAACTCCTGTTCCGCGCGGAGGGGGGTAAGAAGAGAGAGGGAGGGGGTGTAAGAAGAGAGAGGGAGGGGGGTAAGAAGAGAGAGGGAGGGAGGGGGGTAAGAAGAGAGAGGGAGGGGGTTAAGAAGAGAGAGGGAGGGGGGGTGTAAGAAGAGAGAGGGAGGGGGTGTAAGAAGAGGGGGGGTAAGAAGAGAAAGGGAGGGGGGTAAGAAGAGGGAGGGGGTAAGGAGAGAGGGGGGTAAGAAGAGAGAGGGAGGGGGGAGTAAGAAGAGAGGGAGGGGGGTAAAAAGAGAGAGGGAGGGGGGTAAGAAGAGAGAGGGAGAGGGGTAAGAAGAGAGGGAGGGGGGTAAGAAGAGAGAGGGAGGGGGTAAGAAGAGAGAGGGAGGGGGGTAAAAGGAGAGGGAGGGGGAGTAAGAAGAGAGAGAGGGGGTAAGAAGAGAGAGAGGGGGGTAAGAAGAGAGAGAGGGGAGTAAGAAGAGAGGAGGGGGGAGTAAGAAGGGAGGGGGAGTAAGAAGAGGGTAAGAAGAGGGGGAGGGGGGAGTAAAAAGAGGAAGGGGGGAGTAAGAAGAGGGGGAGGGGGGAGTAAGAAGAGGGGAGTAAGAAGAGGGCGGAGGGGTAAGAAGAGAGTGGGAGTAAGAAGGGGGTAAGAAGAGGGGGAGGGGGATAAGAAGAGGGGGAGGGGGGAGTAAGAGGAGGGCAATTGCCCCCTCCCCTGTCCGCAAGCACCGTGCGGGCAGCCGGCAGGGGAGGGAGGAAGAGAGGACCCGGGAGCTCAGCCTGCAGCTCCTCTGGGTCCTTCTTGCGCGAGCACAGATCGTTGCCGCGGTTCCCACGGCAACGTTACGGCTCTTGCGAGAGTAAACTCTAGCCTTGGAGCTACGGGCTAGAGTTCACTCTCAACACTGTGACCACCAGGGATTCCTGGTGGTCGCAGTGGTGAGAGTGAACTCTAGCCCTATAAACACAGTGCCCCCACACACCATACACATTCACACACTGCCCCCACACACACCATACACATTTACACACATTGCCTCACACACACACACACTGCCCACCCATACACACACAGCCCCCATACTAACATTGCCACACACATACACAGCCCCCTCATACACACATTGCCCCACACACCCTACACATTCACACACTACACCCCCTCACACACACTGAACCTTTCACACACACTGCACCCCTTACACATTGCACCACTGCTCCTATACCCTACAACAGCCTCATATCCCAGCAGACCCCAGGTAAGTTGTCAAACTGTTCTTAAACGGTTTGACTACTTACTCTGGGAGGGGGGCCCGGCCCTCCTGGCACCATAACGACTACACAGAGCAGTAGTGGTTATTGTGCATGGATTATTTCTTTAAATAATCTACAAGTGCCCCAGTAGCCAGCAAGCCAGTCAGCCCACAGGCCGGCCAGCCAGCCCACAGGCCGGCCAGCCAGCCCACAGGCTGGCCAGTAGCCAGCCTACAGGCCACCAGTTAGGCTTACAGCCAGCAAGCCCACAGCCTGCCAACCGCAGCCAGCAAGCCACAGCCTGCCAGCCAGCAAGCCCCAGCCTGCCAGCCGCAGCCAGCAAGCCAACAGCCTGCCAGCCGCAGCCAGCAAGCCCACAGCCTGCCGGCAGTAGCCAGCAAGCCCACAGCCTGCCAGCAAGCCCACAGCCTGCCAGCCGCAGCCAGTAAGCCCACAGCCTTCCAGCAAGCCCACAGACTGCCAGACAGCAACAGTAATTAAGGTAAGAGGAGTCAACTTGGCCTAGGTATCAGCGAGCTATGTTGTGTTGCTATATTGTGAATAGGAACCAGAGTGTTGGAGAGACCCCCCTCCAGGCCCCATTAGACTCCATTGTAGTCTCTAATGGGACCTGGAGGAAATTCTTTCTAACACACTCTCTAAAGGACACTGAGATAGCTTCTGCTAGAATGCTCCCCCCTCCATGGCCCATTAGCCCTCAATTGTAGTCTCTACTGGGGCCTGGAGGCGACTGTTTCCAGCAGGGACACTGAGATGGCCTCTGTTAGAAAGACCCCCTTCCAAGCCTATTAGACTCCATTGTAGTCTCTAATAGGGCCTGGAGGGGATTCTTTCTAACACACTCTCTAAAGGACACTGAGATAGCCTCTGCTAGAAAGACCCCCCTCCATGGCCCATTAGCCCTCAATTGTAGTCTCTACTGGGGCCTTGAAGGGATTATTGCACTTTTGTTCCTTGTGTCTAAAGATTGTGTAGGGTGCGGCTGGAGGCGGTGCATGGAGGCGGGACATGGGTGGCGCTTGTTGCGGAGTATGGGTGGGGCCTGTAAGGGGGCCCTTGGTTTATTTTGCCCGGGGGCCCTGAGGGTTCTCAGTCCGCCCCTGCTGTCTGCATCACCCCATCTGCCTCTATCTCTGTCTGTATCACCCCGTCTTCATCACTCCGTCTGTATCTATCTCTGTCTGTATTACCCCATCTGAATCACCATGTCTGCATATATCTCTGTCTGCATCACCCTGTCTATATCTATATATGTCTGCATTGCCCTATCTGTATCACCCTGTCTGTATCTGCATCTATATCTGTCTGTATCTGTGTCTGCATCACCCTGTCTGTATCTGTGTGTGCATAATCATGTATGTATCACACAATGTAAAGTGCTTCAATCAAATAAAGTGCATATGAGTGTAATTGCACTAATTTTAGATAATTAAATGCTTAAGTGAGCTAAATGCATATAAAAATGCTTGACTTACATTCTAGCAGCGGGGTAACCGGAAGATCTCCTCAAATCTTCAATCAATGTAAATATAATAAATAGGGTGTATCCAGCTAGGGAAGACAAACATAGTAGAACATAGTGCAACACTGTGGAACCCAATAGGGTAAATATTATAGTGCCAATGGGTCACTCACACTTTGTAATCAAATACTGAGCCTTCAGAAATCTTTAGATGTAGATCTTCTTAATTCTTGAAGTTGTAAGTCTTGTACAGTTGTAAGTAACGCAATGACGTCAGACGGTTACAAGCAAGAAGTAATCAAGAGAATATCGCGGTCAGCCGGATAAGAACAGAAGGAACCTATAGGAAAAATATCTGGACTGATTGTGGCGTGTATATATGTGGGAGGGAAGGGAGGGAGGTTTTTATGTATTTGGCACCTGAGAGGGATGAAACGCGTAGGATTGATTTTATATTGATTGTTTGATGCCAGCTGTTCTTTACTTCTGTGTAAGTAAATACATTTTGTATTGTACATTTGATCTATAGTCACCTTATTTGGTTACACTTTATCTTTCATATGATTGAGTCCTACAACTTCAAGAACTAAGAAGATATACATCTAAAGATTTCTGAAGGCTCAGTATTTGATAAAAAAAGTGTGAGTGACCCGTTGGCACTATAATATTTACCCTATTGGGTATGTTCTACTATTTTTTTGTCTTCCCTAGCTGGACTCACCCTGTATTTATCTCTGTCTGCAGAAGCCTGACTGTATCTGTCTGCATCTACATTGGTCTGCATCTACACCTGTCTGCATCTACATCGGTCTGCATCTACATCGGTCTGCATCTACATCGGTCTGCATCTACATCGGTCTGCATCTACATCGGTCTGCATCTATCTGTGTTTGTATCACCCTTTCTGTATTTATCTCTGTCTGCATCACCCTGTCTGTATCACAGTTTGTATATCTCTGTCTGCATCACCCTGTCTGTATCTATCTGTGTCTGTTTTACCCTGTCTTCATCTATATCTATCTGCATTACCAGCTGTATCTGTCTCCATCACCCTGTGTTTATCTATCACTGTCTACATCAGCCTGTCTGTATCGGTCTTTATCATCCTATCTGTCTCCGTGTGCATCACCCGGTCTGTATCTGTATCTGTCTGCATCACCATGTCTGTATATGTCTGTATCTGTATCTGTCTGCATCACCATGTCTGTATCTGTCTGTATCACCCTGTTTGTATCTAATCTCGGTCTGTATCTCTCTCTCTCTGTCTGTATCTCTCTCTCTCTGTCTGTATCTCTCTCTCTCTGTCTGTATCTCTCTCTCTCTGTCTGTATCTCTCTCTCTCTCTGTCTGTATCTCTCTCTCTCTGTCTGTATCTCTCTCTCTCTGTCTGTATCTCTCTCTCTCTGTCTGTATCTCTCTCTCTCTGTCTGTATCTCTCTCTCTCTGTCTGTATCACCATGTCTGTATTGATCTCTGTCTGCACACAAGAGACATAAAATGAAAGGCACGTTGTTTTATTTGCGGATCAATCCAGACAGAGTTTGGAAATGCCTAATCCTAGAGTGTATTAATTGAAATGGAAGTAACCTATATCTGTCCATGTCAAGGCACTCTTATCAATTTCCTTTATTTCTAATTTCCATAAAGCATTTTAATGAAATGCTCCCTCCCATCCTGAAGCCAATGAGTCAGGAATTAGGACTTGTCACCGTCAGTCTATGAAGGAAGAGTAATGGACTTGCTATAAGCCCAGACATTTGATTCGTCTAGTCACAGTGAGGTTGCAGGGGGACATCACTACTCCTAAAATAAACCTGTCCACATTGCAAAGCAGGTGCAAATGGAGAAGCTATTTTATTCCTAGAAACCATGTCAATCTCAGTGTACTTAATAGTTTTATTATTCGATATATACATACGTGACAAACAAAAATAAAAATTAATTACAAGAGGTGAGTGGTTTTATATTTACAAATATAATTAAAAAATATCTCATGGTGCCAGCATAATATTTGTAAAGGTAGACAGAAGAAGTAAACATTGAACACAGGAGTCTAGAACCCTAACACAAGCTACAATGCATAGCTTACAGTTAGCTATGCAGAGTAAGTGTTTATCAGTTTGCTTTAGTTTTTAATTTGTCACATTAATTAAATTTGCTCCATAAGCCCACCATTTCAGTCTTTCCATCTGATGCTGGAGTTTCGGCTTTGTGCAATAAAAACAATATTGTACATGATGCCATTACTTTCTTTGAAGAACCGAGGTGCAAATCCTAGAAATCCTTATACATGGACAGCAATTCATATACGTCATTACAGCATACTAGCGTATATCAGGGGTGGGGGTTGGGGGGTGCAGCTAAGGATTCCATGGGGAAAGAAGAACCGTATTGGCGTGGTCAGAAAACGTTAGGTCAGCTGATCTCTTCCCCCAGGAAAGCAATGTTTTTGGGAGAATTGAACGAGAGTGGAACAAAGTGAGAGAAATGTAAATGTCATTTTCTGTATTCTTTTTGCATTGGTGTATAAGAATGCAGCTCTTTTTGTTGTGGTTTGACAGAACAATAAATAAATATATAAATATACACACACACACACACACACACACACACACACAAACAGACATTGGGAGCTCACTACATGATCACATGCTGTCCGCATGAAATTGGAATTTCAGGGAGTAACATGTTTATTTATATAGCTACATCTGCTAGTACTATTAGTACATTACAGCTCACCTTCCTCCGTGCAGCTGCCCACTCTGTCCCTGGTGATGTCATTCCACGGACAGTCTCCTCTTCGTCTTCTCGTCCAATCAAATGTTTCTCATAGAGAAGCATTGAGTATGAGAAGCACATGGCAGCAAGCACTACACTCGTCCAGTCAAATGCTTCCCTATAATCAGCATTAGAGAATGTTTGCTATCTTCATGCCATACGCGAGGATGTCGGAACATCACATAACCAGGGCAGGCACAGGCAACCTTCGGCACTGCAGATGTTTTGGACTACACCTGCCATGATGCTTCGCCAGCATTATGGATGTAAGAGCATTATGGTGAATGTAGTCCACAACATCTGGAGTGCCAAAAGGTTGCCTATGCCTAGACTAGGTTATAGCAGCGGGAGCACCCTCTAGTGGCTGTCAGAAAGACAGGAAGTGTTTAGCCCAGGCCTGTCCAACCTGTGGCCCCCCAGATGTTGCTAAACTACAACTCCCATGATTCTTTCAATTAAACAGATAGCCAGGGAATCGTGGGAGTTGTTGTTCAGCAACATCTAGGGGCCGCAGGTTGGACAGCCCTGGTTTAGCCCTGCAATGAAAACATTACCTTATCTACAAAATGGCAGTGTTTTACATTGCCAGGCTAATACAACAGGGCAACTGCACCCAGATCAATTCAGTGATATGAAGTGGTTTGAGTGCCTTTAATGTTCCTTTAACACAAGGCACTGAAAAGAAAAAAAATAGGTGGGATACAACATTTAAATAGTTTTATCATCTTACAAAATGTTGAACTGGCTTTCCAAAAATAGGGTCGTCCCAGAAAGTCTGTAAGCAAGCTGTGATTTCAATGATTACTGAAAAAATAGGTTGTTTTAAGCCTGCTTAACAAACAAATTGAAAAGAAAAAAAAGCACTTGCTATTTGTTTAATCTTAGTTATGTATAAACTTCTACTCCCCAATGAGCCTTTGAGAAAAAAAATTTGGATTACATTTGCAATATAGCCTATAAGCAGATTTCAAGAAGAACTATATGGTGCGCTGGTTGATGGGAGATAAAATGCTTTTAAGAATTCTGACATTTATTCCATAGTTTACGTGAGTAATGTCTGCAAGGAAATGAGATAAGGTAAGCAGAACAAGCTGGCAGAATTATTACTCTGTCAATCCGCTGGCTGCTCTGTGCACTAATTACCTTTCTTTGTCGCTATTAAATATGTTTTGAACTTCCCTACTTTATCAAGGTAGTTATTCTCAAACTACATCCGCCTGTGGAGGATTATATTAAAGCAGAAATGGTTGGAAAATAGACAAAATGCTGTGTTGGTTCCTGAGACGGGGTTATCAGAATTCTGGTAACTCTGCTCCCATTGCACTCCCTCTTGTAGAAAGCTGTTCCACAGTTACCTTTGCATAGCCTCGGCAGCTGTACAATTGTGAGACTTATGCCATCACTGTCACAGATCTCAATGCTCTCTTTACTTAGATCACCAAGTACTGAACAACAATACCCTCCTAGGGTCTTAAAGAAACAGTATAGCATTAGGAATACAAACATGCATTCCCAAAGCTATAGTTTTATCTAGCTGTACTATTGACCCTCCCCAGCCTTATGAGATCTTGAAGGGTGAGCTTTACTTTCGCCACACAGGTCTCGGTCCTGCTTGCACATGTCCTTGACTAAGATCATCGAGTTCGATGATCTCAGCCAATCCAATCCTATCCTTTCTCATAGGAAATGATTAGGAGGCTAGTGCGCATGCTCAAAATGTTTCACCCAGCTAGTTTGTCAGATGTACTTTTAATAACGGTCGATGTGACAGCCACTTGAGGCAAGAAGTATATAGTATGGGAATAGGTTGTGAAGTTTCCCCACCCCCTTCTTTCTAGCAACAAAGCAACTTCTCTTCATGGTTCTACCTCTTATGTAGGCTGTATTACACACAGCAGGTCCTGGGGTTCAGCAAAAACAAAAGAAGAAAAAAAAAATGTATTTCATGTTTATATTTTTTTTCTTTTAAAGGGAAACAGTCCCTTCCTAGGATATTTAATAATATATTTACTTATTCACTATACTTAACAAATATGTATTTGTGAGGTGAGTAATCCCTACTACTTTGGATACAACTGGGCTCCTCCATCTTAGTTCCGTGTCAATCATTGTTCTAAGCGTCACTTTTGATCCAGGCTGTCAACATCCAGAAAGAGAAGATGAGAACTGAAACAATGTTTCTATTTCTCCTCCTAGTTTGTAATGTTTTCCCTAGCTGTGCTTGGACTGAAATGAATTGTGATAACATTTGCAAACATTTATTATAAACATCAAACAAAATGGAGCGTCACATGAAAAAAAAGGTTAACACAAGTTCTGGTGATATTCAATGTTGGATTGAAACGTGCAATTTCCCCCCAAAAAATAATAAAAAAATGGTACCCCCTTAAACACCATTTACAAACCTGAAAATTTAACACACAAATCAAAATTAAATTTTAATTTATATAATCAATTAAGTCGCCAGTTTCTAAAGTGTGCACATACCTATATTAAAAAGACAAAGTGGCTGTTTTTTATCAGCCAAATTGCTGTAGCACTCAAAACAGACTACAGTAATACAGCAATGGGTTTAGTACATGGAAAAATCAGTGCATAGCAATCTTTATTATTATACTAATTGAGAACCCAGAGGCAGAAATGCTGGAAAAATATCATCTGACACATTGAACACTAATTGAAACCGGGTACACAAAATGTAACTTTTTTTTTTTTTTTTTTTTGAGGATGTCAACATTTCAACAATGTGTACGCTCAAGGCCAGGTCTTTAATGAATGACTCAAACCACATTACCTAAATTAAAATAATAGAACGACATTGCAATAGAGCAGTTTCGTTTTTTTTTTTTACAATTAAGTGACTATTTCTACAGACTCCTGCTGCTACTCCAAAACCATTACCATCTGACAGCTGTAGTCCGCACTGAATCATATGATTTCATACTTGGTGCAGAGCCTGCAGAATAGACACTACCCACAATTCTAGTCTGTTTACCAGACTCAGACTAGACCGCTTGAGAAATTATATAAAATACCAGTCCCTTCCCCCATTTGAATCAAATGTCTCTGAATAGTATAATACAACACTGCCCTCTGCAGGCCAAAACACATTCCAGAAAATTGACAGCTCTCATTAAAGGAAAGGATTAGTCAATCATCAGGTTTCTATCAACAGAGCAGATTTAAAGTGCCGTAGACTTGTCAGTGGATTAATCTTTTTTTTTAAAGGGCCATTGGTGCTAATGAACCGGATCGTTATAATATTGGTAGTGACAATGTGTATTTATTCTGGAACGATTCAGTCCAGTTTTACACCCTGGTCCCCCGTCTTTATAATCGCTACCGTTTCTTTTCATTCTCGAATCTCTCTGTTATTTGTTTGGTTTTAAATGGAATGTAAGGCGTATCATGTGATGACAGTATTTTAGACTTTTAAGTTGCAATCAAACCGTTCACTTTCTCCCGCTTGTATACTCTTCAGTTTTTCTATATTAAGAGCATATTAGAGTCATGGTGTTATTAACTTAATTTTCTTAAATGTAAAAATAATTAATACAATAAAAAGTTTAAAAATCAAGCAACACAGAATATATATTCTAAAAAACAGTAAAATGTAGAGATGTTTATAGGCAGAGTTCAGTTTAAACTCTAACAGATACATTTCAGGGTGGAAACAAGGTACTCTTTTTAGTGCTTTTAATAAAACGTTATTTAAAAATTAGAATTTATTACATGAAAATTTTAAAGGTGCATTGTAAGCACCATAAGCACTACAAATCACTGGTGCTCTCGGTTTTTGGATGACTTCTTTGCTAATCCTAAACTAAAGGAAAGGCTCATGAGGCTGATTTTGCAAATCTGTACATAAACACAATATATGGCAACTGTACTGGAGCTTGTGCTTTAAAATGTGTTTTATTATAAGTTTGTAATTATATCCTACACATATATGGAAACTTAACTACAGAGTCTTGTTAAATTTGTAAAACAGATTGTAAAATGTGTGTTAAAATAGCTGGGGAAAAAAAAACCAGTTTCATACAGACATATTTTCTTAATTTAATAAAATAAAAATAAAAATCTCCTTTATATAAAAAGGGATGTAAATAGAAGCACAGCTGTTTTTTTGAAACAGAAGCGGTTTATTATTTATTATACAGATGTTTATCCTAATATTTCGAGGGGTGCCTAGCTGCCAGCAGCCACATAATATTATTAGTCGATTATAAAATGCCATCAAACTCTCCGATACTTTAAATTGGCAAAGGATGCACAGTCCTGCTACATTCGTATAATACAGCGCAGCACATTTCACTGACAATACAAACAATCTTCCGGTGGATTTTCTTAAAACCAATACACAGAAACCTGCACTATTTGGATACTTGTAAATAATGATATACAGGAGCTTCTCCCCTCCTTGCCACCCTGGGACAGCCTATCTCAACAGCCATGCCACAGGAGAGCCCTCATATGGCGGCATGGGACCCCGGGAGCACTATCCCATTTGAACCAAGACCCAGCGGATCACAACACCCTGTACCATGAGAGGTGTGGACTGATACCACAAGTTTTGCTAACATAACCGTTGCATACCTATCATTGTGAGTTGCTACTGTTTATTTAATTTTTTGTTTCTCGTTATACATGTTCTTTCACCACAGGTCAATGTTTCATTCACCCTATCTCATAAGGAGCCCAGGCTCTCCCACTCAATGAGAGCCAGCGCAACATGCGCCCAACCACTTGGCATCCCAAACACCACCCCTTTCCCCCCCACCCACCTCCTGCCACCCCTTGGTAAAACAAGCTAGATGCATCACTCACGAAAATACGCTTCACTCCACTAAAGCATACAGACACCCTAAACCAGCACAAAGAGCCAAACCACAAGGCAACATTCTAACGCAATCCTGTTACTTTACAAGTTGCCCAACATCTTAACGCTCACATGGAGTACTAATCCCACAAGAACCACTGTATACATGCGCTGCCTCAGTACACCATGTCTCATCCCAAACCCAAGGGTACACAACACATCTAGACACCTCTGTATTGATCAGAATGTATTGTTTAACATGTTAATGTTGTTACTGCTTAACTCAAAATATGGTGCAAATCTCTAACGACCTTGTATCTGTATTTTAATGGTGAACTTCCGTACACGCATGTAACTTAAAACGACACATCACAAATAAAACAAATAAATAATGATATATAGGGGTATATAGTAATGTTCTCTGCATTTGCTTGCATAAAGGCTGATTACAGTAATAAGGGGAATGGTTGTCAAGAATGACATGCTATGGGGAGCATTTCAATAGAAACCCAGTTAAATAGTAAGGATCTCTACAAAGACTGAAATGCCTGATGATCACAGATGAGCTAGAAGCCTGTAGAAACTCAGCATTTGTCCAAATCACCAGGAACTTACACCATTGAATCACCTATAACTTCTTTTAACCTTTTTGTCATGAGACACAGTCTTTTAAATTAAAGATTTAGCAAATTACACCATAATCCTGTTCATACAAGGCAAGGTCAGGACAAACATTGCCAAGGAAGAATATAAATAGAAACGTTGTTTCATTTCTCCTCTTCTCTGTAGGCTTTCTCTGTGTTGACTGCCAGGTGCAAAGTGCAGAGTTTATACCAATGATTGACAGGGAGTTAAGATGGAGGTGCACAGTTGAAGGATAAAGAGGTGTGAATTTCTACTATTTGTTAAAAATAGGGATAAGTAAACACAATGCTAAAAAGCCGTCTCACTCCGCCAGACTCCCGTACAGATGGTCAGAAAACAACACCAAATAACTGGGAATCAGGCTGACTTCAGATCTCAATCAGCTATACCATAAAAAAAATCACAACTTCTACATAAGTTCCACCAAAACCTGTCACAGCTCTCCTGGCTGGGGAGAATACAGGTTAATAATATGAACTATATCCTTGAGGGCACTGGAAAACAAGGTATGCTTGGTGCGGGTGGAGGCCACGTGTCAGTCATGGCACAATGGCTCTGCCTAAAGCCATGGAGGGATTGGCGCTCCCGACTTCCAGAAGTATTATCAAGCTACACACATTCCAAGGGTGATTGAGTGGATCATAGACAGGTTCACGCACACAGGAAAGACATAAAGACATAAAACCTGGCTGCAGAGCAGAGAGGAAGCATGTCTTAGCAGCTCCTGCTCACCAGAACAAACAAAGCAGAATATCGCGACTAAAACAGCGGCTACTCGATACAGCAAGGTCACTAACCGAGAGGGAACATTGAGGTGAACAAAATGACACCACTTAAGCGACAGTTCAAGCAATACTCACCCATCACCCTGGTGAGGCCTACAAGCAAGGCAGGCGCAGGAGAGATGGCTGCTCCCCTGCTGCCACAACAAGGTGAAAACTTAAACTGGGGCCCGGTCCATCCCCACCCGAACCCCATGCAAAGTACTTGTAACATGACACCAACTACTACCGACAAGGCCAACAAAATGGCGGATGCCTCCCACGCTACTGACCCATGCAGTGCAGCGCTGGAAACGGAGCGCCGGTTAGATAAAATCTTTGCCTCCTTTTGGGAGAAACTGGAGGCCTGCATGCAACCTGCAGTGCCGGAAAATCTGCCCACAGACCTGCCACAGAACCTACATCAGGCAGTCAAGCGGAGGGTAACACTAACCCCCTCTGAAAATAAACTCACAAGAGGCAAGCACCAACAAGTAGCCATCTTAAGGTCATGCTTCTGGAGCCCCACAGAGTGCAGCAGCAGACCAGGGGCGGCACCCAGAGACCTGGGAAAACCCAGGAGAGGGCGCCCAAGGCTACCGCACCTGCGAGTGGAGATGCGACACAAGCTCCGGAGGGGCAAAGTGGGCTCGAACAAGCTGGAGAAACGGCGGGATGCTAGGCCCCATGAAGCGACAGCCACAGGCAGATCCTCCCGAGGCAGTGGCATCCCACGATCAGTCCGGGAGACAGGCCACGCAACCTCAAGACTGACTCAATATGCCCCACCAAGATCACGTCCACACGGCACAAGGTCCATACGCATCTCAACCCATGGGCTACAGAGCTGGATGCCTCACCCTGCACAGTGTGGATACACACAGCCCCTGCAAGGCATCGGCTGACTTGAGAATCAGACAGGCAAGGTGCCTATTGCCTAGTATCTCTAACTATTTTAGTTAAACATTCACATACGTTTAGCCTCTGCTATAGAGACAGTCCTAACCTACCTTGATTACTTGGGGGGACGAGTGGGGGGGTCTTATTTTATGTTTATCTTATGTTTAGTTATTTGACAGAATGCTTATCGCTCATATGCTTTGCATACATCACATGCTCGCAAACTGTAATTTGCTTGTTGATCATCTGCTATGTCTAGCATTACTAACTTACTAAAAATGCTTACTCCTGCCATAACACTGTAAAATTGTGTTGATTATGTTTGCGCTTGTTAAAGCTGTTAAGGCAATACAGGCATCGACGACTCATCTGCCTACACACCATTGGGTCAAGACAGCTAATCCCGCGATGTCTTAGCTATACTATAGTTAATTATCTGGTTAACAGTATCTAATGTGAAAAAAATTGTAGGAACACAGCTTAATCTAGTACGCTAATCTCGCATATGGTTTCTTACTGCATAGACAGCTCGGACTAACCGATCTCCTACTCTACATAAACTTTAAAATGTGCAATCAGTATGTAATGCTGGCCAACTAGCATAGTATGTTGTTTGTTGCATTCTCATCTCTCACCTCACAACTATCTAAGTTTAAAAACAGTCTTCACGTCATTATATAGAAAAAAATGTGCATTGTATTCCCTTGTCATGCCTTACTACATTGATGTTTATTACTATATCGCGGGCACATGCTGTTGGGGCATGGCACACGCATTTGCAACTGTTATTTTTCCTTATGCACTCAAAAATAAAGAATTTATAATTTGAAGAAAAAAAAAAAAAATCACACCTAAGCAGTCCACTTTCAGCACTAGTCCGAATGGATCCTAGGCACCGTGAGAGACGGATACGTCTTCATCCCTTTATATGGGCTATGTCAACTATATGGCACTCCCTCGCAGCCAAACTGGAACGGTCCTCGTTCCCATCTCCCAGTTTTCTCCTGTCACGTATTCCGGCATTACCACTGGGATTGAAAGCTGCTATTAGAGCCACAAAGTGGCTGTAACTTTCTGAAGAATAACCAATGGACAGCTGGTTACAGCTCTATGTAGAAGTCACATGTTCAGGTGGAATTTTAATTAACTTATCAAGAAAATTCCTTTGGGATTCCCTGATGACTGATTTATTTATTTTCTTTTTGCCGCCATACAAATTATACCCAATGCAATTTGTAAATGCGTGCCCAGTAGATCTTGAAGATCTGTCAACCCTAGTCACAAAGTTATTGATTGGTGAATAGTCGATTTATTATGCTAGTAGTCCTACGCCCTGAGAGAAGTTCTCAAACCGACTCACGTATAACAGCAGAGTGATGCAGCTAATAGTTCCGATACCTCTAAAACACATGCACATTGCATGTTGACTTAACCTACACATTCAGTTGTAAAAAAACGAAGAAAAAAAAACCTGTTCTATCATTTAGCTCTATATCTTTTTGCTGTTAATAATTTATTTTCTGCATATGTATGGTTTAATTTTAATGCTAGAAGGAGAAGAATACGCCACATATTAAGAAATGAATAATTGATTGTTCAGCGATTCTTTATGTAATCTCAGGTGGGTGCTGCAATGTAGTTTCTGCAATTATGCCAGTACGTCAAGCCGGTGGCTTCTCTCCAGCCAGCTAAACAAACTGTACATTAATTATTAAGCAAGGTACAAGCAGCCAAATGAATAGCTCAAGGCAAGAGTGTACTAGGTTCTTATTCCTAATAAGCAACTAATAGTGTGAGAAGTGAATTGATTTAACTCAGAGGCATGCAACCAGAAGGAAATGAGTAAACTGAAATGACAGTTACCGTATATACTCGAGTATAAGCCGACCCGAATATAAGCCGAGGCCCCTAATTTTACCCCCAAAAACTGGGAAAACTTATTGACTCGAGTATAAGACTAGGGTGGGAAATGCAGCAGCTACTGGTAAATCTCTAAATAAAATTAGATCCTAAAAAAATTATATTATTTGAATATTTATTTACAGTGTGTGTATATAATGAGTGTGTGTGTGTGAGCGCAGTGTGTGTGTGTGAGCGCAGTGTGTGAGTGTAGTGTGTGTGTATAAATGCAGTCTGTGTGTGTATGAGTGCAGGGTGTGTATGAGTGCAGTGTGTGTGTGTGTATGAGTGCAGTGTGTGTGTGTATGAGTGCAGGGTGTGTGTGTATGAGTGCAGGGTGTGTGTGATGCAGAGTCTTGGTGGGGGGTGGGCCTTTTTTATTATTATTTTTTAATATTAATTTGTTTGTTTTATTATTAATATTTATTTTTTTATTATTTTTTTATAATTATTTTTTTTTATTGTAAAATTTTATTTTATGTATATATTTTTTTCGTCCCCCTTCCCTGCTTGTTAGCTGGCCAGGGAGGGGGGCTCTCACTCCCTGGTGGTCCAGTGGATGGGCACTGTGTAGGAGGGGGCTGGCAGAGCTCTTACTTACCTCTCCTGCAGCTCCTGTCAGCTCCCTTCTCCTCCACGCCGGTCTGGTCAGCTCCTCTGTCAGCTCACACTGTAAATCTCGCGAGAGCCGCACTATGACCCCGCGGCTCTCGCGAGACTTGCACTGTGAGCTGACAGGGGAGCTGACCGGACCGGCGCGGAGGAGAAAGGAGCCGACAGGAGCTGCAGGAGAGGTAAGTAAACGCTCTCTGCCAGCCCCCCTCCTACACAGCCCCATTGTCTGTATTATGGCAATGTAAATTGCCATAATACAGACATGGACTCGAGTATAAGACGAGTTGGGGTTTTTCAGCACAAAAAACTCGTCTTATACTCGAGTATATACGGTATTCATTTTTTCCCCACAGTGGAAGATCAGGGTTTACAGAAATAAACATATTTAGCAAAATGTTAACCTCCCAACTTACATAATAACAGTGTATTTAGATAAATAAACAAACACCTGCACTCCTGCTCCAGTACTGATTCTCACCTGCCAAAGAAACACATATTTTATGCAGAGGTTTTGATAAGTTCCTCTGCCTTACACAGAGGGACTGTAAATGAAACCTGGCTTCCAGCAGCATAAAGGAAACCAGGAAAAAATATTTCAGAACATATCCAAACACGCTGTAAACGCAAAGATTGAAACACACAATTGTATGTGGTCATTATATACCATACCTCCCAACTGTCCCTATTTAAGAGACACAGTCCCCATGTTAAGCCTAAAACTCCCTGTCCCTCTTTTGCTACCTTATTTAATTGCAAATGTTAGGACAATAATTATCAATTTCAGTTATAATCATGTGAGCTTAGCTATCTAGCGTAAGTTTTCTATTTCAACGCAATACACACAGTTTAGTGTATAAACGCTACACTTGTTGAATAGGTTTCAAAGAGAACCACACTGGACAACTTACTACTTACACACTAAATATACATGTAAAGAATTCCAGAGCCTCAAAATTATTTCAAGAATATTTCATAAGCCTTTTTTGTTGCTTTTACTAGACAAAATAAAAATATGTTCAAACGTTTCTTTAAAAAAAAAAAAAAAAAAAAAAAAAAAAAAAGAATGACGTTTGCGGGTAACTGTACCCTGCATTGCTAAAAAGCGTGCAAACAAATTCTAAGCACAAGAGAGGCACACTTATTTTGCAAATTTTCTACACTGTCTTTTTGAGGTAAACACTTTACATCTCAGATTGGGAAAGTAGTCAGATTATCATTACATTTTGATTTGTTAATTCTAAATGCAATTTTCTTCTCCTTTTAACTTTTACTCAGGTTTAGATACACTGCCGGGCCAAAAAAAAAAAAATGTCACACACTCTAATATTTTGTTGGACCACCTTTAGCTTTGATCATGGCACCCATACGCTGTGGCATTGTTTCGATAAGTTTCTGCAATGTCACAAGATTTATTTCCGTCCAGTGTTGCATTCATTTTTCGCCAAGATCTTGTATTGATGATGGGAGAGTCGAACCACTGTTCAAAGCCTTCTCTAGCACATCCCAGAGATTCTCAATGGGGTTAAGGTCTGGACTCTGTGGTGGCCAATCCATGTGTGGAAATGATGTATCATGCTCCCTGAACCACTCTTTCACAATTTGAGCCCTATGAATCCTGGCATTGTCATCTTGGAATATGCCCGTGCCATCAGGGAAGAAAAATTTAATTGATGGAATAACCTGGTCATTCAGTATATTCAGCTGACCTCATTCTTTGGGCACATAATGTTGCTGAACTTAGACCCGACCAACTGCAGCAACCCCACATCATAGCACTGCCCCCACAGGCTTGTACAGTAGGCACTAGGCATCTGCCTCTCTTCTTACCCCGATGCGCCCATCACTGGTGGTTCCCCAATATCCTTCCAGTTTTTAGTAATGCGTTGGACAGTTCTTAACCCAATTTTAGTAGTTTCTGCATTCTCCTTAGATGTTTTCTCTGCTTGATGCATGCCAATGATTTGACCCTTCTCAAACAGACTAACACCTTTTCCATGACCACGGGATGTGTCTTTCGACATGGTTGTTTAAGAAACGAGAAGCTACTCATTGCATCAGTTGGGGTTAAATAACTTGTTGCCAGCTGAAAGATAATCGCCCATGCAGTAACTATCCAATAGGAGGCTCTTACCTATTTGCTTAGTTAAATCCAGGTGGCGACTTTTTTTTTGCCCAGGCAGTGTATTTATATACATATTTCAGCATGTTACAAAATTGATTTTCACAAAATATATAATGCTATTCACATTTAAAGCAGCACTGTAACACTCCCTATCTCTGTATATTTCCTACATCTGACACTTCTAGACACTGGGCGAAGATACTGCCTCCTGGAAGTGTCAATCTCCCCAGCTGTCAATAGTAACGGCTGCAGGGAAATTGCTTTACCTTTGGAGGAAACTACAGCCTCCTCCATAGACCTCAATGCTGTACTATCGCAAATGCATTAGAGTTCGGCGGTGTTGTCTCCTGGAGCTGCCGAAGCGAACCTGCCGTGAGAACATGGTTCAGGTAAGTAGAACTCATCTTTGTCTGCCTCCTTCCCGCCCAGCGGACCCTCTGTGGCGGTCACTATTGGCGGTCTTTGCAAATTGTGACAGTGCCACTTTAAGACCCAATAAGAGCTTCTGTACAAGCCTTACAAATTTCAAATCTTATTGCTCTGGCCAATGAAAAAAAAAACACTTTACCAGTCACATCATATTGTAATGAGAAATGCTAGGAATTCCCGATTACCTGTACTATTTACAGTGTTCTTCATTAACATCAGAATGCCAGAATCTAGAGACTATTTTAAAATGAAATACTTTAACACAACTTTCAGTTATTCACAAGATTTGGAAAAATGTAGGTAATTTAGGGAAATAGCAGCTCTCTGCCACGTAGTGCAATGGTGACGAGAGATTCCCAGGCACACTGTGAAAGTGATTTCATGGCTTAATCAATGGCAAATAAATAGCAATTCCAGGGCCTATAATCAAACATGATCTTGCGTCCTAAACACCTAAGACAGCTGCAGAATAAACCCACTCCCTTGGAGGAAAATGACACATAGAAAAGCATGTGATGGGATAGGGACACTAAACAGGGAATTATTGGGAATTAAAAGTAGATTTCAAATCTAAGGCCAAAGTAGCTGAACTAGAAAAAATTATCCTGGTCACTTAAGCTTCCAGCTCAGCTACTTTGGCCTTTTATTCAGCCAACCCTTGTACAGATAATAGTTTGCTCTTGCCCTAAGGGCATGTATGGGCATTGCGCCTAACCCATTCTGGCATTACTTACCGAGCACAATTTGCGTTCAATCGCACATAAACAAACATGTCAGTGGTGATTTCTAGTGCCAGGTTACTGAACCAAGCAATTTGTTTCTGTTTAATTACGTTTTCTATTCCTTTACCATGTAAAAACCTCAGTTCTCACTTTTTCTCTTTATAATTCACTCGTAAGCATCACTGCAACAATGTTTTACTGCTGATACTGGTTGTCATTTGTTTGATACATGGTTCTCCGAACTACGTCTGTGAACTGTGCAAAAATAAAGATTCCATTTTTTTTTTTTTAAACTGAATAATATGCGTTTATTTTTTCCATATATATATATATATAACTTTAAATAGAATAAATAAGTGCTTCTTAAGCACATTTATAAAAAACAATATATCAATCAGCATTCTATTTCAAAAAAGTACATTATTTTAATTGCCGATTCAGCAGAGCTAATATAAGATTTTATTTAGTGATAACATAAAGGAATATACAAGTTAAGGGATTATTGATAGCCAAAATATTATCCAGCCGTTACAGTGCTCAATTTCTTAGATCTAATCCGCTACTTCATTGCTTACAATTTCATTGAACCAAAGTATTGTGGAAAAAGTATATAAATACTTCCAAGAAATGCTCCACAAGTTTAGCTTACAAAGACAGAAGCAATTTCAGAGCACAGATTTATTAGAGAAATCCTGAATAATGATTAACATATATTTGCATAATTACTTACTTAATTAATGAGTTTCCCCGATAGTAAAACACTTATCTCAATGCGGCAGCTTCTGTCTGGTTTGCTTTTTGGTGTCAAAATATTTAAATCTGACATATTTCCTACTTTGGCATTTAACAGCACCAGAAAAGTATATAATGGCATGCGTGGCAGCAAGGATGATGTAGAAGGGGGCTATTCACAATAGTGGTGGTAAATTTACCTGTAATCGAGGCGTCATTCCGGCAGGCATATGCAAAAGTGCAGGCTGCCCAGCAACGCAGTAAAGAACATGCGCTAATGCACAGAGTGGTGGCAATGCAAAAAAAAAGTGCATGTAGGACTTTTCTCTGGTATCCTAGAATGAGAACACCATGAAAACAAATAGAGATGGCGGGGCAGGGACCCAAAAAAATAACATTGTCCTGCCAGATTTGGGACTGTTCACGAGCATGTCAATGCCAAAAAACAAAAACATAACTATCAACAAAAGTAAGGCTACAGATGTGTATGTGAATTTTTTTCCTCTATATTACAGCCCAAAGCACTGCCGTTTCTTTTACATGACCGAGTCTTAAACACAGGGCTTGTTCTTATTTTTAACTACCTGCTGTGCACATCACTGCTTAAGCACAAAGTCCACTTTCATGTCTAAATCTACATGTCCGGTTTGCTTTTCCAAAATAGACAAACCTTTAAACATTGCTGTGTTTCTTTTCTCCCCTTTGCCCATAGATTCCCAGGAAAATGAGGCCAATGAAAATAAGTGGCGTCTGATTAACTTGGTAACGTTTAGCTACAATATCCAAACAGTGCGAAATCCAAAGATCGCAGTAGCTCAAATACCCCATGCTGTTAGGTCAGCTCAGATCACCACAATTCCTGAATTTTATAGTATTTATTTATATAGCGCCAACAAATTCTGCCACAGCGGCTATTTTTGGGAAAAACAGAACAACAAAACATACGTTGACGGATCAGCATACCAATATAGTCCGTTCGTATTCTTCTGAGTCATTATTTTCTGTGAGTTCATTTGTCACCAACAAAGAATCTACGCAGAAATAAAAAAAAAAAAAAACCAACCTAGAAGCAGGGAGAGAAAATGCTTTACGTGGCGACAAGCTACCAACTGGAAAAGCCAACTGGAAAAGCATTGCAATCGATTAGTAATGAGGTCTATTCACAGTAAATCATAGTAAATTGAAAACAGAATTGCAAAATTTAGGCCAACATAGCAAAATTGGACAACAATGCAATTGTTTTTAATCTAAATATTTCAGCCAAATTTAATAATTCCGTTTTCAATTCATTGTTTGGTGAACAAACTCTAATGTTGAAGAATGGATTGCTTTAAAAGTAAAAAAAAAAAAAAAAAAAGACATTAATATCAGAGTAATATGCATTCTTACATTTTCTGTTTGTGAAAAAGATTCTTAAAGTGATTCTGATTTTTTTCCCCCCTTCTTTATGCCAGCTGTATGTTAATGATTATGCCCACCCCCACCCCAACCCCTGCTCCCTCTCAGCCCTTTGCCACTTGCCTTTATTCTCTTTGATTCCTAGTGCTGGATCTCAATAACTGGGACCAGCCTATCTGATCTCCTCTGTCCATGATGTCTGCTGTACTGTGTTGAACTTTGACTGAAATTCCAACCCAGTCAAGAGACATACAGAGACAAAGTAGGGACTTTTACAGACACTCCTGACTTTCATAGAAACTGGGTGGAGCTACAGTGTCAATCCCGACAACCATCACTAGTGTCGCCTGCAGTCTTGCAGGTTCCTCAACAGACCTCAATGCTTTACTCTTGCACATGCGCGAAAGTACAGCAGTGATGTCAGCTCCTGGCACTGAAGAGAACTGGCAGGAAGAAAATGGCTGAGGGAGAGGTTTGGGTAAGTATATCTCACCTTTACCTTCCCCTCTACCACCACCAGACCACCGGCGGTGATGTCACTGGCAGTAGTCTTTACGAATTCTGCAAAGTCTACAAGAGAGTGACAGTGCTGCTTTAAAGTGTCCCGGTCACCTCAAACTTACCTCTCTTCTATTGTTTCTTCTTCTCTTTCTCAATCAGAAGCTGTTCTTTTCTGATATTACTTTGTGTTATGTTTTTTTTTAATGTATTTTTATGTATTTCTGCCAATCTCGTCAAAAGTTGGAGCTTAAGGCAAGCTTCACTCTGTGTTTACTTGATAAAGGAAGAGGATCTTGCCTTAAGCTCCAACCTTTTTGTCACAATTGTCACCTCTTCTTGCTTGCCCCTACTTATGCTGACTGCCGGGTACAAATTAAACTTAGAAATCAACACTATCTTGTAACAGTTAACCCCTTTTCAATGCACCCTGTCAATCATTGTTTTAAGCTCTGTCAGGAATTTAAGATGGAGGCACCCAGCAAGACAAAGTGTTGATTTCTAAGCTTAATTTTACTTTTCACGCCTCACAAATGCATAATTGTTAAATATAGGGAATAAGTGAACATAAGATAAAAAATCTTGGGGAGTGAGCGTTCCCAGCGTTTGGAAAAAGGATGAGGACATAGCCCCCTTGCCGAGGCCAGAGTCTTGTTGATGGAAGTGGCCATAGTCGTGTCCAGGATAGCTTAGAATTCATCAGAGGTCGTTAGGGCCGAGTCATCAGCTGCAGGGGGCTGGATAAGGTCAGTACTGGGCAAGTCCCTTCTATGTTGTCACATCTAGATTACATAGTGACACTATATGCAGAAATGCCAATTCTGCTTAACGGATTATGATTAATGAAAAACTTAACACTAACAAGCTAAAAAGAAAAAACAAACAGGGTTGATTAACCCAGACTCACAGTTATCCCTAAAGTCTCAGGTGTATGCCCTGCCAGAGGAGCCTGGAGCCGTCAGCCAGCGAGGGCAGGTGAGAGACCACACAAAGGGGTTTCCCACCTATGCGTGCTTTTACTAGAGGAAAGCGCTCCAACGGCTGTGTCCAGCTCCTCCCCTTACAATGGCCGTGAGCGCGAGCACATAGAGCTTGCGGCTGTTCCAGCGTCGCGGGAACCAGCCGCACGGGGAAAAAACCCTGTGCGGCTAAGCAGAACGAACGCAGCGGCTCTCCCGAGGGAGGTGAGACCGTCGGGTTCACTGCCGGCTCCCGAATGCGTACGTGAAGCTGCCAGCAAGGAAGGGAGACCGCAGGTGATAAGAGGGGATCAGAGACAAGCGGTGTCAGAGGGAAACCCAGGGGGGTCCCCAAAGTGTCGGCACCCCAGAGAGGTTTGTCAAGGCATACATCAGGGAAAGACAAATTACGTATATCTGAAGTTATAAGCATAAAACAGAAAAGTGTATAAATTAAATACTTAGCTGTCTGAGGAAGCAGCATGAAAGAGGAAGAACAGGATGTGACAGGTTCCTTTGTATGGACACCTGTAACCTGATTGGCTGCCCTGCTCATAGGCAGATTTATAATGTTATTTGTTAAATTACTTATTTTCTCTCAATTGTTTTGCTGCTGAGGGAATACAATAGAAATAGAATGCATAATATGAGCCTCCATGTCTGAAATAAAATCTCTGTTGTTGTTTACATGCATATCAGATCAAGTGGGTGATCACAATAAATGAATTAGTTGATTGGATGTAGGGGGTAGTAGGGTAAAGAAAGGTATAAAGGGTATTCAAGGTTACACTGTAATCAAGGTTACAAATCACTTGTACCATCTTCTTCAGATTATATTACTTTGTAAAGTATCAGTGACAACAAATTGAAGCTTTCTGTTTCCACACATGACACTACAGAGTGTAACTTGCATTTCAATTTGCAAATCTAAGCAATATTCAAAATTGCTTTCAATAAGTAACTAGCAATGCAACATTAATTTTGAGACGGGTAGTCGCTTTATTAAAGTGTTAAATGAAACTCATGCAAATATACAAATGTCTTGCACAGAGTAGAAATGAGTCCTTTGAAAATAGGAAATGGCTTTATATCGAGGAGAGAAGTTGTTTTAATTAAGCAAACGTGTCTAAAACTACTCATGTGTAAACTAATCAAAAAGATGTTGATTAAATTAGATTACGGTCTTAACAAATTAGGCCGCATTTACACAGCAAGAATCCTGTGCTTTTGTTGTATTTCTTAGATTCAGTGTGTTAACAGAGTAAGTGAGAATGCAACATGAAGAACTATTATAATGAACATACGTTAAGAATATGTGTAAAGGAGTGTTTAGCAGACTGGAGCAGTTTAAATGGAGTCCAGGAGAAATGGGATTTTTTAAAAGTTGCACTACTGAAAGCAACAGAAAATTTAATTAGGCTGGTCAGGAAGAGCAGAAAAATTAAACCACTGTGGTACTCCGCAGAAGTGGCCAAAATAGTAAAAAACAAAACGTTAGCATTTAGTAGTTATAAAAAAACACAGAGTGAGGAGGATAGACAGATCTATAAGATTAGACAGAAAGAGGCTAAGCAAGTTATAAGAGCTTGAAAATCACACACAGAAGAAAGAATAGCAAAGTCCGTAAAAAAGGGGATAATTCATTTTTTAGATACATAAATGAGAAAAGAAAAGTAAAACAAGGATTAGATAGATTAAAAACAAAAGAAGGAAGGTATGTAGAAGAGGATAAAGGGCTAGCTGACTGCCTCAATTAATAACTTTGTTCAGTATTTACAGATGAAAATGAAGGAGAGGGACCTCAGTTAGGAAAAAGTACAAATGGGTCATTTGTTTCATGAGAGTTTACAAAGGAAGAGGTTCTATTTCAACTGTCAAGAGAAAAGACATAAGTCGATGGGGCCTGATTAAAATAACTTAGTGGTGTACTAGCACAACCATTAACAGATTTATTTAACCAATCATTGTTAACAGGAGTAGTCCCAAAAGATTGGAAATTAGCAAATGTTGTACCCATTCACAAGAAAGGCAGTAAGGAGGAGTCGGGCAAGTATAGGCCAGTAAGCCTTACTTCAGTAGTGGGGAAAGTGATGGAACCCATGTTAAAGGATAGGATTGTCGGACATCTAAAAATCACATGGATTTCAAGATCAGAGACAACATGGGTTTACTTCAGGGAGATCGTGCCAAACTAATCTTATAGATTTTTTTGATTGGGTAACTAAAATAATAATGCTTACCTAGATTTCAGTAAGGCTTTTGACACTGTTCCACATAGAAGGCTCATCAATACACTACAATCTTTAAGTTTGGATTCCAATATTGTTGAATGGGTAAGGCAGTGGCTGAGTGACAGGCAACAGAGGGTTGTAGTCAATGGAGTATTTTCAAAGCATGGTCTTGTCAGCAGTGGGGTACCTCAGGGATCTGTACTTGGACCCATTCTCTTTAATGTTTTTATTAGTGATATTGCAGAAGGTCTTGATGGTAAGGTATGTCTTTTTGCTGATGATACTAAAATTTGCAACAGGGTTGATGTTCCAGGAGGTATAAGCCAAATGGCAAATGAGTTAGGTAAAAGTATAGAAGAGTATAGAAGTTTTGATACCCTACTAACCTTTAACATCTGAGGAAAGAGATTTAGGAGTAATTATTTCAGATGACTTAAAGGTAGGCAGACAATGTAATAGAGCAGCAGGAAATGCTAGCAGAATGCTTGGTTGTATAGGGAGAGGTATTAGCAGTAGAAAGGGGGAAGTGCTCATGCCATTGTACAAAACACTGGTGAGAACTCAATTTGAGTATTGTACGCAGTACTGAAGACTGTATCTCCAGAAGGATATTGATACCTTAGAGAGAGTTCAGAGAAAGGCTACTAAACTAGTTCATGGATTCAGGGCCGGTGCAAGGATTTTTGGGTACATAGGCGAAGATGCATTTTTCCGCCCCCCCGCCCCTCTAAAATTAACATCTTCACCTATGTGCCCCCTAACCAGCCCCTACCTCTTCCCCGTCCCTTAGTGTTCCTCTCCCCTCCCCCCTCTTTTCCCTGTCCCTTGGTGTTTCTCTCCCCTCCCCTCTCTGTCCCTTGGTGCACCCCCCACCCTCTTAGCGGTCACACTCCCCTTCCTGGTGTGCCTCCTACCTGTCTTGTAGCGTTGCGGAGCAGATCCTCTACAGGAGCTTCAGTTTTCTGTACCTGGCTGGACTGACAGGAAGTGCTCTCTCAGTGAGCACTTCCTGTCAGTCTGGCCGGGTACAGGAAACAGAAGCTCCTGTACTGCGCTCGGCTCCGCCACGCTACACTCAGTGGTGTATACACACTAACAGCCACACACACTCAATGACAAACACACAGACGTCACTGACAGACACAGACTCACTGATCTGACACACACTCATTCATTGACAGACACACAATCACAAACATACTCTCACTGATTTGACAAACACTCACAAACAC